>NC_133395.1:147861317-148202567 GCF_047511655.1 Castor canadensis | reverse complement strand
AGAGAAAATGTGTCAAATCTGTAGACTTTCTTCAAAAATTTTTCTGATAAAAATCTTCCTTACTCAGCATGGAAAACAAACTATCCTGGGACACAGATTGTCACCTTCACTGAAGACTTGCTAAATCTTTCAGAGTTATTGCAAATGGTAGAATGGTAGTCAACAGTCACTCCAAAGGAACCCCACACCTGCTTTCACCAGGACACTGACAGCATTAATAGGGCAAAAGTTCAGAGCTGTATTTTTGTATTTAATGTTCTCCAGGATCAAGAATGAGATGCTTGCTTCTACAGGACAGCTAAGAAAAAAACAAGTTCAAACAGTCTTCTCTCAGAGGTGGTTTCAAAATGTCCACCGGCGGTTTCTGCTTCTGTTATACATTTCTACTGCCACCTTCATGAGTTTCTGAAGACTGAAATCATTTTTTAAAATCCTACAAATTTTGAAAAACGATTTATTTTTTGGTAGTACTGGAGTTTGAACTCAGGGCTTCATGCTTGCTAGGTAGGTGCTCTACCATTGAAAGCCAAGCCTTCAGCCTCAAATTTTACAATTTCTGACTGGAATACACTTTCTTCCTGTAGCTGTCACATCAAGCCCTTTGGTGTGCTTTGGAAGAAGTTGCTAAGAATATGATGAAACTATTCTTTTGATTGATGTTATGCTTCTCACATCATAACAAATCAAAAGCTAGACACCTCCTCCGCCAGCTTATAGGTACCATACCACCTGCTAACACCTTTTTTTTTTTTCTCCCCCTGTTTTTTTGAGACGGTTTCAGCTCAGGCTGACCTCAAACTCAAGATCCTCCTGCCTCAGCCTCCCCAGTGCTGGGATTACAGGTGTGCACCACCATGCCCAGCCAACCACATTCATATGAGGCAAAGAAGCCCAATGGCCATCTAAGTGGACAAAATAAGGAGACACCAACAGATACACAGGCCAGAGAAAATACTGCTCAAGGGCCTGAGCCAGGCAGAGGTCAGTGGTCAGAAAGGGGGTTTGCAGGAAATGGCAGTAAGAGCAGTGGACCATATGGTAAATGTGGGACCAGCAGAGAGGGGTAGAAGCTGGGGCCAGTGGGCAATGTCGGGAGTCTGACCTCTTGAGATAACAATTCTGTGATTGTCAGACCTCACAGTGACTGCTCAAGTGCAGGTGGAGGCTTTGTGGTACTGCAGGACTGAGGGATGGGAAGCAAAGTGTTTGCAAAGCCATTGAGATGACAGTGTAAGATGCAGGGAATGAAACTGAGCCAGGTAGTTTACATGTCCAGAGTCACACAGCAATTGAGTGGCAGAGCTGGAGTTATCAGGCATGTCACAATTCCCTACCATGCCATTCTCTAGCTCTCACAAGAGACTGAGCACTCCTCATCCATCCTGGGTCTGGTAACCACTAACATAAAGTCTACAACCACGCTTCTGACTTGTATGTCAGAAACTGCAGTAGTGGCACTAGATACCTGAACAAACCAAAGGTTCAACAAATTGTGATCACTTAGCTAAACAGTAGAAGTAAAGGCCCTTGACATGGATCAACAAGTTATTTTTCTAGAACACCTTTACTTTCACCCCCTTGCAGCAGTGATCCAGCATTCCCATCTCACCACACTCCAGCTATCACAAGCACAATTAGTGTTACTCAGACAGCTGGGCAAGAGGGTCAAAAGTACTGACTTGCACTTCTGATGAGAACACTGCAAGCATGTACTGTTGCTCAGTTTGCTGATGATGGTCATTGTCATCACTTGCTAGGCTATGACTTATTGCACACTTGACCTAAACACAGCACTGGAGGGGACATCATTTTGGTAGTGTGACCTCCCTCATCTCCCACTTTTTTTGTGGTGCTGTGGGTTGAGTCCAGGGTCTCCAGAGTGCTAAGTAAGCACTCTACCACTAAGCTACACCCCACAGACCACCACCCATTTTTTTAAGATGGGGTCTTGCTATGCTGCCCAGCTGGCCACAAATTCCTGGGCTCCAGCCATCCTCCAGCCTCTGCCTCCTGAATAACTGGAACCACAGGCAAGTACTGGTACACCCAGTACAGGCTTCTGTGCAGATTCTAAAGTACCATCCTACACTTTAAAAAGTCTGAAACACTGCTACATGTCTCTCCATTCTATTATCTTCTAAGACTCTATGCTCCGTACCTGACCATGAGATAAGACCAGCAGTCACTCTGTTCTCAAAACCAATGGACAGGTAGTTCTTGTTCTCATTTTTTTTTTTTTCCGTTCTCATTCTTGAGATGACCCACTTTCAGTCTATTAAAACTGTGTTCCTGGCTGGTGGAGTGGCTCAAGTGGTAGAGTGTCTGCCTAGCAAGCAAAGGGCCCTGGGTTCAAACCCAGAACCACAAAATAGATAGATAAATAAATAAATAAACAAATCCCATTTGGGGGCTAGCTCAGTGGTTAAGTGTTTGCCTAACATGCACAAGGCCCTGGGTTTGATCCCCAGTACTGAAAAAACAAAGGAGAAGAAGAAAAACGGAGAAGGAAGGGAGGGAGGGAAAGTGTATCAAGATAAAAAGGTATTTCATGCTGCAAGATACTCCAGAGGCTGAGATGGAGCCACAGACAGACAAAACCAGCATGAGCTGGTAACTGAGGCTGACAATGAGTACAAAGGGCTTATAAATACAGTTCCCATTACTTTTGAAATTTTTCATATAAAATTTAAATGCAATTCATACTTTAACCAGGAATATTAATAAGAAAAATAAAGAATGTAAAAAATTATTTTTCATTAATAAAAATACTGATAGGGGCTGGGAGTGCATCTCTGTGGTATAGTGCTTGGTTAGCTTGCACAAGGCCTAGGTTCCATTCCTAGCATTGCAAAAAAAAAAAAAAAAAGCCTTTGACAAACTTCTGTGGCAAGTGTATCCCACATTAAGCCTTGATAATCCTCTCTGCCTATCTCTGATAATCAGCCCTTGGCTTAGAGGTGGAGCAAGACAGTTTTGCCACTGCCTCTAGCATATATATACCTTCTAAGAAGGAAATCTAAGTAAAAACTTGTTATGGTTGTGACAAAAACAGGTAGCTTCTAAAATGAGCTTGTGGAAGAATGGGAGAAAGAGGTATTATGAATACCAGCAGGGCTTAAGAAAAGTTGGAACAAGTAAGACTTCAACAAATACCAGCCATCGATTCTGATGGCTAAATGCATGCTGTGGGCTGTGAAGTAGCAGAACAGGCTGGTGAAAAACAGTGAAGGAAGACTGGCAGCAGCAAGGGCCCCACTCAGGAAGAACCACTGTGATATGCACAAGCCCTCCTCACCAATGGCCTGGCCTGCTTGTCTCCAGGTATGAGTCATACCTGTACTGTCTCATCTGGGGAAGCCAGTTAAGACAACTTAGTGCCACAGATGAAGGAGTTTAAGGATGTCAGCACTTGCTTTGAGGGGCAGAGCTGATGAGTGGCCACTTCAATAACCAAGAGTTAAGCAAATCCAGAAAAAAACTATTACAAGGAAGAGGAAAGGAGACAGGAACATGACAGGGTTGACTTGCAAATAAAAATGGCTTACAATTTCTAAGCCAGGGGAGAGGCAAGAAAAACATTATCATTAAATAATGGGAAGCTAGAGAATTAAAACTGAAACCATAATTTCAAACAGTAACAAAAATTTCCTACCAATTAAACAACCACCAAAAAAGACAAACTGGAGATGTTTGGAAATCCCGTATTTGGATGGCACCAAATGAAGGAACCAAATGCAGGTTCTATACAAGAAAGTGAAGGAGGGGGAAAAAATGGAGGAAGCCACAGCCACAGAGTCCAGGAGTTCGAGGAGGCTCATTCTAGGGAGGTACCAGGACTATTACAGCAGTGGTGAAAGTAGGAGGAGGCAAACAGACACTTCAGGGGCAAAGGAAAGGTGGACAACAAAGGCAATGGGCTAGAAAGAAGGGGTGGGAAGTACGGGAAACACCAAGCAGGTCGCCTGGGTCTGTGTCTCTTGAGACCAAGCACATTTTTTAGGCCTGAGAACTCTGAAGAGTCTTTTTTTTTTTAGTCGGGGGAAGATTAGTTTTAGGCATGTTAAATTTGAGGTACCTTTCAACAACAAAGAGAGTCTCTACTCATTACTCCATGCTTTATTTGGTTCATGCACTCAGTATCTAGTGTGTAAGTGAGGAAGGCAGACGACCCACACACAGAAGTGACAACTGATCTGATTTAACAGTTAATTTACACTGCAAGGAAGGATCCACTAAAAGCAGACACTGTGGGTGAGGCCAAGCTGTGACCAGAGTGGACTCTGCCAAAAGAGGAGGTCACCCCTGAACACACAGACCAGGGCCTGTGAAACTGATCACCCTGCCAAAGGATTGCATCCTCTGGATGATTTAAAATCCACTGCTTCAATGGACTCAAGGATTTGGTATGGAACACCTTCAAGTTCATGTTCAGTTATCTCCATGCTACAATTTATAGGAACTTCCTATACTATGAAAAATAGCAGCTCAGGTAAATGTTATCACCTGGGGGTAATCTAGCAACCAAATTTATATGGTTGGCTACACATGGTGGTATACGCTTGCAATCCTAGCACCTGGGAGGTTGAGGCAGGAAGATCTAGAGTTTGAGGTCAGCCCAAGCTACATCATGAGACTGGGGGGAGGCAGGGATGTATTCAGTTGCATCCTAAATTTCTCTGTTAGCTGAGGGAATGTTTGTTTGTGCTAGATTTTTACCACTGAAGTCTAGAGGCCTGTGCTAAACTGGGAATGTCAGCATTCAGCAGACACAGAATGCAGCATAAAAGGAAGCAGATGGCAGGACCTGCCTTCTAGAGGGTTTGCTGTCTGGGGGCCAGATGACATAATTGCAACACAGGCAGTACAAGTACAGCACAGAAAAGGTGAGAAAACTTAATAGCAGAAACCTGAATACTTTCAAAAGCAAGATTGATCATTCCTTCTAAAATAATTGGTCAAGACATTTTACTTGTTATTAATCCTTTATAAGGTTCTAAGGAATTCCTGAAAGCACAGTAGAAAAGGTTAAAAAGGACCTTTGCCAGGGTCCAGGTCTAGAATGCAGCTGAGTATGGGGGTGAGGAGGAGGCCATGGAGACATGTGGGAGGCAGGAACAAGGCCAGAGGACCTGGGTCCACCATGGCAGGTGGCCTGAGACTGAACAGGGAAATGACATGCTGAGGGTGACAAACAGTCACACTTCACAACCTTTCTTCAGAATCCACCTCTCTCCAGTCCCAAACACTTCATGCCCAGGGGCAGACCTGCTCTTCTCCAAGGAGCATGACTACCACAGAGAAACTCCAGATAGTCTGGAAAGCCCGTCCTCCTGGACACCAACCACTTACATACCAGATCATGACTCCTACCTGACTGGGAGCAGGGAACACCTGTAGGGAAGAGAGGCAGGCAGGAGGAGACGCTTCCTTGAAGACGTGCTCCCCTTCACCCTAAATTCCCATCTCCCTCAGTGCTCATAGCAGGAAGTCAAGGGCTTCGTAAACAACTACTGTACTGGCAGTACACACACCCAGAGGCCAAGGAAAGGACAATAGCCAACAGTAATCTTTCTTCCTTGAGATGCACATTGTTAGGATGCAGCCCCATGAGTGCCTTCTGGCCTAATGACTGGAGATGCAAGGTTTTCTCTCTTCTTCAAAAGAAGAGTTTAAGAGTTTAAGACATCACAAACACCACACCAAGTAGTTAACAGCTCTGATCAAGCTGCAATAGCAGTAAGTACTGTCTGTGCTCTCACTTAAAAAGGTAGAAATATTACCTTTTTTATGCATACCCCTTCTCCCCCCAGTAAAGGCAGTGTCTGGTGCATGCTTCCACTCAAATGTTGCTTAGTACTCAAGGGATTCAAAGAACAGCAAAGTAACCTGCTTAACTCCATAGCTAGTCATCTGGAAAGCCAGCATGTGAACATGGGCCGTCTAGCTCAAGTCCATGCTCTTAAATGGTATCTTCCTACAAGAACCCTTCTCTAGCATTCAAACATTCATGGGCATCTGAGAGCCTGACAGCAAGCTAGCCTGTACTTCATACTTCTGGCTGACTGCTCTGCTCAGAGAAGATGCTTAAGGAACTTAACATGAGGGCTTTTCTTAGATGAACAATGTACCTAATCAGCAAGCATTATTCCTCCTTCCAAATCGCATGACCGCAGTCTCATGCAAACTTTATGATTTCTGCTATTTCTACATGTCTGATATTTGTATTACTTACATTCTAATATAGTACACATTCACTCATGGACTACCCCAAGCCCTAACATAATCAGCTTGGATGCAATGCATCATATGTTAGCAGAGACTTGTCGTTAGCATTAAGCCTCCTGTCAACTGAGAAGGCTACACAGAAACCATTATGAAATTCTAACTAACCAAAACAGAAAAACAAAGCAGCACTGGAAGCATGGGCCCTGGGTCTCTATGACTCATTCCCACAGACCAGTATAGAGCCTTCTCATAGGCACCAACTCCTCAGGGCATGGTCACTGCTCACATGATCCTGTCAATCCAGGGTGAAAACCTTGACATCCCTCCTCTACAATCCACTGATTAGAGTTTACATATCCAATCACATGCTCCCATTTTAAATTTTGGAGCAGTGATCACTGGCCATGACCCAGTGGTTGTTGACATTTTCTTTTCTTTTTATGGTGGTATTTGGATTTGAACTCAGTGCTTTGTACTCTCTAAGCAGGCACTCTACTGCTTGAACCACATCTCCAGCCCTAGTTCAGTTCTAACACTTGCTGATACCCATGAAGTGTCCATTACTGGACTGGATGACAAGGGTGAACCACAGAAAATACAAGTTCCTCTATACATCAAAAGGAGGCCATCTTAGTTCTCTATTAAGCTGTTAAGTGGAAACTTCAATGGTTAAATTCAGTGGCTACTTCACAACTCCTTACTGGACCAGAGAATCTATGCAACTGTATGTATTTAGAAATATGCCAGTTGCAGAACAAACGCAAAGCATGCTAAACTCAACCATAAAGGGATGGTTAGAAGTCATTTTATCTCAACTCTCCACCAGTTGAGATACCTGGCCCACAACACTTCCAGGAACGATGAGACACCCCACCTTCTGTGATCTAGCAAATCAGATTGGTCTACCTACCACGTTGTATGAAGTGGTGCCATACTGACCTCATCTTTCTTCGGTTGGGGATGTGCACCCTCTCCACCAGCATGCTGAACATTACTGGGTTTCCCAACTGTCCTCCACGAAATTTGGTGCTTCTAGATCCCTAGCTTCCTGGCTGCCTACATATCTGGTTGAATGAGATTTACAATCTCTCTCTCTCTGTTTTTGTTTTTTTTTGGCAATAACTGGGGGTTGAACTCAGGACCTCCGGCTTGTTAGGCAGTTGCTCAACCACTTGAACCATGCCCCCAGCCTTTGCTTTAGTTATTTTGCAGGTAGGGTCTCATGTTTTTGCCTGGGGCCAGCCTCAGATCACAATCCTCCTATCTATGGCCTCCCAAGTATCTTTGACCTCAGGCGTGAACCACCACATCCAGCTTACTGATTGAGATGGAGTTCTGCTAACCTTTTGCCCATCCTGGTGTAGAACCTCGATCCTCTTGATCTCTGCCTCCAGAGTAACTGGATTTACAGGTATGAACTACCAGGCCTGACCAACTAGTATGTCTCTTAAAAAGCCTACATCTTTGTGCAAGTATTATCCACTACTAAAACAGCATGATACTGTAAGAATGTCACCTAAGCACAAAAAAGTTTGAGAATTTTACAAACCCTCCAAAATCTTTCTAAGCTTTGAAGTTCAGAATTGTACTAGTCACATATTAATAGTCATTATGACGCCCAACATGTATATACAACATTTGGGTAAGCTTCACTATGATGTTACCCCTCAATTAGTCTGGATCATGCATTTCCCAAAAGGGTGCTATTCAGTGATTTGTAGCCCTAGACCTAATAGCCACAGTGCATACACAGCACATCTGAGGTATTAAAATTTTCAGTGGGGGCTGGAGATGTAGCTCAGTGGTAGAGTTCTGGGGCAGGGGAGACATTAGGGAAAAAGTAAAAAAGTCTGAAAACACTTACGGGGCAGGAGGGAGGCACAATGAAAAAGGGTCAAGAAACACTAGTTGAGACCTGAGCTGACGTATACAGGAGTTACTAGCCATAGTGGCTGTATTTAGTGACATCAAATACAGTTCCTCAGTCCTACTAGCCACACTTTAAGCACTCTAATAACTACCAGTCATTAGAAGCTACTATACAAGGTAGTGAAGGTACTGAACGTGTCCACATTGCAGAAAAGGTTCTACTGTACAGTGTTGGTCTAAACATTCTGGGGCATCTTAGCTAGACATCTCAAGTCTCAATTTATGACCATTTCTTGTTTCATTATTAGAATGACTCCTGAAAGCACAGTACAGACACTGGTTCTTCAATGGCAAACTTTAGGTATTATTTAACGTGACTTCTTCATCAGAATACTATGCTATGAACAGCAGGATAATGGCTGCATCATAAGCACTTCATAGTATTGTACACTGTCCTAGCAGAAGAAAAGCATCAAAACCCTGTGCTGAGATCATCTGCAACCCACTGAGACTGTGCTTTAGTAGCTGACTGTTTCAGTCATCCCTGAAGCAAGCACAGCAGCCAAGCTCCACTCGGATACACAAGGAACATGGAGGACCAGAACTGAGCACACTAAGTGGTACAGTTTTTATAGGATCCTTGGCTGAGTAAAACCTAATGCAAGTTTTTACAATTGTGCATAACACCAATTCTTCCCTCATTAGGTGTGAAAGTTGGCTAGTGACAGTTTACACAGTCTCAACAGATTGGAGAAGATCCTCTTAAGAATTCTGTGAAATCTGCAAGCAGTCACATATGCCACACGAGTTTCATTATCAAGTACATAATCCACGAGGAACAGTTGGCAAAGTGAAGAGACACCTACAGAAAGGTGATAAGGGGTTAATATTCAAAACATATAGGGGCCAGGAGAGTGGCTCAAGTGGTAAAGCACCTGCCTAGCAAGCGTGAGGCCCTGAATTCAAACTTCAGTACTATAAAATAATAAAATAAAGTAAAATAAAAATGGTTATGACAAAATATATAGGGAACTCAAATAATTCATAGCATGAAAACAAATCACCCAATTTAGAAATGGGCAAAGAGCCCAAACAGGTGTATATCTGTCTTTTGAGAAGATATACAATAGTCAAAGAGATGTTTGCACATACCCATGTTCACTGTGGTACTACTCACAACAGCTGGATGGAGGGGGAATGAAGGAGAATGATGGAAGGAGTGAATTCAAGTACGATATATCTGATATAAGAACTTTTGTAAATGCCACAAAGTACTTCCACTCTGCACAATAAAAGAGAGAGAATCAGTCTTGGAGTCTATCAACAGATGAATGGATAAAGAAAATGATATTATTCAGCCATAAAGAAGAATGAAATCTGTTGTTTGCAGCAAAATGGATGAAACTGGAGGACATTATGTTAAGTGAAATAAGCCAGACACAGAAAGACAAGTATCCCATGTTCTCCTTCATATGTGGAAGCTAAAAAACACTAAACTTCAAAGTAGAATAGCAATTACTAGAGAATGGGAAGGGTTTGGAGGAGTGTGGGAAAAAGGAGACTGAGTTTGATCAGTGCACACGATATGCATATATGGAAAATCACTAAATCAAATTAATATATAAATGGGATTAACACATTAACAGAAAAATTTTAAAGACATATGAATGGAAAATAGGTAATGATGAATGAAAAATGCTCAGTATCACTAATTACCAGGAATTATGACTTAAAAACCAAATAAGCTGTGTTAGAATGGCAGTTAATCAAAAAGACAAAAGGGAGGAGGGATGGGCTGAAAAAAAAAAGGACAAAAGGTTAAGTATTGGCAAGGGTGTGCAGAAAAGGAAACCCTTCCACTATGTAGGTGGGAATGTAAATTAATACAGCTATCACAGAAAACAAGATGGGGGCTCCTCAAAAGAAATAAAAACAGAACTAGCAAATAATGTAGCAATTCCATTACTGGCTGTATATTCAAAGGCTATGAAGAATAAGTTGGAGAGCTGCACTTCCATGTTCATTGCAGCATTATTCATAATAGCAAAGATAAGGAAATCAACCTAAGTATCCCTCAACTAATGAATATATTCATACTGGAACACCATTCAGCCTTAAAGGAGGAAATCCTGTCATTTGCAACAACATAGATGAATCTGAAAAACATTATGTTAAGTGAAATACACCAGGCACAGAAAGATAATACATCATGATCTTACATGTGAGATCTAAAGAAGTCAAAGCAACATAAGCAGAGTGTAACTGGTGGCTACGGAAGTTGGGGGAGACTATGATGACTACTGGTCGGGGGTGGGGGTGAGGGGGTTAGGGAGATGTTGTTCAAAGGATTGAACAAAATCCAGTTGGACAAAAAGAGTAAGTTAAAGAGAATGGTTGTATGACCTGGTGACTAAGTTGGTAACAACACATTGCATGCTTGAAAAGCGCTGAGAAAGATTAAGTGTTCTCATCACAAAAAAGTGGAATGTGATAACATCACATAGCTTGATATAGCCAATGTGTATACTTTCATTAAAGTTTTTTTTCTTTTTTAAGAACAGCAACCACAGTGAACTGAGTGAGGCACTTCACATGGCTAGATTTCTACTCCAAAACAAACTCTTTCTGCTTACTTTCTGAATACCATCCTCAAGTAAAATAAACTCAGTCAGGTAAATCCTGTCTACCTGTCTCCTCACCTGGAACTTTTTATTTTTGGTTGTACTGGGGTTTGAACTCAGGGTCTCATGCTTGCTAGGCAGGCGCTCTACCACTGGAGCAACTCTGCCAGTTCCTTTTGTGTTGCTTTTTTTTTTTCAAGATAGGATCTCATGAACTATTTGCCCAGGGCTGGCTTCGATCCATGATCCTCCAGATCTCTGCCTCCCAAGTAGCTAGGATTAAAGGTATAAGCAATGGGCACCCACCTATCACATGGAATTTTTTCCCCCCAGTATGAGGGCTTTAACTCAGGGCCTTGTGCTTGCTAGGCAAGTGTTCTACCACTTGAGCCATGCCTCCAACCTCACTTGAATTTTTTTTTTTTTTTTTTTTACAGTACTGGGGCTTGAACTCAGGACCTTCACCTTGAGCCACTCCACTAGCCCTATTTTTGTGAAGGGTTTTTCAAGATAGGGTCTCGCAGAACTATCTGCCCGTGCTGGCTTTGAACTGCAATCCTCCTGATCTCTGCCTCCTGAGTAGCTAGGATTATAGGCATGAGCCACTGGCGCCAGGCTCTCACTTGCAATTTTTTTTTTTTTTTTTGTGGTACTGGGGCTTGAACTCAGGGCCTCAAGCCTACTAGGCAGATGCTCTACCACTTGAGCCACTCCACCAGACCTCACTTGAAACTTTTTAAAGTTCCAAAATCAGCACAGCAAATGATGCCAACTGTAACACTGTAACTCCTCTTACTCATGACCCAGAGTTCTGAGAATGGTCCAGCACTGCTCCTGAGAAAGGAGGTCAGCAGTGGAAGAGACAAGGCTGCTGTGCCACACGAAGGCAAGCATGGTGGAGGAAAGGGCAGATACTGACAAGACAGACTGAAGCAGAGATGACCAGGACAAATGGGCTCAAAACAAGACAAGGTGAAGAGCCTGGCTACAGTCAGAGAACCCTTCAGTTCCCATCTTACACATCCATGGACAAAGACCACCCTACAAATGTCAAGACTTCATCCCGTCTCTACCCCCAGAATTCCAGATATTCTCCAATCAAGGTGCTAACCAGGGCTCATCCCACACAACGGCCCACTTCTTTCACACTGACCTGAAAGGCACAGAAAGGGCTTTCTGTCAATGTTCCTGTCAGGGTATCCAAGAGCCCTTAGTTCAGCAGGTGGGACAGCTGGAAGCCTACTTTGTTTCTTCAGGTGAATTTTTGTGCCATCATCCCATCACTTCCATATATATACACACACACAGAGTATGATCAAGAGAATCAAGACTTTGGGCATACAGGCTTTATTTCTCTGACATTAGGAAGAGGGAAGGAAGGGGTTAGAACAGCAAACTCTTATCTAACAGTTTAAGGGTCAACAGGCTTCTAAACTCTTTCTTAACCAAGTCTTCCAAATCAGATACAAACACAGGACTACTACAACTCTGACAATCTATCAAAAGGACTGAAGTTCATTGTGTGGCTGTCATCCTCAGAACAGATAGGTAAAGCAAAAAATGCTTCCAAGTGTATCACCCTTAAAATAAATATCACGGTGGTGGGGGCTGCAGCTAAGTGGCAGAGCATGTGCTCTACCATGTGGAGAGCCTAGCATGTGGAGGCCCAGAGTTCCATCCCAGCACCAAATAAATTAACAAATTAAGCCTAACATGTCACCATGAGGACTTAAATTCATGAGGCTACTACAACAAACAAGATAACTCTGGTGTAGCAGACCTACCAAAAGTTTGGGATCTGAGAGGCTCTGGTTCACATCAAGGCTCTGAAACTTATTAGCTGTGCAAGCAGAAGTTGAGCAATTTGGCCTCCTTGGGCCTTACACTGAATTCCTAAATCTATGCAAGGTGGGTGGTTTAATCTTTGTGCACTCCACAAAGGCATGGGAGCAAAGGTGTAAAGGAGCCAGCAAGTGGTGCCTCACAGCTATCAGGCACAGGAGTTACCTCTTGGGATCCTGAAGCTGGACACTGCTGGTCACTAGAGAGATGACCTGAGCCCTTATCACCCAGCTCAGCATCTCCAGCCAGTGCAGTGGGGTTCACTGTCCTCTAACCACAGCCCTACACAACCTACTTAGTTTTCCACTCTCCTTGCTGAAGACAAGTACCAAAACTGAGGAAATTTCCCACTAGATACAGAACTTAAACTGTCACATTTCTTTTCCTAACACTTAAAGATTAGGGGAGAGAGCAGCAGAGCATTCAAGTTTCCTTAACAAGCCATCAGCTCTCCAACATTCACAGAAAATGATGTCATTATTTGCTTTCCTGTAGGAAAACAACAACAAGAAGGTCATCCTGGTATCATGCCATACACCTGTAGACCCAGCTACTCATAAGGCTGAGGCAGGAGATCACATCATTGAAGCCTACGAGTTCAAGACCAGCCTAGGCAACATAGCAAGACCCTGGAAGAAGAGGGAGAGAGAGAGAAAGAGAGAGGGAGAGAGGGAGAGAGAGAGAAAAAACCCAAGGTCACGGAGGCAGATGGGGAGTCAGGGAAGTTCACATCTTGTCAGCTGGCTAGAGACATGCTGCACATACTGATGACAACACTTCAGTAACTGACACTGGAACTACCTTTCACTCCTCTTCCACAAGCTTCTGAATCCTTTGGGAATTTCCTTATGGGAAAATGACATGTAACTTAAACTAGTCCTATTTCAAAAGGTGATCTGAACCTAGGTTTAAGCAAAGATTTCTTAGCTATTACACCAAAAGAATGTTCTACAGGAAGATTGACAAACTGGACATCATCAAAATTAAGAACTTCTGCTCTTCTAAATTCACTGTTAATAGAATGGAAAGACATACAGAAAACATTGCAAATCTTTTACCTGACAAAAGACATGTAATCAACATGAAACATAAAAAGAACTCTCAAACTCAGTAAGAAAAAAAAAAAAAGAAGAAGAAAGACCAAGTAAAAAGCTGTCCAATATTATTTCCCATGAGGAAACACAAACTGAAGCCTTACAATACTGCCACACTCATCAGAATGGCTGAGAACTCTTAATGGTCATTCCAAGCACAAGGATATAGAACAAACTGCAATGCTCTCATGCACTGCTTGCTGGTAGGTGTGTGATTATAAATCATTTTAAAAATTCTTTTATTTGAGGGGGCAGTACTGGGAATTTGTGCTTGTAGTGGGGGTGTGGCATTCTGTAGCTTTAGCCACACCTCCAGTACAGACATACACTTTAGGGTGATAAAAATGTTCTCCAATCAGACAGTGGTGGTAGCTACATGGCCTTGGGAATGTATTTTAAAAAAGCACTCAACTGCACAAACTCCATGTTATATGAACTGTTTCAATGTTTCAAACTAAGTTAAACATACATCCAAACCATTCCATTCTGAAATATCTACCCGAAGGACATGAGAATGCAGGTCCAGATAGAGATTTGTACTAACGTTCATGGTAGCTTCAGCTGTAACAGACAGGAATGAGAATCAACCAAATGTCCATCATCACAATAGCTAAACAAATTGTGATAAATGAAATAATAAACAATGAAATTATGTGAATGAAACACCACTCACATATTAAAACCCAAATCAGAAAGCAGATCAGTGGTTATCAGGGGAGGAAGAGGAGCCAATGGGGAGCGAGCAGGAGGGAATTACAAAGGAGTCTTGGGAAACTGAGGATAATGGATTGTTTCATGGTATCTTGATTGTGGCAGTGATTTCACAGACATACACTTATGCCAAAACCCAAAGTATATAATTTAAAAGTGTATAGCAATTATACTCCAATTTGGTTGTTCTTAGAAAATGGAGGGCTGGAAGAGTGGCTCAAGTGGCTAACAGCCTACAGATATCTGAGAGATGACATAGAAGCAGCAGTGGTCTTCACTCTGCACTTCATTTAAGTTGCCAAATCTGGACTCCAGTTGAGGCAACCCATAATGATCTGCCACGTACACCTGTACCATGTGTTCTGTTAGGACCTAGCATCACATTGCACACAGCTGCTTCTACTTGCCCAAATCTGTCCTAAGGACATTCTGTTGTTCTCACAGTCTAAACCATCTCCTGTATCCCAACCATCACAGCTGGTCTAGTTCCACCTATACAAATCTCCAAATCTCTTATTTCCATTTGTACAACCAAAGGCTGGCCTCTGCCCTTGAACTCTTAATCTTCCTGCTTCCACCTCCCAAGACACTAGATTTCAAGCCTGACTTCTTATCCCAGGTTCCCTCCACTCAACTCTAGCCTGCTTTGTCACATACAGGACTAGCTACTGAGTCAGAGGTCCATGGGCTAATTCCTCAGGTCTGTAAGAGCTTGGTGACACATCCCTTTTGAGGCACACACTGTACAGGTCTATCTACCTGCTTGCCATACCCAATTTCCTCTTCCATCTCAACCAGCCTTGCCACATTTTCCCAGCCCCACACTCCTAGAAGGGGCATCTCTTATGCTCTGTGACTTAAATCCAGCAACTTAAATCCAACTGAGTTTCCCTGTGTCTTCCCCAGAGCTCTTCCCACCAAGCCAATACAAGTGACTACACACCATCTGTGCCCCTGAAACAGCTTCTCTAGCCACGGCTTTCTCACTACTGCCAAATCAGTCCCTGCTCCAGGGCCTTAGACTTTTCTACCTCTGACTCTGCCCGTGACACTGTGTTTACATGGAGCAATCCTCCTGCCACTCCTTACCATCCTTGCTGCTCATATTCACCCGCCTACTTAGTTGGTCTCTGTCTTAGTTCTTCTGAGCTGCTATAATAAAATACCTTAGGCTGGATAAGTTATAAAAAACAGAAATTAAATGCTCACCGTTCAGGAGGCAAGGAAGCCCAAGATCAAGGTACCAGTAGATTTGGTGTCTGGGGAGGGCCATTCCTCACAGATAGCAGAGGGGATAAGGTAGCTCCCTTCAACCTCTTTGATAAGAGCACTAACCCCATTCATACCCCTTATGACTTAGTCACTTTCCAAAAGGCCCTACCTCTGGATACTATCAGAGCATGTGAATTTTGGAAAAGGGGTGACCAATATTCAGAGTATATATGAACAAATGTAAAAAAAAAATCATGGGGAGGGGGCCAAGTAATGTACACACATGTGAGTAAAAGAAAAAACAATTTAAAAAAATCATTACTCTGACGTGCTCCACTGAATACAGGAATTCAAGGACTGGTGGTATGGCTCAGTGGTAGAGTGCCTGCCTAGCAAATGTGAGGCCCTGAGTTCAAACCCCAGTACCACTGCCAAAAAAAAAAAAGAGGAATTCAAACAAGACACCTCATGATATAAAAATGTTTGCTAAATTGCATTGCTTCAAAAAGACAGAACCTGAGCCAGTTGTTCAACCAGCAGATTCCAAGTCAACAAAACAGAGTAACTACCTGTTTCTCAACAAAAGTGGGACAGCCCACAAAGTACTGTCATGGGAAGCAGAACATGGGTCTTTCATCAGAGCAGATGGCCCAAGAATGGACTGTACTGTGTGACTCCTTCATGACTTTAAAATCAGCTTCCAAGACTGTTTCAATAAAAATCAGAAGCTGACCATGACTTTCCTGAACCAAAAATTATACTCAAGACCAACAAGGCATACATTCTGATGAACAAGAGTATTTCATTAATGATGAATACCTCACACAATAACTCCCTATATCAGTAGATGTTGTGCATGTGTGGGAGGGTTAACAGGGGAATACCAGTATAAAAAAGGCATCAGAATGAAATAATTTTGCAATCCTTAAAAAAGCAAAAGATTCAGGCAAAGATCATCAATGATGCTAATACAATAGGGTAAAAGATGGATGGGAAACTGAAGCTTGACACCCCGCAGATCACTTCATGATCAGAGATTACATACAAGAAGGGCAGGAAGAACATGTTCACAATGCAGTGATATGGCTGTGGCTACCTTAATACAGTGATTAAGATTATGGGCTATGGTCACTAATAGTGGATCAAACATTATGAAATATCTTCAAGTATTCTTGTCAAAACACTATATATATTATATATACACTAAAATATATATACTAAATCTACCCAAGCCTTTACCTATACCCATTTCACAAGAGACACGAGGAACAGAGAAACACATTAAACATCACAAAGACACAACTTGCTAGGCACTGGAGCCTCACACCTGTAATCCTCGCTACTCAGGAGGCAGAGATCAGGAGGACCGAGGCTCGAAGCCAGCCCAGTTCGTGAGAATCTATCTCAAAAGAACCCTTCACAAAAATGGGCTGGTGGAGGGAGTGGCTCAAGATGTAGGATCGGAGTTCAAGCCCCAGTACTGCCAAAAAAAGAAAAAAGCAACTGGCCAAAACTAGAATTTGGAGCATTATGTTAAGCCACCTAACTTTATACTTTCAAACTTAGTGACATAAAAAGAGAAGGGAGACCACATTCCAGATTATGTATGTACAGGTAAAGCATCATGGTGTTCAACTTTCCTTCGTACTACTTCAACCAAGAGAGCAGACAAAACATTAACTGTCGAAACTGGTGGGGGGTGCACATGAGTACTTTCTGTATGTTAACAAGATGGCTACTGCATGTCAGAGATCACAACAGCTGGGATAGGCAGACTTGGTCCAAATAATTTCAACAAGTAGAAACCTTGCCAAGTGCAAAGTGTAAAGTTTAGCTAACACATTTGCCCTACCCTATCCCACTTCCAGAAGTCAAAGCATTCACTCCTCATTCAACTTTAAGTAGTCCTTCAAGTCTTTCCTAATTCTCCCCAGCTTTTTTTTTTTTTTTTAGGGGAGGGGGCTGGGAAAGGATAAGCCTTCAGGAAGTTAAGAAAAATATATGATTTATAATAAATAATGTGACTTGGCTGGTTTACTGTGTTGGAAGAGGGAACCTTAATGGGAAATGGCACATTTTGTAAGTACTCTTTCCAATTCTTGAGGAATAGTAAAAACTTTTTCCCCTTTCCTTCCCCATAGCCTTCTTAATATTGAATCACACAGCAAAGTCTACCTATAGCCTAGGACAAACTGCCCCATCATTTAGTTATACACTGCCAGGAGAATGTTCCCTCTAGATTTCAAATAATTACTATAAAGTTACAGAAAATATTCCTTCTTTATTATAACTCATATAACTTACTGTGGTAAAATGTCCATAAAATTTACTATTTTAACCACTGGTAGGTGTACAATGCAGTGGGCATTAGGTATCAGGATGTTTATTTCTATCTTTACAATATTTAAAACCTCATGTTAAGGCAACTAGCAAAACAGGGGATTAGACATGGAGCCCAGTCCGGGGAGGAAAACACCTTAAGGCACAAGCTCTAAACTCTGCACAGTAAGACATCACGAATGTCTGCCAATGGGAATGATGCCACAGGTTGGCAGGCATGGACACAAATGAGAACATTAAATGCTCCACTGCCTTCCAGCAATGCCTGGTGATCTTACTCAGATCACTATTTCAACATACTACTTGAATTTTGTAAAAACCTGTCCCTGTAATTTAACTAGAATTCCGATTATTTTTTAAAGCATAATTTACAAACTGACAGCTACTGCTGTAAAGTAGATGTGCCTCATCTTTGCAGAAGAATCTGCTGCATAAAACCTAGTCTTGAAGACCTAAATAGCGGATCGCTAGCTCAGAGGTCATGCTAACTTGGAGAAGCCCTGAAACATAGGTCTATCCAGAGGTTGGTGACCTTGGGATGGCAGCGATCCATTTCCCAAGCACCTGCAGAAGGCCAACTGCTAGTTACAAAGTTAACTAAGAGACTCCCTGCTCTGAGTCTGGCTTAATGAGACAGCACCTAAACAAACAGGGAGATAATGATGTCCGTGTGATGTCAGAGGAATATAGTCGATGCTTTTTTTTTTTTTTTTGGCGGGGGAGGTACTGGAGCTTGAACTCAGGGCCTTCACCTTGAGCCACTCTACCAGCCCTAGTTTTGCTTTTTTTGTGTGTGTGAAGAGTTTTGAGATAGGGTCTTGCAATTTATTTGCCCTGGCTGGCTTTGAACCACGAGCCTCCTGATCTCTGCCTCCTGAGTAGCTAGGATTATAGGCATGACCTACCAGCACCCTGCTCAATGCTTCTTCTGAAAAAAGGACATGGGAACTATAGAGGACTCTGACTTTTACAAGTATATAGATTAGTTGCCATAGTTGAACTTTTAAAATAATGAGCAACTGTAATAAAAAGAAACTCTCAATGCAAAATAAAAGGCTGAAAGTGATGAGAAACCATGTAGCCCAATCTTACGTGAGGGCTCAGAGAAAGCTTTCAGAAAGAGTGCTATCTTTATGCTGAGTTCTCAGCTGTACATACAGGTGGTCTTCTAAGCAAGGGACTAGACCAGAAAGGACTTCAAGACCACCACTAGTCCCCTATGTTCCTAACTTGGCTTAGCGCATCTCTGAAGCTCTTGCAAAGCAACTGTAAGCCACCTTTTATTTCATTTCTGCATTTTGCCTATTACGGTTCGTGGATGACCTTCCTCACTCTCACACACTGGCTCAACAACCAAGGAGCTGGTTAGGTGACCAACACTGAAGCACCTTTTTACCAGTCCATCTGGGCACTCACAGACCTCCCTGACGTGCCCTGCAAGCACCAGTTGTAAAGTGGAGGTATAGAAAGGATCCACATCAGGATGCTCTGAAACAAAACACATCTCTAGGAAAAGTGTGAGTGGGAGGGCTCTCCTCAGAACAGAACCAACAAAGTTCTGTATAAAGAGGTATGTTATGAGGAACTGCCCCACACAATTGTGGAGCCTGGGAGGTCCCGGGATCTGCAGTCCACAGGACTGAGACCCAAGAGGGCTGATAACACAACTTCCAGTCAGAGTCCACAGTCCAAAGGCTAGAGAATTCAAATATCCAATCTGAAAGACTCTCAGGCAGAGAGAACAAAATCACTTTCAGCCTTCTGTTCTACTCAGGCCTCTATTAGATGAGGCTGGCCCATATTAGGGAAGGCAGCCTACCTCACTCAGTACTATTCAGACTCTCACCTCACAGACACAGGACAATGTTTTAACCAAACATCTGGGCACCAGATGTCAAGCTGACACATAAAACTAACAACCACCCCCTAGATAGACATGAAAACCTAGCTAAGCACCCACTTGAGGTATAGGGTTGTTGCAATGCTTAAACATAACTCAAGACCTCTAGGCTGAGGAGGAAGTACTAAGGAACAGAATGTCAAAAGTTTCACAACACTTTGCTTGTATTTCAAAAGTGACTTTACTACAAAACAGTTTAAAGGGACAGAAGACAATCCTCTCCATGTCTACTTACCTGACATGCAAACTTAACACATCCCAACAGTCCCTCTTTCGAAAGGAATTGTCTCTTTAGGCTCATTTCATGACCCTCACACTCCTTCAGTATGAAACCTTATACAGAACTTTGACTTTTCCCTATTCTTTCAAATCAGTCATGACCAAGCCCTGCAACTTCTGTTGCCATACTTAACAGTATTCACCATTTTCTTTAAGGTTACTCTAGGGAACAACTAAAGTCTTTTTCCAGACTGCATCCCTGTCTCTCCTCATTTCAATCCAGTCTACTTGTTGATGCAAAGTTTTAGTCTCCTTAAAGAAACAGTAAACTCTAAAGTACCCAAGCACCAGCACTCAGGACGCTGACGCAGTGGGATCTAAAGTTCAAAGCCAGACTGGATTATACAGTGAGACCCTGTCTCAAAAAACTAAACAAAAAGATAGAATATCCCCAGCACCACAAAATAAAAAGGGCTAAATGGGAAATTTTACATTATTACATACATTCTATCACAATAAAAAATTATACCTGGCACATTTGTTATTGTTACTATTATCAGTACTAATATTAAGGAGAAAAAAAGACCCTAAGTCAAGTCTGAACCCCTGTACCACTACCACACTGCTTTCATTAGTGTAGCCTTGTGGTAAGTTTTGAAATCAGGGAAATGACACCTCCACAACTTAGTTCTGAGCTGTCAAGATTACTTTGGCTATCTGGGAACTCATGATTTTCCATATCCACTTTAGGATGGGTTTCACTCTCTCTTTTGGTGGTACTGAGATTTGAACTCAGGGCCTCATGATGGCTAGGCAGGAGTTCTTCCATTTGAACCATGCCCATAGCCCTTTCTTTTCTTTTCTTTTTTTTTTGAGAGTCTCACTCTGCAGCCAGGCTGGCCTCAAACTCAAAACTCACCATCTTCCTGCCTCAGACTCCAGAGTGCTGGATCCCACCACCACACCTGGCTAGGATGGGTATTCCCATCTGTACCAAAAGACAGCACTGAAATTTTCATAAGGAGTGCACTGAGTCTGTTACTTTAGGTAGTAATGTGACCCCTATAATGGCAAATTTTCTAATCAATGCACATGAAATGTGTGTCCACTTGTTCAGTCCATCTTCCTTTCCTCCCTTTCGAGGTGCTAGGGATCAAACACAGAGCCTCATGCATGACAGGCAAATGCTCTGCTGTGTGTGTGTATCAGCGAAGTTTTGTGGTGTGCAAGGTTTTCATCTACCTATCTGGTTAAATTTATTCCCAAGTACTTTATCCTTTTCTATGCTGTTATAAATGAAATTATTTTAATTTCCTTTTGAGATTGTGTACAGAAATGCAACTGGTTTTGGCATGTGGATTTTGTATCCTGCAACTTTGCTGAATTAGTTTATCAGGCCTCAAGGTTCTTTTTGTGAAATCTTTATAGATGTTTACATTAAGATCATGTCACCTGCAGACAAGACAATTTTGCAGTTTCTTTTCTAGTGTGGATGTGCTTTTTTTCTTTTTCATGCCTAACTATTCTGGTTAGAACCTCCAGCACTATGCTGAACAGACGAGCAGAAGCATCTTTGCCTGTTCTTGACCTTAGAGGGAAAACCTGCAGTCTTTCACCACTGAAAATGATGTGGGTTTTCTATATATGGTCTTTACCATATTGAGGTAATTTGTTAAGATTTTTATCATGAAAGGATGTTAAATTGTGTCAAATGTGTTTTGTACACCAATCACAATCAAAACCATGTGGTTTATTTCCCTTTCATTCTGTTAATGCATTATACAGAGCACTTTCTGGATGCTCAGCTACCCTTACATTCCAGGAATAAATCCCATTTGGTCATCCTGCATAAAACTCTTTTAATGTGCTGTTAAATTAGGACTGCTGGTACTTTGTTGAGGATTGCTGCATCTATGTTCATAAGAGACATTTGTCTATTGTTTTGTCTTCTTGCAGTAACTTTGATATCAAGGCAATGCTGGCCTAACAAAATTAGGAAGCATTCCTTCCTCTTAGTTTAAGAGTTTGAGAAGGACAGGTCTAAGTTCTTTAACTGTTCAAATTCCCCAGGGAAGTCATCAGGTCCAGGACTTTTCATCATCGGGATTTTTTTTTTGTACCTAATTCAATCTCATTACTAGGCAGGTGCTAGGTTCTAGGTCACCTGATTAATTGGCAAACAGATGTTCTTAGTACTCTTTTACAAAAATCATTTCTGTAGTCAGTAATAATGTCCTCAAAAAGTGTAATGGCCCCATGTATACATGGGGCCTAAAAGTCACTCTCCATACCATGGTCACCAGGTACCTGCCATTTGTTGGAGACTGTGGAGCTGAAGGAGCAGATACTGTCTGGAACATACGAGAACCTGCTCTTCATTTCCTTAGAACTGGAAAGCCTCATGAACAAATTTCTGACCCTTGACCCTAGGGAGAGGCCCATCCTAGACCACATCACAGGGCAGTCCTGGATGACACAGGCCAGGAAGAGACACTAAGGTCACTCTCCAACTACCAGGATCCACTGAGTCACTGAGCTCACAGTATGAATGGCATCATACCAGACCCAGGAATCAGACTAGAATCTGCTGAGCCAGGAATATGATAAAGCCACGGCTTTGTGCCTAACACTAAGCTGTAAGAAACTAGAGGTGGAAGACTCCACCACCACAATGAAGCCCCTGCTTCAGCAGATCCAACCAGCAGCTCAGTCTTTCCCCATCCCCAATTCAACCCACCACCTCTCTCCA
Source organism: Castor canadensis (assembly GCF_047511655.1). Taxonomy (NCBI): domain Eukaryota; kingdom Metazoa; phylum Chordata; class Mammalia; order Rodentia; family Castoridae; genus Castor; species Castor canadensis. The sequence continues at coordinate 148,179,785 of NC_133395.1, read as the reverse complement.
CCTAGAGAGGGGTGCTGGTGAGGCTGTCCTTCCCTCCCACTTCCCCTTCACACCCTCTGAACAGCAATGCCTAAGGAGGACCACAGTCAGGGCAGAGGGCAACAAAAGAGCCATCATGCCTACAGAGGCAGAGACATAAGCCAAGTGCTTGGCTGAGGAGCCAATGGGGCAAAGCTACCATCTGTGGAATTATGACTGAATGCCTCTAAATCAGAACCCCGCCCAGGCACAATACAGCAGCACCTGAGGAACCTCAGTTAGCCTCGGATAGCCATTCCCCTGTTGTCCCCTCCGGAACCTGTCAGCAGCAGAGGCCACCCTGCACTCTGCGTTGATACCAGAGATCCAGTGCAGAGAGCCCTTCGTCCTGGGAAATGGGGTGCAGCCGCAAAGGTCAGCCACCCTCTCACCCATCACATGTTCGTGTGGAATCTGGTGCTAAACCATTCCTAGACGACCTGCATGCTTCTAGGTCAGGGTTTCAAATGTTGCAGAGCAGCTCCCTTGCTGCAATCTATTGAAAGTCAGCCCTCAACACAAGGGTTTGTAAATGAAAACAAGAACTAAAAGAAGAAAGAAGAGAGACATAAGTCAAGTAGGAAGTTGGTCAAGTCATACTTTCTGAATTTTATTTTTTTGTTTTTATTAATACTATTTTTAACTGGCAAGTTATAATGCTGTATATTAATGGGTTGCAATGAAATGTTAGCTACATATACAATGTAGAATGATTAAACCAAGTTAATTAACATTATCTATTAACTTCAGAAAGAAGTTTTTAATCATATGATGATAAAAACCATATGACCTCACTTACTTGTGGAATCCACAAGATGAACCCACAGAAATAGAAAGCAGAATGATAGTTACTGTAGCTAGAGGGTGGGGAAGGTGAATGGGGAGTGGTTGGTCTGTGGGTACAAAGCTTCAGATAGATAAGAGGATACAATCTGTTTGCAATGCATGGTGAGTACAGTCAATAATAAAGCACTGCATATACCAAAAAGCCCTTTTTTTTGTGATGGGTTTTTTGAGATAGGGTCTCACAAACTATTTGCCCAGGCTGGCTTCAAACCCTGATCCTCCTGCCTCCTAAGTAGCTAGGACTACAGACATGAGCCACCGGCATCTGGCTTCAAATCTTAAGAGTTTTGATGATAAAAACAGAGAAATATCAAATGTCTCCTTGCATTTTAAATGGAGAGCAAGAAGACTCTGAGAACCATGGATCCTGATGTTGTGGTGTGGAGGATCAGCCAGGTGTGGACTCAAACAGCTGCAGCCGGGAGTCAGGGAGGACGTGCCACATGCTGTGTGCTCAGCCAGCCCAGCCCAGAGGCTTCTGGGCAGCTTAGGAAGGTGGTGCACAAACTGCTGCAGTCTTCTCGACATGGGATTTCAGCCAGGAGGGCACCTAGTTTCCAAAGCACCCTGTGTGTGGAGAGGGAGGTGAAAGCATGGTCTGGAGCAGCCTGGAGACAAGCCACCCATCTGCCTCACCGGCAAGATACAGCAGACCACAGGACCATTTCCTGGGACACTTTCCCCTGCCTGGCTCTTCCCTTTGTTTTCTTCTGTGATTCTGGGCAAGGGGAGAAGGTTCCTAGTAAATTACTGCTTCTTCCAAATCTTACAGTTTTTGCTTGTTTTTTGCTTTTTTCCACTACTGGGGTTTGAACTCAGGGCCTTCACCTTGAGCCACCCACCAGCCTTTTTTTGTGATGAGTTTTTTGAGATAGGGTCTCACAAACTATTTGTCCAGGCTGGCTTCGAACACTGATCCTCCTACCTCCTAAGTAGCTATGATTACAGGCGTGAGCCACTGGCATCTGGCTTCAAACTTAGAGTTTTGATGATAAAAACAGACCATAGATATTCTGCTGTTTCACATCCTCCTCGCACAAAAGTGGGGGTATGTTCCCTTCAGTTACAGCAGTGCACAGTAATAACATAGTATTTGGAGTTAATCTGAAAAAACAAAATGAAAAGCACTCTTTGTCCAGCATACACGCACTATGTATGCTCCCCACCCATCAGTCACTCAGCAATCCTCTCAGTTCTCAGACTGCCACAACATAGCAGTGCTGATGCTCAATCAACCCTTACTGCTGATGGCCCCAAAGCAAACAAGTAGTACTGGCAATTCAGATATGCTAGAGAAGCCATAAAGTGGTTCCTGTAAGTAAAAAGGTGAAAGTTCCCAATTTAATATGGGAGGGAAGGCTGGGAGTGTTGCTCAAGTGATAGAGTACCTGCTTAGCAAGCTCAATGCCCTGAGTTCAAATCCCGGTACTGCCAAAGAAAATGATAAGAAAAAAAAAATCACATTCTGAGGTTGCAAAGATCTATGTAAGAGGAAATCTGTCAAATTGTAAAGAAAAAAGAAATTTGTGCTATTATGTCATCATACCTCAAACTGCAAAAGTTGCAGCCACAGTACATATTGTGGTGGAAAAGGCATTAAATTTATGAGTGAAGGACATGGACAGAAAACATGTTCCAACTGACAGAACGTTTTGTGTCGGACAACACTGTACATGCATACAGTCGCACATTGCTTAAAGACAAGATTGTTTTGAGAAATATGTTATTAGGCAATTTCATCCCTGTGCAAAATGTCATAGGGTGTACTCACAGACTAAGAGGGCTACAAGGTCACAAGGCAACATAACCTCATGGGATCACCATCATGAATGCAGTAAACATGACCAAAACATCATTACTCAGCACATGACTTGTCAGGGCTCAGTTCTAGCTGAGGGTTTAGGCATCCACTGGTGTACACATGTGTCTTAGAATGTGTCCTGGGGGAAGGGGAGACTACCACATGGTAGTTCTCTACTCCAGTATTACTCCAGGTTCTTTTCTCACCTTTTTTCCCTCTGAGACAGGGTCTCACTATGTTGTGCAGGCTGACCCCAATGCCTGTGCTCAAGTAATCCTCCCAACTTAGCCTCCTGAGTAGCTGAGACCACAGGCACATACCATGTTGTCCAGCCTTTTCTGTATCTCTTTAATTCATGTCTTTCTTAGGACTTTAGAATTTATTTTGTTCAAAGACTATATTCCAGATCTCCTTTAGCTCTTTCTCCAATATTTCCTTCAGCCCCCCCCTAAGCATATACTTCATGTCTTTGACTAATAATTCCAAAATCCAAGCTTCCTGAAGAGTATCAATTTCTTTCCTCTTGCAAATGGGCCATACTCTGTTTCCTTGCATATTTTGCCATTTTGTTGTTAAGAAATGAATGTTCTGAATATTATAAAAATGGGGTAATCTGGAAATGTGATTCTCCTACATTTTAGATTGCTGATTATTGCTTGTCGAGAGCTGGAACAGTCTGTCAGCAGCCTCTCCTTCACGCAGCTCTCCCAGGGTTGTTGGAAGTGCCCAATCAGGTTAGAGTTCCAAAACAGTTGACGCCAATCACTTTTTCCAGCTCCATTTGGTGAAGAGACCAATCCTTAGACCTTCCTATTCCACCCTTTCTGAATGACACATGCGCAGAATGGAGTCTTCTAATTTAACTACCAGTGGTCCATTCTGATTTCAGACCTTGACCAAACTCATTCAATTACTGAATCTCTAATTCTCTCAGTAGAAAATGCTAGTCTGTGCATTCCAGTTGGACAATCTGTTTTCTAGATGCCATAAAGGAAGGTCATGAGTCACTAATGTAACTCTTTCCATACATGTGTGAATACAGAAGACTACTACAGGAAAGGATCTGAAATGCGGCAGAAAGAAAGATAGTCTAGTAACAGTAATTAAAAAAAAAAAAGGCTCAATATGTCAAACTAAGAAGATCCTGGGTTTAGGCACTGTTTAAAATACTAGAAACAATATACAGTACTAAAAGAAAAAGAAATTTGGGGTTGAAGATGTGGCTTGGGCAGCAGAATGCCTGCCGAGCAAGCATGAAGCCCTAAGTCCAGATCCCAGAACTAAAAAAAAATATTAAAGAGGTGGCTAAAGCTGGGTGAGGCAGCTCACGTTTGTAATCCTAGCTACCCAGGAGGTGGTCAGGAAGATTGCAGTTGAAGGCCAAGTGGGGCACACCTGTCATCCCAGCTATGCAGGAATCATAAATAGGTGAATCATGGTTCAGGTCAGCCTGGAGAATAAATGTAAAACCCTATTCAAAAAATAGCTAAAGCAAAAAAGGACTAGAGGCATGGCTAAGTAGGGAGCACCTGCCTAGCAGGTGCAAGGTCCTGAATTCAAACCCCAGTACCCTCCCCGCCCCCCCCCCCCAAAAAAAAGAGATGGCTGGGTATGGCTTTTGCCTAGCATATGTGTGGCCCTGGGCTCCATGCCCAGCACTGACAAAAGAAACAGAGACAGAAACACAAAGGAGAGGGAGAAGAGGAAGACAAGAAGGCTGTGGAGTGGCTAAAGTGGTAGAGCGCCTGCCTAGCAGGTGTGAGACCGCGAGTTCAAGCTACAGTAATGGAAAAAAAAAGGGGGGGGAGGGAGAAGAGAGACACAGATTAGTGCTGAACATATGCCCATAATCCAGCACTCAGGAAGCTGAGACAGGAGGTTCTCAAGTTCTAGACCAGCCTGGGCTACAGAGCAAGACCATCTCAAAAAAAAAAAAGAGGGAGAGAGAGAGAGAGAGAGAGATGGTTGAGAAGGAAGATGACAGAATTTATATCAAGATACTTACTTTACTTATTCATTCATTCATTCATTCATTGAGACAGGGTCTCACTATGTAGCCCAGGCTGGCTTAGAACTCAAGATCCTGCTACCTCAACCTCCAGTGTTAAGACTACAGGCATGCACAACCACACCAGGCTTTGAAGAGGCTTTATTCTAGAAACAAGGGCCCAGTGGTCTGATGCTGCAGGAACCAGCACATTAGAACTTTAACATTTTGCTGAAATATTTAGCATCCTTTCTACATATAAGGAAGGTTACACTGGAGGTATGGCCCACATGGTAAAGCGCCTGCTTTGTAAGCATGAAGCCCTGAGTTCAAACCCTAGTTCCACCAAAAATAAAAATAAAACATTCAAGTTCTTTCCATCTTAAATAAGTAAATAAATAAATAATTTACTTATCTATCTCTTTAAAAAAAAAAAAAAACAGTAATCCTAGCTACTCAGGAGGCAGAGATCAGGAGGATTGCAATTTGAAGCCAGCCCAGGCAAATAGCAAATAGTTCACAAGACCCTGTCTCAAAAAAACACTTCACAAAAAAAAAAAAAAAAAAAAAAAAAAAAAAGACTGGTACAGTGGCTCAAGGTGTAGGCCCTGAGTTTAAACCCCAGTACTGCAAAAAAAAAAAAAAATTTGGGATCCTATTTATGCTTCATGTGCAGATGGTATGACAGGCATTAGTCACTGCACTCAACACCTGGTTGCCATTTGGGCAGGCCTTGAACTTGGATCCTCCCAATCTCCGCCTTACAAGCAGCTAGAATTATAGGAGTGCACCATAGTGCTCACAAAACATGCCTTTTTTTGAGGTGACTAATTTGTGTGAGCAGTGTAAACTAAGACTTACATATTTGGAAAATTGATGTTCTAACTTCTACTTAGCAATTCTCACTAAAGTTCTTTCTCCCAAAACAGCCAGCACTGCCATGCATATGATACAAACAGCAGCAGGGGAGTTGTGGCCACGCATATGACACAAACAGCAACAGGGGAAGCAAACAGCCTCCATTCTGAAGCACTGGAAACTGACATGCAGCAGGGAACACACCGCACCTGGGCTGCCCAGCTCCGATGTTAGTCCTGATTTCAGGAGCTGTCAGGCCTGCATCGCCTGGCTGCGCTGAGCTTGCCCATGCCCACCTCTGCACAGCCTGTCCAACAGGCTTCCTGTGTTTTACAGTCACAGCCACATCTCACACCTGTGCTATTTCAGCTGCAAATCCTTTCTTCCAGAATAATCTCCCTCAGCTCTCATTTTCAACTCCTTTAGGCAGATGATCATGAAGAAACATGGTAAAGTGGAAATGAGTACCGCAAACCTTTGCTTTTAACCATATCACAGCACTTCCTGAGAACGGTGAAGCCCACCTGAGATCATTGAGCAGTGTGCAGGCCACGTTCTCTCACTGCAGTCAGGTCTGAGTTCTCCTCATTTGCAATGCTTACCACCATCACAGATCTCTGCCCAAGAGTGGCTGCTTACCTAGATGTCAGCTCCAGGTTCTGCAATGTGCATGCATTTGAAAAGTCATGGGTCCACCTCTCAACCTGCTCTGCACATACCCTCTAGATCAAGGAAAGCCAACTTGGGGGAAAATCTCTGCCCCTACTTCAATCCAAAACACCTATTGTAGGTAAGCCTGACTTACATGTATTATTAGCAAACATTCTGTACAAATATGCATGTACACATACATATATAAATATTTTAAGTAGGTTACAAAACAAGTTGTGTTCCCTTTTGTGTTTATTATTCTGTAAAGCCATCATTTTGGTAGATCAAAACCCAAAGATTTTATAGGAATCAGCATTGTCTCCTAGTAGGTACAGAATGAAATGAGACAAAGACTTGTTTTCAAGATGTCCTTTCCTTCTGTGTAACTGATCTATCAATGTACCATTCTCTATTCACGAGGAAGTAGGGAGGAGGACTGGAGAACTTAGTGAACTTAGTGGTAGAGTACCTTGCCTAAAAATGCCTAGGGTACTCTGATCAATTCTCAAAACTATAATAGTAGTAAAACAACAATAAAACTGTCCTGAAGTCCACTACCAAATCTTAACTTCTCTCATACTACATCATCTCATCATCTTTCTCTTATAGATGACTTCACCTGTCAAATGTCAAGCAGAAAAATTCCCCAGGGCACAAACTGCCTCCTTCCTTGGGCCTCTCTGAACACAGCACCCAGCACAATTTGTCCTGAGAGTGGTTTGCGTGTTGACTACATTTCCACTTCCCTTGCATCCCCAGGTCTAGAACTTGCTGTTCCTGACAGCAGCAGTGGGAAGCAGGAAAACCAACTCACTTCTCAGTTTCTGACAACCATTGTTTGAACAGGTGAAGTTATTCATTAACTGTACACACCATCTGGGGGGGCTGTAGTACAGAGCTGGCCAGCACACAACCTCCTCCCTCTCATACACTCATAAAGGAAATCGTTTTAATACTCCCAGGCTCACCTGCCCACTTGGCTAATAGAAACCTGGCCATAAGGCTGGTCCACAGCAGATCATGGGCGCTCTGCAACTTTAGAAGAACCTCAAGCCACAGCCAGCCATTTGGCAGAAGCTGGAGAGCTGCATGTATATGGGATTTCACATACCAACATGCAGAAATGACTAGTACACCTTCGAAAGATAACCAGAAAGCAAAGAGAAGATGTGGTTGACTCAGTGCACTCTCTTCCCATCTAGAAGCTATTTTCCCCAATTCACCTACCAGCGTCCCCTCAAAAGCCTTGGCCTAAAGGTCTACTTTATCTGTGAAAATTAATTAAACCCCACTTTATCTGTCAAAATTGGTAACAAAGCAGAAAGAAAACGTTTTTAAAGTATGCAAAGCCAGGGACATTTGTATGGAATCCACCATTAGCAACCCTCTGTCAGGAGTGGTAAATTTAATTCAGTCAGGCACTGGGAGTGACACCTATAATCCTTGCTACTTGGGAGGCTGAGATTGGGAGGATGGCATTCAAGGCAGTCCAAGCAAAAAGTTAGTAAGACCCCTATCTCAACCAACAGCTGGGTACAATGGCATACACCTGTCATTACAAGCTACATGAGAGGCTGAGATCTAGAGGATCCTGGTTCCAGGTCAACCTGGGCAAAAAACGTTCTAAGACCTCATTTCAATGGAAAGAAGCTGGGTGTGGTGTCATGAGCCTATCATCTCAGCTTTGGTGGAAGTATAAAAAGGAAGATCACTATCCAAGCCAGCCCAGGCAAAAAGTGAGACACTATCTCCAAAATAACCAAAGCAAAAAGAACTACAGAAGTGGTTCAGGTGGTACAGCACCTGCACACCAAGTGCAAAGCCCTGAGTTCAAACCCTAGTACCACTAAAAAAAAAAAAAATCTAATTCCCCATCAGTTAGACTAACAGCAAACAATCCACCTAAACAGATTACAAAGTGACTGTGTAAATTCAAATACAGCAAGAAAAGACCAAGAAAGGCAAAACATGAAATGCTTAGATTCTTCATGAACATAAATTAAAATCTAATACTTGGATTCAATCCACTTCTTGAGCAATATATACCCGATTAAAAGATATGCACTGCTGCCCAGACAACCCAGGGCTCCTTGGGGGTTAGGAATAGGTTTTCTACCATTTATACAGTTACTACTTTCACAAGGCCTAGGGAATTTTCTCAATAAAACCATTTTATATTTGTCCCAGAGACATTGCTGGGGTACCTTAGGAAAGGTTCCTCTGAACCTCTAGATGAAGCAGTCTTCTGGGCAAACTGATTCAAAGACCAGGACAAAGCACAGAAATAGGACTGGAAGCAAGTCTGCATTTGAGCTCAACTTCAGCAGAGTTTTGTAAAAGATGGGAAATTGCCAGGCTTATTAAAATACATTATGAAGCAGAAGCAATAAGGCAGTGGAAATGTCCCAAAGGCAACGAATGGAACAGAAGAATTTAAAAAAGACACGTGTAGGTGGGAAATTAGTGTGTGATAAAATAAATTCTAGTCAGTGAAGAAAGGGTGACAATACAGTAAAGACTGGGAAAACTATCCTCAAGCAGGCATCACACAGAAAATTTCAAGTGGGCCAAGGACTAGAAGAAAACATGCTTTATTCTCTTGGGATGGGAAAAAGATCATATAATATCAAACTCACAAAATAAAACACATTGGCAGATGTGACATATACTAGACAAGCTGGCCAACCAAAGCAAGAGAAACAAGCCAAGAGCAATGTCTACAACATGAAAAACTATCAAAATTCTTGCCATTTGAAACAATTATAAATGGGGGAGGGGCACCTCACTTGGGCTTTGGAGTACAAGAGCCAATTCACAGAATATAAATGGTTAATGGATATATTTTTAAAACTTTAACTATCAAAGAAATACAAGTTTTTGAGGCATCATTTGAAACCTTCCCATTTATTAAACCAGCAAAGACTTAAACATAAATGGAATTCTCAAACTACAAATGTTAAGTATTCCACCTTCCTAGAGGCCACTTGCCAAAGAAAACCAAATGCTAACTATGAGTAATATATATTTCTGTACCTTAAGAAAATGGTTGAATAAGTGAAAAAAGGTAAACATTAAATAACTTTCTTACAGCGAGCAGGAAATAGTGAAATGTTCATTTAGAAGGTGGCTAAACAAATGATGGTAAATGCAGTATCATGAAAGCATTAACAGTATGAACTGGACCAGAGATATGGCTCAGAGGTACAGTGTTTGCCTAGCAGATGTGAGGTCCTGGGTTTCATCCCCAGTACCATGAAAACACAATACTAGCAACAGTATGTAATTATAAGGAAAAACTTCTACTATATACTGTGGAATTTTTTAAACACAAGTTGCAGAAGAGTGTGTACTGTGTGATCCCATTTAAATGATAAGTTTTGAATTATCATCAATTATCCAGAAGGATAATGGAGAAAACTATTGACTTTAAATTAAGATTTCTATACTAACTGATCATGGTGGTACACCCCTGTAATCCCAGCATCTGGGAGGTTGAGGCAGGAAGATCAAGAGTTTCAGAACAAGGCAGGTGCTGGTGGCTAACACCTGTAATCCTAGCTACTCAGGAGGCAGAAATCAGGAGGATCACAGTTCAAGGCCAGCCTAGGCAAATAGATGACAAGACCCTATCCTGAAAAAAAATCCATCACAAAAAAAGGGCTGGTAAAATGGCTCAAAGTGTAGGCCCTAAGTTCAAACCCCAGTACCACCAAAAAAAAAAAAAAGTTTCAGACTAGCTTAAAGTAAATAGTGAGACCAAAAAAACATGAAAGAGCCAGGCATGGTGGCTCACAGCTATAATCCTAGTTATGAGGAGCGGATTCAAGGCCAACTTGGGCACAAAGTTCTCAGAAGACCCCATCTCAAAAATAAAAACTGGGCATGGTGGTTCACACCTGTGATTACAGTTATATAGGAAACATAAACAAGAGGATCACAGTCCAGGCTCGCCCTGGCATAAACATGAGATCCTATTCAAAAAATAAAGCAAAAAAAAAAAAAAAAACGGCTGGGAGTAGGACTCAAATGGTAGAGCACCTGCCTAAGCAAGCTCAGTCTTGAGTTTTAATCCCAGTATTGCAAACAACAAAAATCCATGAAAGATTTCTATACTGCTTCTATAACTTAGAAACAGTCCATTTTTTGAGGCCAATCTAACTGCCCAGCAACAGGACTATCCTTGCCTCTCATGAAGAAGTGAATGGACAAGGCTCTACATAGGTTGCTTTAAAGATGGCTATAGCAGGATCCTTTAAGTTTCTGATGGTGTCATGTTCCCAGTTAGGATATTGCAAAAGCCACCTCAATTATGAAGCACCCAAGAGTGGTCAGAATGCAAAAGGGCAGGTAATCTACTTCTCTTGTTTTTCAGAGTGGAGACTGAAGCTTAGTGACACACTTAAGAACCAAGCTGTGGTTCTGCATACAAAAGCTTCTGAAATCCTACAGCTTCTGAACCACTAATTTCAAACAATGTGAAGAAGTTATAGGTATTTCTTTTTTCAGCCAAGGATCATGACAAATGTAAATGTGTATGTTTTTATCAAAAGTCACTTGTGGAACACACTTTCACTTCTTTCAAAATGGTGAAGCTTTGGGGAAAAATAACCAATCAGTCCAGACCTACCCTTAAAGGCCCTCTCTCCTAGCGCAGGCTATAACACATACAAAATCCAGCCACATGATCTGTGGCAACTCACAGGGATTCAGTAAAAGTAGTATTAAGAGGTCAGGAAAAGCACTAAAAACGGAGCTGGTACTGTGTCAGGCAAATGCCGACAAGTAGAGCGAACTGGAATTGGAGCACAGAGATGAAGCAAAGCAGGAAGAATCAAGATGAAGGAAGCAGGAAACAAAATATGGTAAGAGAAAGGTGAGCAAAACAACTCAGGGCAGGGGGTCTGTATCAAAAGAAGGACAAAGTCAGGAAGGTAAGCTGGAGACAGTTTGTAAAGGGCCTCAACCAAGGGCAATGGGAAAACACAGGGTTCAAAACACAGGAGGACCTAAGATTTCAAGACTGTCTAGAAGCACTTTCAAGAAAAATGGGGTGGGAAGGTGGTAGGAATCAGTAAAAAGATACCCAGAGTGTCTAGGATTTCAACATTAAAAACTATGGAAGGCAAGGGAGGGCTCAGACTGGATTATTTCTTTCATGCTTACTTTGTGCAAAGGACACTCCAAGGCATGTGAATTGAGGTTATCACACTTAATCACTGAAAAGGAACAAATTTCTTCAGATATGAAGAAGAGTAATAAGTGAAGATAAGCCACTTGGTATCCAGAACTAAACTCTGGAGACTAGAACAGTGCTGCTTAGCTGTAATCCCAGCACTCAGAGGCTGAGGCAGGAGGATGTAAGGCAAGCCTAATGTTACATATGGAGACCTTGTCTCAAAAACAAACAAACATGGCTGGTAGAGTGGCTCAAGTGATAGAGCGCCTGCCTAGCAAGTGTAAGGTCCTGAGTTCAAACTCCAGTACCACCAAAAAATAAACAAATACAAAACCAAACAAACAACCCACAAAGAACTAAGCTCTAGTTAGCACTTTTTTCTTTTGTGTGTGGTACTGGGGTTTGAACTCAGAGCCTACACCTTGAGCCACTCCACCAGCCTTGTTTGTGAAGGGTTTTTTCGAGAGAGGGTCTTGTGAACTATTTGCCCAAGCTGGCCTTGAATCGTGATCCTTCTGCTATCTGCTGCCTGAGTAGCTAAGGATTACAGGTATGAGCCACAGCACCTGGCTTCTTTTTAGCATTTAAATTGCCAGGTGTGCATGACAGGTGTGGTTTAAGTACAGAGTCTGCCTAGCAAGCACAAAGTCCTGAGTTCAAACCCGAGAACTATCAAAAAAAAAAATTGCCAGCTGCCAGGAACAAGAACCCCCAAAGAGAGCTTCTTTCCTCCAACAGTTATTATGCCACAACCTACATCTGACACTATTGTGCTCCCCATTCTTCCAATTCTGGGCCTGGTGAATACACAGTGGTATCACACTTCCTGATGACTTTTATGGGTGACTCATTCTGGCCAATGAGCTGTAAGCAGAAGTGATATGTCACTTCCAGGTTAGAATGATTAACCTTAGCAAGAGCCTCCAGTAGTTCTTTCTCCCTTTGCCAAGACACCCAGCTACACTCCCACTGAGCAGTCCATCAGGAGTAAGAATGATATAGGGCTGGGGATATAGCTTAGTGGTGGAGCACTTTCCTAGTGCAAGTGTGAGGCTCTGGGTTCCACCGCTAGCAGAAGGAAGGGAGGGAGGAAGGAAGGAAGGAAGGAAGGAAGGAAGGAAGGAAGGAAGGAAGAGAGGAAGGGAGGGAGAGAAAGAATGAGAGAGGGAGAGAATGAAAGGAAGGTGGGGAAGGAGGGAGGAAAGAAGGAAGGAAGAAAGGAAGGAGCAGACAGAGCCTCTGAAAAAACTGAACATGCAGCAAGGGCAGAAAAAAGGAGGTGTAGCTCAATGGTACAGTGCTTGCCTTGCATGCACAAGGCCCACTGAGGTTGTGGTATCTGTCACTGCTTGAAAATTCACCACCTGAAATGTATACTCTACGAAGCAACTGACTTTAAGAAACCCTTAAGTAAAAATGAAGGATAAAATTCCATACTGGGGTTACTGGACCATCTGCAAATTTGGAACTCTAGGTGCTGGTCCCAGCCCCACTACCCAGTGATCCCTGACCCTGCCTGTCTCTTTGCCACCAGTTTCCTCATCTGAAAGAGGGTGACAAATCAGGCCGCCTAGTTTGAACTTACGAAGCTTGAATGAAGTAACAGTTGTGCTCTACAAAACATACAGGGACTGTCCACATATACACTTTGTTCCAGATAGCACATTCCCATGGCAGGGGCAGGGGCGGGGTGGGGGGGGGGGTGGACAGGCCAAAGGCAAATTCACAAAGCATCAAGTTCCTTGAAAGCAATTTTTGCTAAAAGGTCTTTGCCTCAGAACAATAGTCTTTCTTTTTTTTTTTTTTTTGGCCAGTATTGGAGTTTGAATTCAGGACCTTTAGCACTCTTACCATTTGGGTCATGCCCCAGACCAAAACAAGGGACTCTTGAATGTGATTCTCCTATTATTCTCAGCTGTGGTTTCTGTTTGTTTGTTGGCTGTGCTGGCGATCCAACACAGGGACTTGCACTTTCTGGGCTCTACCACATATCTGAATCCCCAGTCCTGTTCAAAGTTTTCTAAATCCAGGTACCAAACCAAGAGTCAAGAGTGTTTTATTTAAGAAGAGACAAAGGTGATGGTGCCTTTTTATCTTTTTGGTAAGACAACAAGACTGGAAAGCAGACAGCGAGTACACAGGCAGGTACATAAGGACTATTTTCAATAGCTCAAAGGGTTTGGTATCAACTCTAGGTATTGACAGGCATTTCAACCAATAAAGCAGATTGACCATAAATCACTAAGAGAAGCCACATAGCTGGCTGGCTGGCTAAAGAGGAAATACAAAACTAACTGCTCTCTTCCTCCATCCTATCCTCCCCGAAATCAGCTCTTTTAGCTTACTATTAAAAGGCAATTATGAGGAAGCACTTCAGAACAACATCCCAGCACAACACTTACCTTCAATCCTGGCACCGCTAATCTCCTAGGGTTTTGTTTGTTATGCTTTGTTTTCTGAGACAGGGTGTCCCTATAGTCCAGGCTGGCCTTGAACTTTCAATCCTCCTGCCTCTGCCTCTCTGGTGCTAGGATTACAGGTATGTACCACCTTGCCCATCCCCCACTAATCTAATTTTTTTTAGACAAATGACCATATCAAAGTAAGTCTTCACCCAGAACTGGGCTACCATCTTACTTATTCAAAAGGGTCATAAGGTCAAGGGAGAATTCTACACAGTGTGGCATTACCAAATGAAGCATCACTTTGTTAAAAATAATAGTTTTAACATGGCATTGTGGTGGAGACACTGTAATCCGTGCATCCATTCCATCCAAATATAATGTTTTTCCCAAGTCCCCCCCATATCAACTGAATCAAGAAATCTGGAGCCCCTCCCTACCCCACTCCAGACATCAAAACAACTCTAGCATTTTCTTAAACTATTTGTATGACTCTCATTTGCCCTGTTTTTGCAATTATTCTGGAACCTCCAAGGCTCTTATTTTACATTTCCCACAGCTGCCAGCAGTGTTTTCTTATAGCAGACAATAAAAGGAAGCACAAAACACAGTTTATTATTCACAAAGGCTATACATATTAATCACCTGCCCAGAAGCATAACTTACAAGTTATAAACAGTAACTTACTTTGCAAAGTTAGAACTGCAAGATTTTAAAGCAAAAATTTAGCTAGTAGTATTTCAATATCCTTTACATGAGAATGGTTCGTCCGTGCCCTCCAGGGGCTGAGAGCTGGGAAAGGGCAGAATCATGTATTTCATTCACACTAAGGTCTAAAGTGGATGTTCACAGATCAAGATCAAGGCAAAAAGCTGGTGGTCAGGTGCCAGCTAATATCTGAATGGTCAATCAGCGCATGCAAAACAGGCCTACTTCTTACATATATATGAGGAAATTCAGTATTTTAAGAACCAAAATAAGTTTGTATGAAATACTGTCTGCTATGGCTAGATTTATACCCCACAAATGATTCTTTTGGGCCAATTCCATGAGGAATGGGTCCAGATTATAAAAGCAAAGCTGCCCACAAGTATAGAGGGCTATCTGCTCACTTAACAGACTGAGCCATTCTGCTTGTCTAACCTCAATTTATCATTTTTTTCCATTTTTGTGATGGCAGGGATCAAATCCAGGGCCTCACAAAGGCTAAGCAAACACTCTAACACTGAAGCTACAGCTTCAATCTTAACCTCAACACACCTAAATAGCACGGTAAGAATCTCAAACTACGACACATTTTACTCTAGGAACAACTTCCCCACTTCCTTAAGGTTTCCCTACCCTTGTAAAGAAACAGGCTATATTATGGAGCCGTAAAAAAAAAAAAAAAAAAAAAAACAGGTTCCTACCAAACCGCTAAAATGAAAAAGACAGAAAGTAACAACCGTTAGCAAGGATGTGGAATATTTGGAGTTCCCCTATGCATGTAAACTGGTACAACTGATACTATCCACTAAAGCAGAATACTGTTACAGGCTGAACTGTGCCCCCCCCCCGCCCCGCCCCGCCCCGCCCCAACCTCCAAATTCATTTATTAAAATCCCAACCTCCACTACCTCAGATGTGACTTGCTTGCAGACAGGACCTTTAAAGGAGCAATTAAAGTTAAGTGAGGCCATCAGCGTGGCCCTTAATCAATGATTGGTGTCAAGAGGAGGACACTGCCACAAAGAAGAGAAGACCATGAGATGATAAGGGGAAAGACCATAGTCATCAGCAGCCAAGAGGGGTTTAGAAGAAACCAATTCTACCAGCCCCTTAATCCCAGATTTATAGCCTCCAGAATTGAGGAAGTAAATTTCTTTTGTTTAAGCCACCCAGTCCATGGTATTTAAGAAAGCTCTTGCAAACAAATACACATACATATCCTATAACTCATCCTTGGGCAGGGGGCATGGCTCAATTGGTAGAGCACCTGTCTAACAAGCACAAGACCCTGAGCTCAAAATCCAGTATTGCCACAAAAATTTTAATAAACCTCAGGCTTTCTATTTAATTTTATTTACAGTAGACCCTTAGTATCTGTACACATGTGATTCCAAGGAGACGGTGGTTGTGGAAAAACTTGAAAATGCTCAAGATGTTACTATAGTGTAGGTGCTTGACTCATTTTTCCCGTAACGCTGACCAACTTCCACTAAACCTCAAATTTTCACTTTATTTCTTAAATTAAGCACATTACAACGTGCCCTTTTTGGTGTAAGAGGACTACCATAACTTTTACTTTGCTTTCTGAACACCACTGGCTTTTTGCGAGGTTTATTTTCACAAAATTAAGGGCAGGGAGATTCTCAGCAGGTCACACAATCTAGTTGATTTTAAAAACATTATGATACATCACATAACGGAATATTATGGAACAATAAAAATGGAATTAAAACTGTACAAAATAACACGAAGTCTCACAAACACAGTCCAAGAAGCCAGATACAGAAGAATACATAGTGTATGATTCCATTGTTTACACAAAGTCCAAATCAAGCAAAATTAGTCAGTGTTAAAAATCAACATTTGCGGGGGAGGGGGAAGGAAAAAGGAGAATGATGGAGCGGATGAATTCAACTATTGATATATTGTAAGAACTTGTAAATGCCACAATGTAACTCCAGCACAACAATATTTAAAAAAAAAAAGTTAATTAAGGATAAAAGTTTTAAATTTTTTAAAAATTAAAAAATAAAAATCAGCACACTAAAACAATACTTAAGAATAGAGGCATAGCTCAAGGGGTAGAGCACCTACCGAGCAAGCATGAAACCCTGAGTTCAACCCCAGTACTGTCAAAAAGAAAAAAAAAATCAGTACCCAGGGTAGAGGGAAGGCAACAGCACAAGACACAAGGGGGCTTCTGAACTTATGAAAACTCCCCAAGTCATTCACCTGTTTGTGTACTTTTCTAAATGGATACACGATTACTAAAATACGGAAACATAAATCACATAAAAGGGCAACACTTTACTTACCTAGTGTTACCATGGCAAATAAACCTGATTCTGGTGCTGGATACCTCAGGTTCTTCACCTGTCACCACTAAACATGTGAAAAATGTTACTACTAGGTAGTAATATTTACTGCTAGGTGCAGGCTCAATGCAAGTGGCAAAATCCCTGACTTTGTGTCATTGAGGTCTAACAAGAGAGGCAGTACAGGTCAAAGTATCCAAGAACATCAATCTCCTCCACAATTAAAAGCTCCACTACTGGGGGCTCAATTTCTTTAAAGAAAGTATATTCAAAGGAAGAAAATAACCAATTTACACTGTGGTCTTCCTCTAGATAGTGAATTGCAAATCCTTCTCCTTTATACTTCAGAGTTTATTTTTTTAATTTTAAAACAGGCAAAAAGAGGTGTGATTTTAAATAATATGTAGTAGAAAGATACATGGTTACAACTGCAGAGGCCTTAATAGTACCATGTACAATAAGAATGGTAGAGGCAGCCAGGGGTACAGAACCCTAAGCGTATCAGCACACTGAGGTTCCCTTTCCAGCTTTACCACCTAAGACCAGCCTCCACCAAGAACACAGAGCTGTGAGTACAAAGTGAGATCACACATAAACTGTACACACCACACAAATGTGCGGTAGGAAAGTTCCTGCTCTCTTAACCATGGACTGAATGGCAAGCACATGTTGTAGAATTTAAGAGTGTCTCTTTTATCAAGGTTGGCTGAGCCAACCCACAGCTATTTCAAAGGTCCCAAGATCTGTAAGTGCATGAAGAACTGTTGGTAGACTGTATTTAAGAGGTACCATTTTTCTTATAAAGCCCATGCTAGATTTTTTAAAGATTAATGCATAGTAACTTTATCATTACACACTCTTAAGACAATTCAAATTAAAAAGTTTATCAAATGGAAATCAACTTTTAAAAAAATCACACTGACATGCAAGAGACTGGAAACAGATGGTGTAACCATTTACCTCATTCAGTAATTTTTAAAGGGCCCCTGAAGTGAAATGAGAAACTCTCAGTAAGAAGCAAGCCCTCTTTACTTAAAAGGCTGGAGGAGCACAGAAAACCAACTGCCTTCACTCTATTTGGCAGCAGTCACATAAGAAAGCAAGGCCGCCAGTTCGTACGGACTGCCCAGGTTCTCAGACTTTAGTATACTTCCTCAGATTTATTCCGTGCCAATCCAGGCAGTCCTAGGCAACGAGGAAATGGACAACAGAATCAAGCCAACAGATCTCCATAGCAGTGATGATGTCACCAAGACAGAGAGAGCCCCTGTGGACTGAAAGCCTGTGCATTAAGTACTCTATCTTCAAGCAAATGAATAAACCAATAAGGTATGTCACCAATGGAACCAATTCCCAAGCCTTCTTCCTCCCCCAAGGAGACACTGTCCAAGTAGCTAGTCTTCAATTTGTTTTTGGAATCAGTCTGTAGTACTAAAATTGAAAGTAGTTAGTTAGAAAGGCTCCTGAGAAGCCTGTTTTGATTTCAAGTCACCTGTGATTTACAAGTCACCGTCCACAACCACCACAGTGGTTGTAGGGGGGGCTGGTGGCATGGCTCAAGTGATAGAGTGACTGCCTAACAAGCATGAGGCCCTGAATTCACACCGTAGTACCACCAAAAAAAAATTTTTTTTTAATTTTTAAGTTTTAAAAATATTAATGCATAGTATTTGCCAGTCTTTAATGGTGTATGTATGAGAAAAAAAAAAATACGAGGAAAGGGGCTGGTGGAATGGCTCCAATGGTAGAGTGCCTGCCTAGCAAGGATGAGGGCCCCAGTACCACCACCACCAAAAAAAAAAAAAAAAATCAAGGAAGATGTGAGAGCAAATAACTGAACACACTGCAAAATGTTTCTGTAGAAACTGCAGACAGCGACACACAAAGACCTATTAGATGACATTAACAAATAAGTGTTTTGATAACCCAAAGGAATGGATACCTGAGAATGGAATGGCAACCCTATAGGGAGGCAAGAATCAGCAGAAAGCCAGCGGCCAAAAAATTGGGGGGGCGGGGAGGGGAGCCACTACTCATCCTGAGCAGGACGCCCCCGATTCCTTATTTCTCGAGGAAAACCTTGCCTGAAGTTCCCAGCCAAGTCTTGGCGTGTGTGTGTGTGTGTGTGTGTGTGTGTGTGTGTGTTACTGGGGTTTAAACTCAGGGCCTATACTTTAAGAGTGTGTGTGTGTGTGTGTTACTGGGGTTTAAACTCAGGGCCTATACTTTAAGCGTGTGTGTGTGTGTGTGTTACTGGGGTTTAAACTCAGGGCCTATACTTTAAGAGTGTGTGTGTGTGTGTGTTACTGGGGTTTAAACTCAGGGCCTATACTTTAAGAGTGTGTGTGTGTGTGTATGTGCGTGTGTGTGTGTTACTGGGGTTTAAACTCAGGGCCTATACTTTAAGCGTGTGTGTGTGTGTGTGTTACTGGGGTTTAAACTCAGGGCCTATACTTTAAGCGTGTGTGTGTGTGTGTGTGTGTGTGTGTGTGTGTGTGTGTGTTACTGGGGTTTAAACTCAGGGCCTATACTTTAAGCCACTCCACCAGTCCTTTTTTTGTGATGGGCTTTTGGAGACAGAGTCTGTGGAACTATTTATCTGGACTGGCTTCCTCCTGATCTCTGCCTCCTAAATTGCTAGGATTACAGGCATGAGGCACTGGTGCCCAGCTTAACAATTTCTCTTAGCCATACTTGCTGATTAAATAGGCATAGAGTTAAATTCTTATCATACAAAAAATGGGAAAGGATTTATGTTAAACCCAGAGATAACTGTCATTCATGAGTGGTCTAGGTTTGCCCCACCTTTGCACAGAAAGGTTAATGCCAAGTGTAAGGGCAAAAGTGTTAGCAGTGCACATCTTTTTGAAAACATATTAAAAGCTAACCAAACGACCAAAGTTTTGGTTGAGCCAGAAAACTAGATTCAAAACTGTAGGTTAAGGAATGCTCTTCAATTATGGGGCTTAAGTGCTCTGATAAATGGAGCACAGTTGGCCTTTAAGGGGAAAAAAGAGGAACAAAAAGAAGAAAAAAAAGTCACCCCAAGCAGTTGTGCAGAATTACCTGGAGGTTTGTCTGTGCTAATAAAATTATTTTTAGAGTGACTCCATCTCATTCCACCCTTCTGTTTGTTTACTCATGAAGCTCTACCACAAACTTAAAACCCAGATCCCCCTTTAGAGAAAGTTGTGGGAGATAGGGTATCACAGGCAAAAAAAATCAGAAGCAGAGGGTTCTTATCTAGAATGGCATTGATACTGTGTCCGGTAGGGACTATGTTAAGCTTTTCTGTCAGCTGAAGGAAAAAAATCCAGCATGTCCCATTTGCATTTGCTCAAAGACACCGTAGTGCAATGTTATAACCATGCACGGATTCCCTGGAGTGAACAAACAATGCCACTAGCACAACAAGAGGAACAAGTTTAGTGTTGAAGGTTATTCTTCAAAAGTTCTAACCAATTAGGAATTAGTACTATCTCCTACACACTTTCAAGAGCAAACCATATATATGCTATTATTAAAATTAACACAGCTTTCAAGTTAGCCAGAACACCAGGCCATTCGGATTACTATGTTCCACCTACACAAATGGGAAATAACTCCTTTACAAAAGCCTCACGTTTTATCCCCAAGTCATTCCATATCAGTGTTCCTGGCCATTATCACACCCCACTTTAAAACTCCTTGAGTCAGTGTCCAGCAATGTCTGATCCTCACATGGCAGATACTCAAAACATTTCATGAATGAGTGAAACGGTGCTCATCGTTGCTCTTCTCTACACTCAAAACATTACATAAGTCTGCAGCACTTATTACTCACTTAATATACCAGCCTGGCTAGCAAGGTAAAAAAACAACAGACAACAGGAGATAGTAGACTTGTTTTTGCAAGCAAGAAGCCCCAATTGCAAAGCTCAGTCCACGAAAAAAAAAAAAAAAAGAGTTGTGAGGACTGAGCTTTAGCTTGGACAGCTATCTTCAGAAGAGGGACTCATAACTCCCCAGTTTTTAGACTCAGATCTCAAGAAACCCTCCAAAGTTTGTAGAGAGAAACACACTAACAGGATACTTTATTAATGGATGAGAAGTCATGCGGCTAATCAGCTGCTTAAGTCACAAGGAAAAGACAAGAGCCTGTTCTTTTGGACTCCCAAGATGCAGTGTTGTCACAGGAAGAACCAAAGAGCTGGGCACGATCAATAATAATGGAAAGATTCACATGGCAAGTCTGCCAGACCTAACTCAAAGGAGAAAAGATTTAGATGGCAAAAGCCTGAAAATCTCAATTAACCACTTGCCAGCGTTCCAGAGCTTCTAATCTGGTGACACTACACTACGGTAACATGCCTTGCAAGTCACAACTGCAAACGAAACATGGCTGTGAGGTAGAAGTCCTACTACCAGCGAGGCTCTCAAGTGACAGCACTAGAAACACGGGAGGTGGAGGGAGGCGGTGATGGACAGGCACCAGGTGGCAAGCTGCTAGGGCATTTAAAAGCAATGCGAGCGCGGAGTCTGGTGCCGGGGCTAGACGGCATCGACAGTGTGACCTTGGGCAAATAACTTAACCTCTCTGTTGTCCCGTCCCTCTGTAGGCGGCACGGCAGGGGTCCTTCCGAGAACTAGACAGGACGGTCTGTGGCTCGGACCTTTGCGATCACCCTTCGGTACCCCTTCATGAACCCATCAGCACTGCCCTCGGCCCGCCAGCACCTCTCCCCTCCTCTCCTCTCCTCTCCTCTCCCGCAGGAACTTTGCAAACTCCTCAGGTTGGGCTACACGCTTACGACGGCTCGCGTCTCCCAGCCGGCTGCACGGCGCACGGACACCCGTGCTCGCGGAGGGCAGGCCACGTGACGCGGCTGGCCGCCCTGACTCAGTTGCCGCGGGGAACCTCTCCCACCGCAGGCCAGCAGGCGGGGCCCGGTCCGGCAAGGCTCGGCTCCGAGGACCCGGGCCGCCAGCTCGGAACCCCGGGCCCAGCCTCGACTTCACCGCCGGAGGTCACCTGGAGACCCCTGACCTCTCCCCGCCCGGGCGCGACCCGCCCACCGCTCGGGGCCCGAGTGACGCCGTGACGCCCCGTGAGGCCCGGGCCGGAGGACGCCAGGCCCGGCGATCCGGGGCCGCGGCGGGGGATGGGCAGGCCGTCGGCCAAGCGGGCCCGCTGCTCACCGCGGCCGCTGCGCGGGGCTCGCCGAGGAGACGCAACAGAGGACGGGGCAGAGAAGTCCAAATACCGGCACCAGCGGACTCCTCTGCGCTCTACCAGCCTCCAACGCCGCCGCCGTCGCCGCCTCGGGCTTTATGGCCAAGGCTCCGGGCCCGCTCCCACTTCCGCCACCGCCGCCGCCCCGAGCGGAAGTGCCTGTCACGAGACGCGCGACGCTAAAGTACGGACAGGAGCCCCGCCCCAACCTTGCGTCACGTTCCGGCCTTCGCGGGCCCGCGCCTGCGTTACGTAGCGCGAACATGTCCGCCCCCTGTGATAGCCGCCATCTTTGAATTCCGTACAGAACAGGACGGCGCCATGTTGGATCCAGAACCGATTCCTCCGCCTAAAGAATACCAGGGAAGAGAGAGTGAGGGTGGGTGGGCCCCTCCCTCTCCCCCTCCCTCTCCCCCTCCCTCTCCCCCTCCCCCTCCCCCTCCCAGGAGCGTCTCCCTGCAAAGTGCACCGACCAGGACTCCAAGGAGTCCCACTGTGCCCCATGCTGTAGAAAAGGACTTTCCCATGGAGAGCTGAGTGGGAGAGAGCCCGCTGTCATTAACGGACGCACAGAGCAGAAAGGAGGGCAGTCGTGTTTATTGTGCATCGCACTCCTCCTTTTGGGTTGTTCCCATTTGTGCCACTTAACTACTTGAGGAAAGATTGTTATCACCACTTTCCAAGAAGAATGGGGATCCAGGACCTAGCTCACACTGCAAGTAGCAGAACGAGGATGGGACCAAGGTCTGTCACCTTTCCAGGGTACCTTAGACGACTGACTGCGTGGAGTGTGGTGGGGACCAGAGAGTGCCCGATAAAATGGAAAAGCAGCTGATGGCTCTCTCAACTCAAGTAAGGCACACAAAAGACTGGGCCTGGTGGGGCACACCTGTAATCCCAGCGCTTGGGAAGCAGTGGCAGGGGTTCGAGGCCAGGATGGGCTACATAGCAAGACCCTGTCTCCAAATAAATAAATCAGAGCTGCAAAAAAATGGACCTGGCAGAGCTCTTACTAGTGGGCCAGCCTTATCGTTAGCTTTTGTACAAAATAAAAAGTAAAGCTGCACACCCATGTCTCCCAGCTACTAGGGAGGCAGAGGTCAGGAGGACTGAGGTTTGAGGCAAGCCAGGGCAAATAGCTCATGAGACCCTATCTCAAAAATACCCATCACAAAACAGGGCTGGCAGAGTGGCCCAAGTGGTAGAGTGCCTGCCTGCTTAGCAAGTCTGAGGCCCTGAGGACAAACTGTGGTACCACCAAATAATAAAACAGTGACTTCCTATGTTTCCCCAGTCGGTCTCAAACTTCTGGACTCAAGTGATCCTCCTCCCACAGCCCCTTGAGTGACTGGAACTACAGGGGAGTACCACTGCATCTGGCTCAATCTTTTTCTTTCATAACTTTTATAATAACTCGCTCAGGAACTAACTCATCCAACAGACCAGTATAGACCCCTTCCAAGGCTAGCACTCCTAGTGACCTTGTGCTAACCCTCAAAGGTTCCATCACCTCCCAACACCACCAACTGAGGACCAAGCCTCCTACACAGGAACTCAAGGGGGACATACCCAAACCACATCCAACCACAGCAGGCTGCTGGCTCCTCGGCAGTGGACAGCCAGGACAGGAAGGGTAGAGGTGTGTAAAATCCTTCAGCACAGCAGGTTGTTAGGAATGTATCTCACAGTTGTTAGCTAGGGAAATGACATTATCACAGCTGCTTAGAATTCTGTAGTAAGGGCAGAGGGAGGCTTTGTGGTAGAATGCTTACATATGCCAGGCCTTGGGTTCAATTCCCAGCTCAGGAAAAAAAAAAAAAAGGAAGGATTACGTAAGCCTGTCACATCTGTGGAACATGGATGGAACACTTGGTATTTGGACGAGCTTAACAGATCAAAGGGGAAAAATGGGCTGGGCACAGGTGACTCACGCCTGTAATCCTAGCTACTGTGGAGGCAGAGATCAGGAGGCTCACTGTTCCAAGCCAGCCTGGACAAAATAGTTCATGAGAGCCTATCTGGAGTGGCTGATAAGTGGAGGGCTGGCGGAGCGGCTCAAGGTGTAACGCCCTGGGATTAAACCCGAGTACTACAAAAAAAAAACTGGGGGGATGATTGGAGCCTAGAAGGAGCAGTGGGCTGGAAAACGTTTACCATGAGCTCAGTTTTGGAAACACCAAGATGAAGCACCTTGGAGGTGACAGGTGTGTTAGACAGAGGCAGAGATGGGGCAGTTGGTTTTCTGAGTCCTTCGGGATATCCTGGGCTGGAAAAGAGGTTTGGGCGTAGATGGGAATGAAAGTAATAGGACAAAAGCTCCCCCATGGAGAAAGTGTGGAGGTGCCTCCTTCCTGCAGACTGCCTCCTGAGAGCCTGTTAGAACACCGGAGAAAAGAGGTCCTTGTGTACCATGAACACACACAGGAGAATTTTACCCAAACTTCCTTCAGGGGGAACTGGCTAAAGTATGGTGTGCTGGGTCAGTGGAATACTATGGAACTCTAAATTAGAAAGGGGAATTCTCATCATCAGTCTGGAAAGACCTCCAAGAGAGAATTTCATGTAATCCTAGCTACTTGGAAGGCTGAGAAGACGATTGTGGTTTGTGACCAGCCTGAAGGGCAAATAGTTTGCAAGACCCCATCTCCAAAACAGACTGGAGGTGCGGTACAGCTCATGCAGTGGAGAACCTGCTTTTGCACAAAGCCCTAAGTTCAAACCCAAGTCCCACCCAAAAAAGATAGACCTTGTATAGTGCAAGGTGCCGACGAGAATGTATGGGGTTATGTGGTCTGGCAAGAGTTAATCAGGAGGGCTGGCAGGGGGGCTCAAGTGGTAGAGCGCCCGCCTAGCAAGCATGAGGGCCTGAGTTCAAACCCCAGTGCTGCCAAAAAAAAAAATAAATAAGGTTAATCAGGGAGCCCCTCTGAGTGACTGGGGTAGGGGTTGATGGCAGGAGTCGGACCTTATGCAATCTTGGGAGAGGATGGAAAGTCTCTGTCTAGTGTTGCAGCCCCTACAGGCTAGTTAGACCAACATTCAGGAGGAAAGCTGGACATGGGTGAGAACAATGTCACACTGGACCAAGGAGGACAGTGGGAGACACCCACAAGGACAGCTGGAACCTGTGTCATCACCTTCGACCTCAGTGGCCTGGGGTGACCTGCCGCAGAACCTGGCACTTTCTGTGCACATGCTGGGCGCTGGCCTCAGAGAAACAGAGGGGGGATTTGGGGGCTGGAGGAGATGCAGGTCCAGGTGCCACCCCATGCCAACAACCAGCAGACTAGTGACTCTGTGAGGAGCTGCTCTAGAGCCTGGCATGCTGCGGGACCTTCAGAGCACAAACACCATGATCACTGGTTCACTTTCCCTTCCCAAGCTCATGCAAACTTTCTGTTATGACCAATGCAAACACAGATTCACCTGGAGAAGAGAATTCTGGGACATGAGGCTCCAGCTTCAACACACAAAACGTCACTAGACCTGAATATGAAACGGGTAGGACAGCTCTCGGTGCACACGTATTATCTTTAACCATGAGATCATATTAACTATCAAATGTTGCAATTGCTGAAAAGGAATCTGTAAGTGAGAAATAGGGTGCAGCTGCTAAAATGTGGTTATGGAGCTGGGCATAGTGGTTCACTGTTATAATCCTAGCACTCAGAAGGCTGGAGCTCAAGCCTTGGGCTAAGTAGTAAAACCCAGAGGCCAGAGAGTCCTCTGTGAGGAGGTGACACTAGAGCAGACCTGCTGACATAGAGCCAGCCTACTGAGAACACAGGAACAGGTAGACAGACAGCAGGAGCTCTGCTCAGAGACAAGAGGCTGGGCAGAGGGGGCAGGGGAGAGACGTGGGCAAGTGGGGGAGAGAGAGAAGTGGGCAGGTGGGACACCAGAGCGTGTCCCAGGTCATGGTAAGGCTGTGCAAGTTTGTGCCCTGCTCAGTTCTAAGCAGAGATGTGTGACTGTGTGTCAGACGTGTCCGTGGGTGAGGTGTGTGACTGTGTGTGACCATGTGTGAGGTGTGCAACCATGTGTGGTGTATATGGTGTGCGGTGTGTGGTGTATGACATGTATGGTGTGAGGTGTGTGACTATGTAATATGTGTCTTTCCCTTTCCTCCTCTTTGCTCACAGTGAGCTGCACAGCCCTGGTCTCCCTTCCACAGCCCCAGGCACAGCTCACTCACCCTCTGTTTATTCATCTGCCTGGGGCTCCTGGAGAGCCAGACTTGCTCTGTTCTGCCTCAATGTCCCCAGCACCCATGGGCAAGTTTGAACATGTGATTGAGCAATTCACACCGAGCAGAGCACTGGGTGTCTTCTCATGACATAGTTCTTCATGGTTTCTTTCTTTTTCTTCCTTTCTCTTTCTCTCTGTCTTCTCTCTCTCTCTCTCTCTCTCTCTCTCTCTCTCTCTCTCTCTCTCTCTCTCTCTCTCCTCCTTCCTTCCTTCCTTCCTTTTCTTTCAGTACAGGGGTTTGAACTTAGCCTCAGGCTCACTGGGCAGGTGCTCTACCACTCAAGCCATGCCTCCAAGCCCTGCATAATTTATAAAGTTCTCTGAATTTCCTATTTGAAATGGTATTCATACATGAAAAAAGGTCCAACATCTTTAGTCACCAGGGAAATGAAAATCAAGACTGTCTTGAGGTGGACACCAGTGGCTCACATCTGTGATCCCAGCTACTCAGGAGACAGAGATCAGGAGGATCATGTTTGAAGCCAGCCCCAGGCAAATATCTGGAGACACCCTATCTTGAAAAAACCCTTCAAAGTGTAGGCCCTGAGTTCAAACCAGTACTACAAAAAAAAACCCAAAAAACCTTCATTGAGATTTCATCTCACCTGAGTGAGAATGGCTATCATCAACAAAACAAAAAGAAGCCAGGCATCATGGTGCACACCTGCAATCTCAGCACTAGGGAGGACTATCCACAATACCCAAGTATGGAATCAACCTAGGTCCCCATCAGTTGAAGAAAGCGTAAAGAAAATGTGGTATATACAAATGGAGTATTATTCAGCCATAAAGAAGAATGAAACCATGTCATGTGGGAAAATGTATGGAACTGGAGATCCTACTGTTAACAGAAATAAACCAGACAGATTTATCAGGAAGACAAATTGTGCATCTTTTCTCTCATATGCAGAATCTAGAAAAGAAAAACATGAAAGTAGAAGAAGGACTGCTTGGGAAGAGGGTGGGGACCAGGGTAGGGAAAGGGGTGGTAACAGAGGGGACAGGTGTGAGTATGATGAAGGTACATAGCAATGAAATCCATTATTTTGCACAATTAATATATGCAAATAAAAAAGAGAAAGAAATCACATTACAGCAGCTGGCTTTGCTCCAGGATTCCTCCCCGGGGACTTTTATAACCCAGGAGCCACTGTGCCCACACGCCTAGCCCCAGCCTTGCCTTCATCCTTGGCCCTGCCCAGCCCAGCTTCCAGGCTGAGTTCCTGTGTCTTGGAGAAATTCCCTTGAACTCTCTGAGCCTCAGTTTACTCATTTCCACTTGATATGGTGACAGTAACCTCCCCTCAGAGTTACTGTGAGAATCAGATGTGAGTGTGATTTTTAGCAGGCTCTATCACATCACAGGGACGATGGACAGTCTATGACAGTTGCCAGTGAGGGGAATCCCAGGTGGCTTCAGGCAATTTTCGACTAGATATTATAAGGAAGTGAAGGTTTATTCATTCATTAATTCATTCAAAAGTGATCAGTCATAGTGGGGCTCCAGTGACTCACGCCTGTAATCCTAGCTACTGAGGAGGCAGAGATCAGGAGGGTCAAGGTTTGAAGCCAGCCCTGGCACATAGCTCATAAGACCCCCATCCCAAAAATACCCTACACAAAAAAGGGCTGACAGATTGGCTCAGGTGGTAGAGCGCCTGCCTAGCAAGTGGGAGGCCCTGAGTTCAAACCCCAGTACCACCAAAAAAAAAAGAAAACAAAAAAAACCAACCAACCAAATAAATAAATAAATAAAGTCATCAATGTTTAACTTCCAGGGTATGGTCCTAGGATCAAAGGTGAACTACTTACAGTCCTGGTGCTCTGGATTCCAGTTCTGTGAATGCGTGGGACATCACAGAAAGACAAGCACACATCACACCACCGTGTGACCCCACTCTTCCTCATGCACACTGACCACAGCTGCCTCTGGAAAACCTTCCTGCATCCTGCAGCCCCTCCCCATACTGACTTTTAGGGGTGGGCACTTGACCTCATTGAGGGCAATCCAGGCCAATAATTCAAGTCTCCTTTTATGGTGTGGAAGGAGGCACATCTGTTGGAAGAAATAAAGAGTAAGACATGTCTAATATTGCTGAGGGACTTTTGTCACCTGGAGAGAAATGACTGCTGGCTTTAATGACATACCTTAGGCAGGGAGACTTGTGACCATAGAAGATTATTTCTCATAGCTCTGGAGGCTGGGAAGTCCAAGTTCAAGGGATCAGCAGATTCTGTGTCTGTTAAGAGCTTGCCCTCTCCCCTAAAATGGGGCCTTCTTGCTGCATCCTTACTGGCAGAGGGGCAGAAAGCCCCTTAGGCTCCCTCTAGCCATTTTATAAGGCTCTTAATCCTACTCATAAGGGCTCTACCCTTATGACCTAGTCAACTCCTAGAGTCCCCATCTCTTCAAGACACCATATTGGGCTACATTTCAACATATATATTTGGTGAGGGTGGGAAGACACCACCATTTAGGCCATAGAAGGAGCCAAAATCAAAATAAGGAAAACAAGGAGATGGACTTGTTGTGGTGCTAAAATTCTGGGCACCTCCACCCAGCCATGCTGGAGTCCACCTGCCCTCTCCCTTCCCTCTTGGTCTCTACACCCATTTTCAGTTCCTCACCTCTTGCTGATCTCAGCAAGACAGCAGCAGTGAGTGCCCAGGTCCTACCAGAATGGACAGATAGAAGTCTTGGCCTTTGTAGCAGCTACCCAGAAGAGTCAGTGACAGAACCCAGAAGTGCAGGAAAAGGAGCATTCCTGCTGGAGTTTGGGCCTCACAATGGCCCCTGTTTTGCCCCACAATGGTAGTACTGGGAGGTGGGCCTGGTGGGAGGTCTTCAGGTTAGTTATGATGTGGCCTTGAATTGTCTCTTGCTCCCTGGCCATGCTGTGAGTGGCTTTGCTCCACCATGTGCTCCCACCATGGTGTGCTGTCTCAACACAGGCCCAGCGGCAACGGGACCAACAGAGCATGGACTGGAACCTCTGGCCCTGTGAACCAAAATAAACCTTTTCTCTTTCTAAGATGCTCATCTTAGGCATTTGTTCTTGTGAGGGAAAGCTGACAATACAATTCTTTGTTGTTACGAACACAAAACTCTGAGCACTGAGACTCAGGATTTGCAGAGGTGCTAAGAAATGTAGTCCTCCCCAGGGGACTGTTCTGTGCTACCTCCCAGGAGGCATCTCACAGGAACCAGGGTTGTCAGAATCAGCAAATATCAATGCTTATGCTAACATATTATTTGCATTCATCTAAAACTCAAATTTAGCTGGCATTTGACCTGGCAGTCCTCAATGGGCACCAGCGCCCAGCTGTGTTTGCTGAGAATCTGCAGCCAGTCAGTTAACCCCTTGTGTCTATGTTTCCTCCTCCTCACCACCGGTCCTTCATTCATCTACTTCCTCTGCTCTTACTGTTTCAGGACTGAACCACAGTGAAGTGACAGCTTGCTGGGCTTGGTCTCAGGCTCTGTTTTCAAGGCAGCCGAGTGTAGACAAGCCGACCCAAGCATCTGAAAGAGTTCTTACGATGAAAACTTCACCATGGCTCCCTCTTCCATGGGTTGAGGATAGCAATTCCTGGGCAGGTACCCCAGGGCTAACAGGCCACTGGAGTCACCCTGTGTGTTAGTCACTTTGCCATCTCTGTGACAGAAAGCTGGACCTAAACAAATTAAGGGAGGAAGGAGGCAAGGCTGGCACATCCTGGCAGAAGGCATGGCAGAGAAAAACTGCTCACCTGGAGGCAGGCAGCAAGCAGGGGGGCTGGGGTGTGTGTGTGCCAGGGACAAGGTATGCCCTTCAAAGGCACATGTCTGTGACCTACTCCTCCAACAGGCCCTTCCTACTCACAGTCCATCTAGTACGAACTCATCAGTGGGTTAGCCTGATGACAAGGTTGGCACCCTCATGACCCAGTCATCTCTCACCAGTGCCACCAGATGGGGTCCATGCTGTACACTATCCAAATGCTAACATCCCAGAAAGCGGGAGCCTGCGCCCCAGAGCTGCCCCGGCCACACTGAGCCAATGGGCCTCAGTGGGGAGTGACTGTGGCCGTGGGCTCCTTTCAGTCCCTCCACCCAGGTGATGTCTCCCCTCACACTACTTCATCAGACCACCTCAGTTGTCTGCCTGAGGCTTTGCACATCACACTAGCGAGTGTCAATGGAGCCAGAATGGCTTCCTACTACCAAGTATTTCTACCATGAGGATTTAAGTCCCTCTGGCTCCTCCTGACTGTAAAACCAGGGTGGTTTTTCCTGGTCCACCTGTGTGTGCCTCTGATTCCCTTTGCCTAGAAAGACCCTGAGGTTTGAAGGCCCTATGTGATCTGACCTGGATCTATCTTTCACTTATTTATGCACTCAACAAGCATGGCTCGAACCTACCATGTGGCAGGCATGACGTCACATCTGAAGGATGATTAGAGGGTGTCTGTTAAGATGGGAAAGAACAGGTCCCATGAGTGCACTGTCTACCAAGAGACCTCAACAAACAAAGCAGACAAGAACCCCTGCCCTCACAGAGCTTGCGTTCTGGTGGAAGAGACAGAAAAAGAAGGGAAATACATAGCTCATAGACAGTGATGACTGCAATGCAGAAAACCAAGCTGGGGAGCAGGCTGGGGAGCAACCCTGGTCTTCTGTCTGTGGCACTTTTTTCCTGTTCTCCGGCACATCAAGCTCATTCCTGCCCTCAGCCTTTCCCCTTCATCTTAGTCAGTTTTCTGTTGGTAATAACAGGATACCATAGACTGGGTAAGTTATAAAGAAAAGAGCTTTATTTTGGCTCATGGTTCTGGTACAAGGAGGAGGGGCCACATCTGGTGCCGGCCTCTTGCAGGATGTCACGTGCCTGTCTTCTGGTCTCTCTTCCTCTTCTTTTCTATTTTCTTTTTTTGGTGCCACTGGGGTTTGAACTCAGGGCCTCACACTTGCTAAGCAGGTGCTCTACCGCTTGAGCCACTCTTTCCATTGGGTATTTTCATGATTGGGTCTCTCAAACTGGTGTTGGCATCAAACCTCAAACCTCCTGATCTCTGCCTACTGAGTCTACAATTAGAGGCATGAACCCCTGGCACCTAGCTTCCTTTTTTCTTTTTGAAACGGGGTCTCTCTATGCAGCCCAGGCTGGCCTTGGACTCATGGTCTTCCTGCTTCAGCTTCCTGAGTGCTGGGATTACAGGTTTGTACCATCATGCCCATACTGCTTTCTCTTCTTACAAAGCCATCAGGAATCAATACTGGGGTTCCACCTGATGACTTTATCTAATCTCAGTCACCCCTAAGGGTTCCACCTTCAAATACCAAAGCTGGAGTGTTTCCATCTTCTTCATACCTCACAATGAGGATTAAACTCCAACATGAGTTTTGGGGCATTCTTCCAGTTCTTATATCCAGGACAGGCAGCTTCTTCCCTCCCCCTTCCCCCTGCAAAGATGGCTACCCGGCTGGCTCTCTCTTGACATCCCAGGCTCCCCTCAGTTTGCATCACAGGGGTCTTTCACAGATCACCCATCAAATGCCATTTCCTGGCCACTCTTTACTTCTTACACCGTTTTCTCCAGTTGCTGCACTCAGAAAGATCCTCCACGAGGTATTCAGTGCTCAATGTCCCAAGAGCTCAGATCCATGAGATCCAGGCCTTGTCAGCCTGCAGCAGTGCCCAGGGACATGACTGGTACACAGCAGAACACATGGAACCACAGACGGAAATGGTCATCGCTCTTCTGACCCTTCCCCATTTTCATTTAAGACCTGTCTAGCAAGGAGGGAACATGAATTACCATAACACACTAAGTCAGACAATGCTAGCTGCTACACAAATACAGCTCCAGGAAATTCTATTTCAAATAAAACAGAAGCAGGTGGCTTTCTTCCATCCATGATCCTGGGTCTGCACCCTTCCCACCTTGAGGCAATTCCATTCCCGTGGGCGTGTAGTCCTGTAAGTATGGCTGGTAATGGGGTAGTGGGGAGCAGCACACCCACTTCCCAAAAGCCTCAGTGTGGATTTGGCACACCTTTGCAGGAGCTGGCCGTGTGGTCACACCTACATGCAGTGGGAACCAGCACTTCTGAGGGCAGGTGCTTTCCAGCCATCACCCCATGCTGTGGAAGAAGAGTAATTGTTGGTGGACAACTTTCTGCCTGTACCGCAAATCCAGCATAATAAAGGAGAAAGGAGCTAGGATAACCCAGAAGATTATCCTGTAGTCCAGGAAGTCTTCCCATAGAAGACAGCACTCAGGTGACTCATGAAGACCAAGCAAAGATCTGCCAACAAAGGAAGAGGAAGGTCTTTGCCAACAGAGGGACACACGTGTGCAGAGGTATGGAGCTAAGACCGTGTCACTTCAGAACTGATGTACACATTGCCGAGGGAACAGAGAGGAAAGGAAACCCCAGCAGAGACCAAGTCATGGAGGTCTTGCAAGCTGAGCCTGGGATGTTGACAGAACTTTTTCAGTTTTCCTGTTATTGACGATGGCAATCCAGAGGGCGGCGTGACACAAACGTCACATCTAAAGGATGATTAGAGGATGTCAGTGAAGATGGGAAAGAACTGGTCCCATGAATGCACCACGTGGTGGCAGAGCCCTGCCTGCCACAATCAGTCCTCACATGCCCAGTGTGAGCCGGCATGAGAGGTGAGGCCAGGAGAGGTGTCCATGCAGGCCATTGCCCCTGGGTGGGCAGTATCGGCTTGGGCCTCTCCTTCCCCCGCATTGTCCACACAATGATTCTAAGAGCTTTGCTCCTAAAGGGTATGTGTGATGGGGGGAGGGCAAGCCAGGGGGATGGGCATCTCCTTCCCAGGGAGCTTGTGACTGGGCAGCAGACGGGCTGACCTTGACCTCTGCCCCATGCCCCCTGCCCCTGCAGCAGGAAAGGAGAGGAGGAAGGGAGGCTAATGTGTGGGGTTTGCCCAGAGTCAGTCTGGGCCCAGGGGTAGAGGGCTGGAACTGTGGTTCTAGTTAGTGACAGCTGCAAAACTAACCTCTGAGAACTTAGTACCATAAAGCAACAGTCATTTATTAATTTATTTATTATCTCGTGCGTTATCTCTACTCCTCATGTCTGGAGCTTCAGCTACAAGGCTCCAGAGGCAGGGCCTGGGACCTTCTCAAGGCTTGCTGGGAGCTGGAGCATCAGCTTTCAAGGCAGCCCCCAACAAAGCTGGCCACCTGGTGCCTACCCACTGGGCTCCTGAGTGGGCTCACGATGTCGATGCTGACCTTCCCCTGGAGGGAGCAATCCAAAGGACCATGCAAAAGCTGCAATGCCTGGTACTACCAGGCCTCAGAGGCCACACCCTGTGGGGTGCTCAGCACACGCAGCAACCACACAGCTCTGGTTCAGCGTGAGAAGAGACAGGAAAAACAGGAAGACAGGGTCGCTGGGCCAGCGTGGAGACTGCAGGCCACATCCAACCTGTAAGTCCATTTGTCATCACTACAACAAAATACCCAAGGATGATAATGATAAAGAAAAGAGGTTTGTTTGCTTAACTCACAGTTTTGGAAGCTGAAAGTTCAAGATTGGGTGGCTCCATCAATTCAGCCTCTGGCGAGGTCCCCTTGGTTACATCACACTGTAGTGTGACGAACACCAAACAACACTGTCCCCCCATGTACACATTTCTCTTCCACTGTGTGCATTGCTGAACTAACTGGAAGTCCAGGTCTCTGTTCCTAAATGGCGATGTAAACTTTCAAAATGACCTGCTATCAGTTACGCTGGCACTGTGAAACAGTACCCTAGTCTCCCTTCCCAGGGTTCTTTATGTGCAGGGTATCCTCCAGAACATTCTCCCCTCTGGCCTCCTGATCCTCCCACCTGACCCTGTTCCCTGCAGCCAGGTAGAATAATCATCCCAGCCCTTTCCAGGGCCTGACCCACTGCTCCCCCAACACCTGCTATTCAACCTTCCTTTGTTTTAGTATTCTAGCCAAGCGTAGCTAAGAATCGAGTATCACCACAACGATGGACTCAATATTCAAAGGAGACACTCTGAAGAAGTATTTGTCTGAGTTTCCTTCAGCAATATATGTTCATTACTGAATCTTTTGAAAAAATTAGGAGTCTGCGAACAAGAAAATACAGCACCAACAATCACATAACCTAAAGGTAACTGCTGAGCTTTGAACTCAGGGCCTCACACTTGCTAGTCAGGCACTCTATCACGTGAGCCATGCTCCCATCCCTTTTTTGCTTTAGTTATTTTTAAGACAGGGTCTTGTGTTTTTACCTGGGGCCAGCCTCAGACCTCCGTCCTCCTACCTATACCTCCTGGGTAGCTAGGATTACAGACACAAACCACTGCTCTCAGTTTGTTGGTTAAGCTAATTTTTTGCCCAGGCTAGCCTTGAAACATGACTCTTTGAATCTCAAATCTCCACTGTCTGAGTATCTGGAATTATAGCTGTACACCACCAAGTCGGTTTTTTTGTTTTTTGTTTTTTGAGATGGGGGTCTCTCTATGTTGCTCAGGCTGGTCTCAAGTTCCTGGGCTCCTGACCCTTCCACCTCAGCCTCCTGAGTCTGTGAGACTAGAGGTGATTGCACACCAGCACACCTGGCTAAAATGTGACGTTTTATTTTATTATTTTAAAAGAGTGATATTTGTTAAGACAGCAGAATTACACCACAAGGAATGAGGTGGGCAGTTGAAGTAAAGATTGACTGAGGGCCAGAGGAAGTGGTTCAATTGGAGAGTGCCTGACTCTCTCAGGGCAAGCATGAGGCCCTGAGTTCAAACCCCATACAGCCAGAAAAAAAAAAAAAACTGACTGCAAAAGAGGACATCTTAGATGGTACTGGTGTGACCCTGACCAAGTTTCCCTTATTTATTTTATGACCTGTATATCTAGCCATTTTCCAATTATTAAGAGCCTCTAGTTTAAACATGATTCTATTGAAAATGGGTCTCAGGACAGCAAGGAGAGCTAGCATAGATGTTAGGGGAAGAATTTTCTTGAAGAGGGCCCATGTAACATGGGTCCCAGGACATTGTGGAATGGGAGTGCATAGATCATCAGGGTACAGAGGTGGCTACATTTTGATACCTGAGATAAAACCCATAAACAGTGCTGTGCATTCCTTGGGAGTATCACGCCTCTGGAGTCTAAGCTGTTTCCCTAAGAGGGAGACCACAAAAACATGTTCTGCTAAGTACTGTGTACAGTGCCCACTGTGTCACTGTGTCCTTTTGCATTTTTTAATCAAGCCTTCTTGAGGACTCCTTCCTCCTAACCAGAAGACTGGAAGTTCAACTTTAAGGGAGAGAAAACCTGCTCCCATTTGTTCCTGGTGGGGGTCATTAGTCATGCATCTGAAGGTCCTAAAACAGCTGCATCTGCCTGAAAAGTCAAGCTGTGGGTCTGCACAAAAATATTCTTTCTTCTGGAGTGTGGTATTTAATCTATAGGAAATGGGTGCTTTTTTGCTTTTGGTAGGGCCAGTAAATGAGCCCCTTGCATCAAGAGGTAATTCTGAAAAATGTCTAATGACAGCGGAGCTTGTCTCAGATGGCAGAGTCCGCCTTTGGGTTACATATACCCAGAGCCTGAGTCAGAAGCTTTGATATTCCTCCAGGGGCCACTAGGAAATATAATCATCTTACAGGTCCAATCCATTAATTTCCAAACCACATGGAGGGGCCCAAGATTAGGCTCCATCACCCTGTGGGAGAATTTCTTGTAGCCCCTACATTTAAGAAAAGTACCTGATAACTTTTGCCAGTTATGAAATCCTTTTTTTTTTTTAATCCCTCCCTCTGCAATGACAAGTAAATAGAGCAAGAAGAGAGGTTATAAGGGATCCTTAGGGAGAACACAAGAAAGCTGGGCAGTGGGAGGGAGGGAGGGAGCGAGGGAGGAAAGGAGGAAGAGAGAGAGAGAGAGAGAGAGAGAGAGAGAGAGAGAGCCTCCAGGCTCAGCGCATTATTGGATTATTACACCACTTCTTCCCGGGTTGATCCGCCAGAGGCAGTGCAGTGTCGGAGCACTGAGAGTGAGGCGGCCTCCACTCCTAGGCCACAGGAGCTGTGAAAGAAGAGCAGAGATCTGATTGTCTGTGTAGCTCAGGGACACCTGGTGGGGTTCTGATACTCAGGCACTTTGGGGCCTCAGGACGGGCCAGGAAGTTGCTCCTTCAGCCTTTGGGTCCCACTGGGGAGCCGCCCCAGCCAAAGTACCCTTTCAGCTGGAAGGGAAACTTCCGTTTCACTGGCCATTTGCTGATCCCCTCCCTGGAAAATTAGCTCTTAAAGGAAACTGGAGGGAAATCTGGCCGGGGGATTGAGCTGACATATCCCAGCAAAGCATCACACTCAGAGTCTTTAAACCAACAACTCCTGTTATTCACATGTAACTGGCTGGCAGGTGCCTGGTTTTCGATATTTAATAGAGGTCTTTGTCAAACCCCAGGAGGGCTGGAAACGAAAGGTGCAGGAAAGCCATAGAGTCTTGGTTCTGGGCTGAAATATCCAGGACAGACAAACCCCCAGTTTTGACACTGGACTGGATTGTTGTTCACAGATAATGTCTGCCTAGGAAATATTGCAGATAAACTCTTCCCTCAGTGGGGAGGGGAAAGCCCCCTGCTAATAATGTAAGGGGGAGGAGATACAAACACAATCATCTCTCGGGGACAAAGAAAAATCTCTTTCTCTGTTGGTGCTGCATGGAGTCGTGCTCAATTAGGTGCCTACTGTATGTGGCAAACTGGAAGTCTGACAGGAGACTCCAGTCAAAGGAGGCATCACAGAAGGGACAAAGCTTTTTCTGGGGACATAGATGGGCCTCAAGAGTCCCTACTGAGGGTGGGGTAGTTTTGACCCACTGTGGTCTGTGACAGAGAGGTCAGCCACTCATCCTGGGAAGGCAGAGGGAATAGGGTGGTCATGAGAGAGAAAGCTTCCGGATCAGGCAGTTGCTCTGAACCCCATCCTCTCTTTGAGGATAGTGGGCTCCTGTTCATGAACTGTAGGTGACCCAGAATAAACTCCTGGGTGACACAGGCTGGCTGCCGCTGGAGTAGCCAAAGTGAGTTCAGGAGAAGCTTCTGTCATTCCCTGGGAGGAAAGCCAGAGAGAAGAGGGAGAGAGAGAGAGAGAGAGAGAGAGAGACAGGATCAGTCAGCCAGGGAGCCAGGGATTTCGGCTATAGCTAAGCCATGGTCGGGGGGAAAGCCCTGGAGAAGTCCATTGGAGTACCAGACAATCACGGTCACTTCCTAGGCATTCTCCCCAGTTTGGCATGACTCATTCTGACCTTGGACCAGTGATAGAGATGCTGTGAAGTGGAAGAATCCCCATAAAGGCCACCAAGAAATGAGGCATGGGTGTGCTGCGCTCAGCCAACACAGCTTATTTTCTACAGCATTAATGAATTGAAGATAGAAAACTCCAGCAAAGGAAAAGACAGAAAGGGTTTTTTGCCAAAAAGTGAAAGTGAAAGGCTGCCCTTACACAGAGAAGTGCTTGGAGCAGCAGGGTCTGAAAACC
Source organism: Castor canadensis (assembly GCF_047511655.1). Lineage (NCBI taxonomy): Eukaryota > Metazoa > Chordata > Mammalia > Rodentia > Castoridae > Castor > Castor canadensis. Next base: position 148,142,041 of record NC_133395.1, on the reverse strand, counting down.
AGGTGTCCCCCCACTCCAGGGATTTGGGGAGACTCCTTTTATTCTCCTTGGGCAGCTGTTTCTGGGCTGGGCCTTGCTGCTTTCAGTCGTTATCAGAAGCAGCTCTCCAAGGTTTTGATGGTCCCGGTTTTAAAACTGTCATTGTACCAATCTTCCTCAGGATTTGTGATTACTGATTGTGCTGTCGAGTACTGTTTGTGGAGGCGTGAAGAGGTGTTACACCTTTCCTCACTCAATCCTAAGTGTCACAGGCAATGACATTCCTATAAGGTAAAGTCAGATTAATTACTAAGAGAAAAGCACAACAGATTTACTTAATCTAAGTAGTCAGAAAGGAAGACCCCCAAGACTCAGGAAAAATGGTCTGTTTTCATGTTTGAACTTGGAGATGATGAAGAATGGAAAGCCAAGTAGAAATGTGACTCTGTAAAACACGAATGATCCAATGCTAACAAACAGAGAAGGGGAAACCCAGCAAGGCCTACCAGTCTCCTGGGCCTCTCTTCATGGCAGTCCTCCCTCTGGCACAGGGCAGGACCTTCTGGAATGAGGGCTTTACAAGCCACCTTCACTCAAGTAGGTCAGAAAAGATCTTCACAGCCAGCTCCAACACAGAAAGGTGGAGAAGATTAGACAAACACTTACAGTTTTTGTGGCTGGCTTTGGGGAAGAGGGGCTCTAGTCTCTATGACCCATGTTGGGGAAGAGGAATTCAGCTTCCTATGATTTGTCTTGGAGGAGAAAGGGAAGCAGGAGAAAGAACAGCAGAAGGTCAGAAAGAGACATTGCTGCTGAGACCCTTCTAATGTCCTTCAGCTCAAGGTGCTCAGCATGGCAGAGAGCACGCTTTGAATAGCAGGTCATGAGCCCCGGTAAAGAGAAGCCAGATAGCCATGTCTTATAAAATTGGGACTCAGATACTGTCTCCAGTTGATAGGGCGAGAAATAAAACACTAGGGTCTACTTGCAAGAAGGACTGAAAATGCTGCCAAACTCCCAGATGGAGAGGGAAGCCAATTGCCTTGTTCCAATGTAACCAGAAATAGCAAGAAGAACACATTATTTACAGCTGCAGAACAAGCACCAGGACAGCAAAATTGACAAGCAAAACACAGTGATGGGTGATTGTTCAGAGTAACAAGCCTGGGGACAGGCATGGGTAGGCAAAGGCCTTTATTAAAATCCTTTAATATTATTTAGGTTTTTTTTTTTTAATCTTAGGCATTTACTTTAAAAAATATATAATTCACACCAAAAATAAAAAAGGATTTGGGAGCTGTAGCTTGGTGTTCAAGTACATGCCTAGGGCACTGGATTGGACCCCCAGCACCACAAAAGTAAAAAAATAGAATAAAACTTGACCGGTGGCTGCTGGCTCACACCTGTAACCGTAGCTTCTCAGGAGGATCGTGGTTTCAGGCAAACTCAGCAAATAGTTGGAGAGACCCTATCTCCAAAATAAACACAGCAAGAAATGGACTGGAGGCATGGAGCTAAGCATTGTTAGAGCTCCCTAAATACTGTCAGCATGTGTTAATGTGAACATTGGACCCTTTATCATAAGTACCCCCCACCTTTTGTTTTGGCAGCAATGGGGTTTGAACTCAAGGCCTCATGCTTACTAGGCAGGTGCTCTACTCTTAAAACTCCTCCAACAAAAGCACCCTTTTTCCTGTAAATAAGCTAAGATGCTGGGGCGGGGGGTCGGGGTGACTCAACTCCCTAACTGACAATTTTAGACTTCCCTGGTGCCCCGCTGGCCTGAGCAGAGGACTGTCAGCCCAGCAGCTGGTCATCCTTTCCTCATAGCAGCCCCGCTGCTTTGAACACTCCACGGAGGCCTTGAGGAAGCCACACTGTGACCACAGTGCAGCTCCAGCTCCAGAAGACACTGTCCCTGTCACAGTGTTTCAAACAGCTAGTGCCCAGGTTTTTGCCATTGCAAACCTCCTGAAGTCTGGATGACCTGCAGCCATTCCCACCCAGGCCCGAGGGGGCGCTGTTCTCCTGTGGCCCAGCAGAAGGCCTGTGATTGGTCCACAAACAGTCCTTCCTGTACAGGAGCGGCTGCTGTGATTGGTGCAAAGGCCTTATTTGCATGAAAATCTGTTGTGATTGGTGCAAACACCCTTGCCACACCCCCCTTCTGACTATATAAACAGGCTGTGTGTCCACTTTTTGAGTCCACATGGGCACACTTCTTTGTGCTTCTCTTGGTGGGGGAACATTAGGTCGGATAAGAGGCTTCTGAGTGGTTTTTATTATAGGTAGGGTACTCTGAGCTATTAACATAAACAGGAACAGCAGAGCAGTAATGGCACCAGAGGGTCCCTATGTCTCAGGCACTTTCAGGAGCTGAAACTTTAGCAGGTACCACATTTCCGCTGTCACTGAGTATTAGCAGAGCCTCCAAGCTGGGCGCCTAGAGCCATGGTCTCTGCGGCTAAAACCTGGAGCTGTGGGCCTCTGGGTCTGTAGTGCAGCCCCTAGGCCTTGGGCACTCGAGGGCCCTGAGTGCCAAAGCTGGAAGAGCTCTATCAGGAAGAGCATGAGGACCCCAGGCAGCTGAGTGCTAACAAAGACTTCAGACTTTACAGAATGAGTTCAGCAAACGCACTGAGCAAATGTCAGGCTCAGAAAGTAGCACCTACGAGATGCGGGCATGACTCAAGTGGTTAACACACTTGCCTAGTGTGTCATTGGGCCTGGGTTCAATCCCTAGCACCACAGAAAAAACAAGGAACCTGAAAGCATGGCGCTCTGGCATGCTGAATGCTGAAAGCTGAAGAAAAATGGAAACAGTGTCCTTGCTGGCCTTTTCCTGGAAAAATATGCACAACAAAATTTACCATTTTGACTGTTTTAAGAGCATTGTTCCATAATGTGTACTGAACAGTGTGAGATTTTTTTAGTGTGCTCTCAATGGTGTTGGGAGATCATAAGAAATATACATATTGGTCTCTGCCTCCAATCTGGACCCAAAGGTCTGGAACCCTTTTCAATTTCCTGAATGATGATGGAGGTGCTAGTACAGCTTTTGTTCTGACATTACATCTTTGACTACCCCTTTCCTGACACAGTTACTAACTGTTACCCTTGGAATTCCCAGGTGGTTGGAGCATCTTTTGTGGCTCAGTGATAGAGTGCTTGCCTAACATGTGTGAGGCCCTAGGTTTGATCCCCAGCATTGCGACAGACAAACATACAACAAACAAACCCCAAATCCCTGCCTTTCTGAGAAACTTAGATGAACACCTAAACTATCCAGTTTTCCAATCAAACAGTTGCCCCAACTAAACAGGGTCCACTCAACCAGAGCCAGCAAAATAAGGAAGTTCTCTCTGCTTTATTCCAGGAAAGGAAAATAACCTGAAGTAACCTGATGTTAGTAAAGCAAATCTTGGGGAAGCTGAAGGTGGAGTTGGTCATCAGTGCTTAATGATGTCATCAGTCATGGGTATATAATGAAACCTCATAAAAACTCAAAGGATGGGATTTGGAGAGCTTCCTGACATGGACGTGTAGCCACTCTTGGAGGGCTGCAGGCCTGCCTGGACAGGGCATGGAGGCTCTGTACCCGTCTTCTTGCTTCACCCTCTGCATCCCTTTCATGTAGCTGTTTATCTTATAATAAATGGGTAAATGTCAGTTTTATGAGCTGTTGTAGCAAATTCATTGAACCCAGGGAGGGGCTGTAGAAACCCTGATTTACCGTTGTCAGTCTGAGACACAGGCCACAGTCTATGCTTGTATCTGACATCTGAAGGTAGGTCCTCTCTTGTGGGTCTGAGTTCTCAACCTGTGAGATCCAACACTACTTCCAGGTAGTGTCAGACTGAATTGAATTAGAGCACACCAGCTGTGTCTGCTGGAGGATGGGCGGAATTGACAGTTTGGTGTGTAAGGACCCAGTCCCACAGCTGGTGTCATAAGGGTTGACCAAGAGTAGGAGAAAATACTCTGGTTTTCCTCTGTCTCACAGACAGAAAGTACACTCATGCTATGTGCCCCTTGACTGGGGATTGAACCCAGGGTCTTACACAAGAGCATTTGCCTGGCCTTAACACAGCCCTAGGTTCAATCTGTAGCACTGAAAAAAAAATTTTTTAAAAGAGGAATATGCCCTTTGTCTTTTCCTTTTTCTGTTAGCTGGAATTGTATGTTGTGATGATCAATTTTAAACTATTTCAATGACAGTCCAGCACCAGTAGCTTATGCCTGTAATACTAGTTACTAGGAGGCAGAGATCAGGAGGATGAGGTTCAAAGGCAGCCCAGGAAAATAGTTCATAAAATCCTTTGTCAAAAATACTCAACACAAAAAAGGGCTCGCAGAGTGGCTCAAATGATAGAACACCTGCCTAGCAAGCACAAGGCCCTGAGTTCAAACCTCAGTACTACCAAAAAATAAATTAAAAAAAGAAAATCAGACACAGAGTTCCCATCTGTCTTCTTGCTTCACCACCCCTTGGGTGATGAAATAGGTGTTTTGTTTGTTTGTTTGTTTGTTTTTTATTTTTTGGTGGTATTGGAGTTTGAACTCTGGGTCTCATGCTTGCTAGGCACAGTCTACACTTGAGCCACTCCGCTGGGGTGGCTCATTCTTTAGTTCCTGAAACACGGGCTATAAAACACTATTACTGTGATATGACCATTGTAGAAAGGGTTCTGTGAATGCAAATCTTTTCCTGAAGCATCCCACTGAACACTGGGATTTTTTTTCGGTACTGGGATTTGAACTCAGGGTCTATACCTTGAGATACTCTACTAGCCCTTTTTTGCTTTTTCTCAAGATAGGGTCTCATGAACTATTTGCCCTGGCTGGCTTTGAACCATGATCCTCCTGATCTCTGCCTCCTGAGTAGCTAGGGTTATAGGTGTGAGACTCTGGCCCCTGGCAAACACTGGGATTTTAAAGGCTTTGAGAAGTCCTGCAGTTATAAAATGGAGTTACTGTAACATTGTGACAGGCACTGCTCACTTTTGTATCCACGGTATGTATCTACTTGGATTTATTCTTCTGACAGAACCCTGGTCTGTTCCCAGCAATGATGTGTCCAGATAAGGAATTACACCTCTCCCTGCAGGGAAAGGTGGCCAGGTGACAGGGTTCTAAGCAGGGAGATGTAAGTGGAAGTTGCTGGGTGTGGCTTCCCAAGAAGTTCAGAAAAAGAAGGGCTGACTCAGCTAGAAAGTGCAGTTTGCTATTTTGCTCCCCCTTCCTCCTTTCTGAAACATGGATGTGATAGCGGAAGTGGCGCAGTCATCTTGTGATCCTGAGGTAACACGTATGAGGGTGAAACCCACAGGGTAAAAGCACAAAAATGGCTCTGGTTCCTGATGGCTCTATGGTGACTGTACTCAATCTATGAGAAAAGTGAAATCCATATTTGGCTAAGTCATTATGTGTTGAGTTCATTTGGGACGCAGCCTGGGGATGTAGACGAACTCAGGCCTCCCGTGTGCTACACCCCCAGCCCAAGGGCTGAGTTTTCTGTCAAAAAAACAGAGGATTCTAGGTCGTTGGTTGCACCATGGACTATCACATCAGCATAAATCCAAATTTATTTTACAAAGGAGAAAAATAAAGCTCTAATTTGTTTGCTGGTTTTACAATAAATAGCACTTACTACACTCAGGTTTTGGGTACCCACTAGAAATGCTGAGTCTGAGGATCCTGTGGGACACCCAAATGTAGAAGAGGAGAGAGACAGGTGTGTGAGTCTGGAGCTTGGGAAAGAGATCTGACCTAGCAAAGAACAGACCATAGGCTTCACAGTGGACACTCCGCTAGCCCCTTAGTGCCTGCCCCAGTCTGGACAGACATATCTAGCACCTCTCTGAGGACGAAAATGAAGATCAGTTTGGGCCCAGTTGGGAGAATCTTTCCTAAAGCCAGAGTACCTCCAAAATGGAGCAGGCCTCCTGTGAGTGAGAGAGCACCCTGCTGCTTGGGTGCAAGGGAGACTGGGCACTGCAGAGGAGGGAAAGACTTGAGAGCACAGGATGGTTGTTAAGCATCTTCCAAACTTCGAACTCATACTCTAAACACAGAATTTGGTTCTGGTGTTGGGAAGACATCCTCCTGCTGTGGATGGAATGACAGACACACACTCTCATGCCCAGCTTTTTCTGTTGAGATAGGGTCTCAAGAACTTTTTGTCTGGGCTGGTCTTGAACAGTGATCCCCCAATCTCAGCCTTTGAGTAACTAGGATTACAGGTGTGAGCCACTGTGCCCGGCTTTTGTTCCTTTTGTTCACCCTAACAGTAATCATAGTTACTCTGGAGGCTGAGGCACAAGGCCCCACTCGGGCCATATAAAGAGACCCTATCTCAAAGTCAAAAAGGGCTTGCTTCTATCTCACCTGGCCAGGCCCTCCATTGCTTTGTCTTGCGGCGCCTTCCCCTTACTTTCAATAAACTTTACATTTTTTAGCCTTGCTTGAATTTTTCTCATTCAGGGTCTAAGTACCTGAAATCTTCTGGCCAGAGTCTCCAGAGACCACCCATCCAGTAACACTAACATCTTCATGACAGGGGACCAAAACTACCCCTCACAGTAGAGCCTCCTCCTCATTGTCACCTGACTGTGGTTAACAACCTGTCTGGATCTCCAGAAGAACAAGGTCACACCTGTGATGAGGACTGTTTTACCTTTGCATACCTTTGGTCCCCTGCCTCCAGTTCTTTGTCTGTTTAAAGCTAAAGCTCACATCTGTCCCTGGAAGGTGGCTGAAGATGGGCTGAGTGCTTTACTCTTCCCACTGCGTGTCCTGAACTGTGTAATCAATCTCCTCTCTCTGCCTTGCCTCTTTATTTGGCATAGAGTGCTAAGTGGGTGGACTGGCAGGTGGAATCCCAGGAGTTTGGGTCTTGGGTCCAAAACTCCAGTTTCAAGTATGGTCAGCTGCTTTGGGATACTTCTTTCACACTTGAATGTTACTCCCAAGACCAATGCCAATTTGCAAACTGCTACTACCTTATTTGTATGTATTCTTTTGTTGGTACTGGGGTTTGAACTCAGGGCCTCCCACTTGCTAGGCAGGCGCTCTGTCCCTTGAGATATGCCCCCACCTCTTTTTTGTATTAGTTATTTTTCAGGTAGGGTCTCATGTTTATGCTTCGGGTGGTGTGTCTGGAGTGGCTGAAATTATAGGTATGAGTCATCACTCCTAGCTCTACTTTAGTTTTAAGCATTGAAAATGAGGCAGGAGAGATAAATGAGGAGTCAGGGAAATTATATTAGTTTAATAAATATTTAAAGGGACAAGCTCAGACATTGGAAGAAGGAAGTAAAGGCTGGAGAGGCAGAGCAGTTACCCCCTCCCATCTCCTTTTAGATGTTGAGTTACAGGTACAGGGAAACATGTTATCTGCTTCTGCTTTCCTATTTGAGATGTTAACAAGTTGCAAGGATCCCTGAATTGGTTGGAGAAAAGGCAGAAAGAAGTCTTAAAGTTCATCTATTGTCCCTGTGTTTTGTGTGGGTCTAGGTAATATCGCCATATTTCACAAGAATAAACAGCACCCATCTTGGGTACTCAGAACAATTATCTAATGGTTAGCATTGCTAGGCTTCTGGAAATGTGGATTCTCTTCTCTTAAAAAAGTATAAGACCATAGACACCAAACCACCATTTTGAGTCTTTGCTCCCATTTCCTGCATGGGGAACAGGAAATGTTTTTCTTTCTGCATCCTCCCCCACCTTGCCTATACTTTATCCTGTTGTACTAAAATAAATCCTTGCTAAAACTTCCACCTTCTAAGACTCCTTGTTGTGAGACACCATGAAATGCTCTAGGGTGAATACAGAACTGCCATGTTAGGACCAGACCCCATACCCACACCACTTAACAGAAAAATCACATCTGGCCCCAAAGAATAATAGAAATATATCTTATACCAATGAAATGGGTGGGGGGAGGAGTCAGTTAAGCAACCGACTGACCTAATCACCACTTATCCCCTTTGCTACCCCTAGCAACAAGTCAATCACAAAAAGTTTCTTGGCCTAACCAGTTTCCTGGCACTTTCCCACTAACCTCCTATAACTACCCCCAAGTCTGTAAGCAAGTCGGTTCTAGCTCTCTTGCTGGAAACTACCCCCACAGGTTGCTTTGACACATTGAGCCATCTCTCATTCCACACCTTTTTTTTTTCAATCTAACAAAATGCTTTTCATATTCGTGAATCTTAAGGACCCATGATTTTGCATGGAAAATGGGAAGCTGTGGGAACCCCTTCATCCATCTTCTGGTGACATAAATTGGTGAGCTGGAGCCTGGAGTTCAGTCTCACAATGTACAGAAAGCCCTTAGCTTTTGAACTTTTCTCTCTGAATCTGTCTTAGCTATGCTGGAGATTTCTTTCACGTCCCTTCCTCCATAGCCTGCTCCTGTCTCCACTCCAAGACTGGCCACCCGAATGAGCACAACAGAAACAAAGATGGATGAGAGGAAAGGTGCGAAGTCCTGCTCAAGTTGCATTGCAGTTTTCTCAGCCTCTTGGGTGACTCATGGATTTTTCCACCTCATGCTAAGTCTCTAAATCCACCTTTCCATAGCAGTTTTCTCCTTTAGTCTTGTTTTTGAGATGGGTCGTTCTCCCACTGCAGACACGTCAAGACCAGGAGAGGGAACAGGTCATATCCAGGTCCCTGCAGGCAGCAACCCTGGGCTGGCCCATTGGCTCTCCTGGGCCAAGGCACCACGCGGTTGGGGTGACAGACCCATGCCCTCAGCCTCATGTGCACACAAGCTGGAGGGACCAAAGTGGGAATTTCAATTTTCTACCTAAGCTCCGTGTATTTAAAATTGGGACCTAAATATTCCAAGTTATGGCATTAGCTAAAATGCAACAAGGACAGCCCCCTTCTTGGGTTCTGCTATGGATCCAATAAGGCATTTGGGTTTTTATGATTATGAGAGGCCCCTTCTCTGAAATTAACTTTTTTTTTTTGGTACTGGGGTTTGAACTCAGGGCCTACACCTTGAGCCACTCCACCAGCACTTTTTTTGTATGAAGGGTTGTTTTCAAGATAAGGTCTTGGAACTATTTGCCCGGGCTGGCTTTAAAATATGATTTGCCTGAGGGTATAGATTAATTTTTTCAAATAAGGGAACGAGAGGCATAGGTGGGGGGAAGGAATCTTCCCCAATCACCCTGCGAATGTTGCAGCTATGCACGGCTCAATTTCTTTCTTTTCTTCCTCCTCCAGGCACAAATTGAGACAATATAGGAGAAAATGTAGTACTGGTGACTCTCCCTCAGGATTTTATGAGTGCTGCTTACTGCACCAAGAGTACTAATAAATGTGTAAAATTTTTAAAAGGAAGCATGAAGAGAAAAAATGTATGGCTAAACCTGAGGTTAAAATGCCCCAAAATTGGGCCTTAAAAGACACTAATTGCAACTTTGGTATTAAGAGCCATTTGTGTACTTTTAAACTGATTTTGATTTTCTGCAGTTTGTCTAAAAGGGAAATTTGGGTTCTGTGTTGGTCTTTAGCAGGAAAGGGATGTTACACACTAAAATAAGAAGTTTAAGGATATCTGTTGTGATATGTATATATGAGCTTACCTTGTTTCCACCCTAAGAAAAAATCTAACTTACACCTATGGTTTGAAAGGTTTTTCTGAGAGTGCATTTAATTGCTTTTATTGTCATTCTGTGTATGTCTAATAGTCTTGTGTTTATGATTGACTTATATGAAGCTAAGATTCTAAAGACAACAGTTTGTTAGAGATTTACTTTTGCTTTAGCACCCAAATAAGCCTCTAAGAAAATGAGTTCTAAAACAGCATTGGGCAAAAACTTAATTTGCTCCTGGAATTCTTATGTGCACTTAAATTGATATGCCTAATTCATAAAACTCTGTGTGTGTGTGTGTGTGTGTGCGCGTGTATGTACAAAAACATCTTCAAAATGATTCTTAAACTGCTGCTATAAGGTTAAAGTGATATTCAAGGTTAACAAAACAGGTATTCTAGAGGTAACTTTTAACTAAGATTAAAGTAAAAATTATTTTAAATGAAGCGATACAAAACAGCTTAAATACATGTGGACAAGTGACCCTAATGTGTTTAATTCTATTGAAATTATAATTCAGATCCTACTCTTAAAATATTTGGGTGTATAGCAAATGTGTTTTTATAGATTGTCATTTAAAGAAATAAGATTGCTTTCTTTACAGGTCTTCTGTAAAGGATTATTTTAATCCTATTAAATTATAGGATTAAAAGTACTGTATTCTATTGGAAAATAAATTTTATTTATGTTATTAAACATTTAATAGAAATTAAAAGATTTTGGCAAGTAAAAAAAATACAAAAAGGTATTGGGTATATTTTTGGGAAAGAAAAGTTAAAGGCAGAAAAAAATGACTTTTAAATAAAGGATTTTATAGGGTAAGATTTGTTCTAAGGCTTGTTCCAAAACCTCAATGTTAAAAAGGCAGCAAAATTTACGAGTAGGCCAAAATCTAGTAAAATGTAAAGCTAGCATCCAATTTTATCTTAAAAATATTCTGCTTTTAGTAATATTTGCTAAAAACTGGCTTATAGGAGAGATTTAATGTTTTATCAAGATAATTAATTGCTTGTGGAATTCATCAGGCTTTTAACTCTGTAGGAAACTGGGTCCTAACCAAATCAGTTTATTTAAGTATCTGTCTTTCAGTGATTTTAATACATTGACACCCTAAAAATATGTCTAAACTTGATGTATATGCTATACAAAAGTTTACAGGGTTAAAAATAATATAAGTTTAATACAAAGTGACCAGTGCTTTTTCAATAAAAGAGGAGTCTAAGTTGAGTGCCAGTGACTCATGCTGGTAATCCTAGCTACTCAGGAGGACTGTGGTTCAAAGCCAGCCTGGGTAAATAGTTCGTGAGATCCTATCTCAAAAATACCCATTACTAAAAGGGCTGGTGGAGTGGCTCAAGATGAAGGCCCTGAGTTCAAATGCCAGTATCACCAAAAAAGAAAAAAGAAAAAAAAAAAAAGAGGAAGACAAGTCTATTTGGGGGGCCTTGGCACTGTCTCAGTAAGCATGTAAGAGGTCTAAAAACTTTGACTTCTGTTAGTGCTGCATACCTATTATCTTACTTAGCCACAATCCTAAATCCTCCTTAAAAGGTAAAATCCAAATCAACACATAATGATGTGTGTGGCTGTGGTGCTAACCATTGCTTCTTTAAATGTTAAATGTACTTACATTCTCTGAGCGTGTTCTCTAAAATGACAATAAGCCATGTTACTTATTTAAGGGTTGAACATTGACCATCCATTAAGTACATCTGTAATAAAAAGCATATTGTAACTTATTTAAAATTATTCAAGAGAAAAAAATTAAAAGGGGAGCTTACTTTATTAATAAGATGTATATTATGTCATTTTTTACACTAAAATAAGAGTTTTAAATATATACTTCAGAGATAAGGAGAGCTTAATGGTACTACTTAATGTTATCCATCATAATTATCCTAAAATGCTGTATGCAATAAAAATTGTCTTGATTGTTAAACATTTACAAACACTTTAACAGTGACTATCCTAAATGTTTTTGTAATCTACAGTTTGGATCCTTCTTTGAGGCAATTATAATCAAATGCCCAGAACATGTATCTAGCAAGTATCTATTTCTCAAACATTTGTCTATTTAAATATTTGCACTTATTGGTTTTCTTTTGTATTCTCCTAGTAAAACTGTAACTGTTCTGTGTAACATTTTGCAGAAGTACAACATAAATAGCATTTTTAAAAATGCTAACATGCTACCTACAGAGCAAAAAAATTAAACTTAAAAATGGGTGCCTTATACATCCAGCATAAAGGCTTCTTCTAAACCTCTCAGTTTGCTTAAATAGATCACAGAAAGTTTTTGTTAGCTCTGACTCAACCTATGTGACACTTGTCCCCAACTTGGGATCACATCAGATCATCCTGACAACAGGGAAAATTAAAGCCAGGCCAGAGTGATTGGCCAATAGATATCTTCAAAAGGAAACTATTTAGAAACAAGGAGAAAATTGTCAGAATAAAAATAAATTCATGCTGCATATGATGGTACATGCCTGTAATCCAAATGACTGGGAGGCTAAACAGGAGGATCATGAGTTAAGGCCAGCCTGGGCTACCGCGTGAGTTCTCCACCAACCTAAACTATGTAACAAGGCCCTGTAAGTAAACCAACAGCAAAATGGACTCACTCCTGCCACTCCTTCCCAAGTCAAGTCAAGAGGTTAAAAAGAATGGGTCCTTATGTGTGGGTATTTGGAATAGGCAATTTAATTAGAGGTTTTATTCTTAGCAATGAAATCTACTCCATCATGATACCTCAATTGTTAATTACTATTTTGGTTTTATTTTTGCAAGGGATAAAAACATTAAATCTAATGCTGTACCCTAATAAAATTTTGTCCTCTATAATTCAGTGTAGTATGTCAGATTTTTGTTTAAGGCAATTTCCAAACTTTTGAGTCTTACTACAGTATGCAGATGATCTTAAATTCCTGGGATCTACATAGTACTGGGCCTCTCCACAAAAAGGCTCAGATCTCCCAACTAAAGGTGAATTACCTGGCCACATTGTAACTAACTCTTGCCCCTGAAAGGAGGGACCTTCTTAAAATTGAGGCCACTGCTATGATGGGCCCCCACCAGAATCATTTCCCTATGACCACGGGGAAGCAAATGTGACTTGTTATAGGATAGAAACACCCAGGACTGTGCAGGCATTCCTCTTCCCCCTGAAGGCCTACAAGATTATCCCAGCTGTAAGACAGAAAAAAATCACTTTTTTTTTTAAATATTTAATTTTTTAAATTTTTTTATGTTTTCTCTTACTTTTTTATTGTTTTATTATTCATATGTACATATAAGGCTTGCGTCATTTCTCCCCCCTGCCCCCACCCTCTCCCTTACCACCCACTCCGCCCCCTCCTGCTCCCTCTCCCCCCATCCCCTCAATACCCAGCATAAACTATTTTGCCCTTATCTCTCGTTTTGTTGAAGAAAGAGTATAGGCAATAATAGGAAGGAACAAGTGTTCCTGGTTGAGATAAGGATAGCTATACGGGGAGTTGACTCACATTAATTTCCTGTATGTGTGTTGCCTTCTAAGTTAATTTTTTTTGATCTCACCTTTTCTCTAGTTCCTGGTCCCCTTTTCCTATTGGCCTCAGTTGCTTTTAAGGTATCTGCTTTAGTTTCTCTGCGTTAAGGACAACAAATGCTAGCTAATTTTTTAGGTGTCTTACCTATCCTCACCCCTCCCTTGTGTGCTAAAGCTTTTATCATGTACTCAAAGTCCAATCCCCTTGTTGTGTTTGCCCTTGATCTAATGTCCACATATGAGGGAGAACATACAATTTTTGGTCTTTTGGGCCAGGCTAACCTCACTCAGAATGATGTTCTCCAATTCCATCCATTTACCAGTGAATGATAACATTTTGTTCTTCTTCATGGCTGCATAAAATTCCATTGTGTATAGATACCACATTTTCTTAATCCATTCATCAGTGGTGGGGCATCTTGGCTGTTCCCATAACTTGGCTATTGTGAATAGTGCCGCAATAAACATGGGTGTGCAGGTGCCTCTGGAGTAACCTGTGTCACAGTCTTTTGGGTATATCCCCAAGAGTGGTATTGCTGGATCAAAAATTACTTAAGGGAGCCATAATTCCAGGAACATTATTTGTTTTCATTAAAGATGGAAGTTTATTTATATTTGATTGTAAGGCTAGTACTGTAACTTTTTACAATATAACTTTTGTTTATAGAAATATTGTAACTTCAGTGGGCCCTATAAACAACTTTACCCTTACAAGGGAAAAACCAATGACCCCCCCCACTCCGCATAATTAAGTATGATCCTGGCTCTAACTAACATAAATTACTCTTGACAGAAAAAAATATTATCCACAGAGGATAACTGTGACTTGAACATTACCATCTAAAATAGTCAACAGATGGATACCGGTTGCCATATATCTTTATAGAAGCTATCTATTAGAATGAAATAAAGTACAGAATGGAGAGACAGGAAGACAGCTCATACACCAGCAGAGGGTTTATTATGGAGAAGTGGCGCTGTGGAGGGGGACCCCAGCAAGAGAGTTGGAGCCCACAGCCACTTACAGACTGGGGACAGATAAAGGAGGTGGGCAGAGAAGTCCCAGGAAGATCACTGGATAGGATAATCCTCAACGACCCTCTGACCTTCCCAAGATAATGGCTTTCAGGTGGGTCATGGCTTAAGGTGGATGTCTATTTTTCTTTAGGGCCCGGTGGAGCGTTTTCAATAGGTCACCTTCAAAGAGGAGGAGGGTCCAATTCCAACATGGCTTCCTTTTGTTTGCTGTAACATTCCTGCCTTTTGATGAGAAAGGGTGCTGATCCTCTATCTGCTTTTGCTGAACAGGGGCATTGAGGTCTCTTAAGGGGAGAGGGTATCAGCGGGTATTCTTGCTTTAGACAATTGTAGCGGGCCTGTTGGAGAACCAAACTGTGTTGATCTGCTTGTGGGTGGTGTCCTGGACAAAAGCCTGGAGCCTCTGGGAAACAAAGGGAGCAAGGTCACAATGGGAAAAAATAAGGGGTCCCAGCAGAGGGAGTACCTCTGGCATCCACTTAGCCCAGGAAGACCACTGTTCCCAGTTGTCTGTTGTTCATTGTTGGAGATAGGTGACATGTTCCTGAAGTCTTTTAGTGGCATTATGAACGATCCTTGACTGGTTGACATAAAAGCAGCATTGACATAAAAACAACATTCTTTGGACAAGGTTTTGAGTGGCAACCTGTGTGCAGGAATGTAGCCTTCAGGAGATAAAGTGAGGCATGCAGTTAAACACACATGGGCCAATGGTAATCAGCATGAAAAGAAAAACCAAGATCCCTTGGGGCACAGATATTGGCTATAAGTTTAAGTAGACAAAAGAAATGTGGGCAGGGGACAAAGGTATGTAGAGTAAATAGTCCCAGCCACAGTTGTGGCCTGGTTGGTCATTATATCAGTTTTTGTTTTGGGAGAGATTCTGGAGTTATCTGGAAGATGTTTCATTCTTCAGCAAAAGCAGTTTAAGTCTAAGTCATAAGTACTTAAGTCTAAAACTGGAAACACCTTTATCAAGTCAAATACTTGATAGAATAGTCCAGATACTCTCAGTTAAATATACTGCATAGAGGAAAATAACTCCATGAGCATGGACTTCTAAAAAGGTAAGTTTAGAGCCAGCAAAAATAACTTGTCTTTACTTAAATAGAAGGCCTTGGCCAAAAATATGAGTTTGCCTTCTGTCAGAGGTGCCTGCAAGGGCTTGGATGTCTAGTAGCCCTGTGTAAGATCACTTCTTTAAAACCTCTTGGCTTTAGTAAATTTTGTGGGGTCTGGCACAGGTGAGTCCATCTGGATTGTGACAGCTTTCCCCTCTTGTCTCCAAACTGTCTCTGAAGAGTCTCCTCTGAAGAATTTCTCAATTAACCATTCTGGTTAATGAAAGTCTCTCGGTGCAAGAATAGCTTTCCTGTATGTTTTTGACATTGGAGGGGAAGCATCAGGCAGGTTAGGTGGGAATCAGTGCCAATTAAGACCAATTTGGCCAAATAATAAGCAACAAAAGAGGTTTAGAAGAAGTGGGCCTATCTGGGATCCATTTTTAATTCTGTCTGGACTATAGATGATATCCTGACAACTTTAAAATGCTTCAGAATGCCGGGCACTGGTGGATCATGCCTGTAATCCTAGCTACTCAGGAGACAGAGATCAGGAGGATTGAGGTTCAAAGCCAGCCTGGGCAAGCAGTTCATGAGACATGAGACCCTATCTTGAAAATATCTAACACAAAAAAGGGCTGATGGAGTGGATCAAGGTGTAGGCCCTGAGTTCAAGCCCTGGTACTGAAAAAAAAAAGCTGCAGAATGTCAACAGATGACAGTTAAAAGTTTTGCAAAAAACCAACAAAAGCAAACATCTTAAAGGCTGACTCAATTGAAATATGTACTTGGTAGAGTCATTTTTGGGGTTTGATTGCAAATGCTCCAAAGAAGGACCCAGGCTATGAATGACAAGACTTAGAATAGCCATGGTTAAAATACTAAAAAAGAGTTTGGGAATTGTCAGATCATTTAGTTATTTCCATGCTGACTGCATTTTTAGGAAAAGAATTAGGACTAACAGCATTAAAACAGCAGCACTAAATGCTCCTTGTTTCAATTAGGAACACATGGACACAAGCTTGCAAACGTCTAGCATCATTAATTTTAGATCTCTTTAGTTAGGGCGACAGTGTCTGGGATCCCAAATAGCCTTATTTTCTAATGCACAACAAGTACATTATACATTTGACTAAGACAAATATAGGCATGTTTTAAATAGCTGGACTGCCAAATGGCAAAATTTTTCTGAATGTTACTGATTACAAACAGCACAACTGTCAAAAGCTTTATTAACCATTTTATGTGCCAAAGGTTTAGATGTAATGTGTTTGGATAAAAGAGAGCTAGCTTTAGCTGGTCGTTTTACATAAACTGATACTTTTAACTTTACAGGAGCAAATATTTAAATTAACTTTGATTTATTTAAGGTTTAGTTTTTTAAGTATTTAAAAGCTTGACAAGATAACAGAAAACATGATTATTTTGATAAAATCTTTCCCTAAACCAGTTTTTTTTTAACTGATATTACTCAGAGCAAGGCAATATTAAGATAGCTTGTCATTTTTTGGACATAGAGAATCAGGTTCTAGTTTAACATGACCTTAGAAAATCTCTTAGGTAACTCCTTTCTTTTTTTTAAATAATAGCTGGGCTTCCCGCCTTCCCCGGTCCCCTGGTAACCAGCATTCCTTCTGTCTTCAGGACTGTGACCACTTTAGGTGTCTTAGATGACTGAAGTGTACAGTTGTTTGTATTTCATGACTGGTTTATTTCATTTAGCGTGACATGGTACTGGGGTTTGAACTCAGGGCCTCATACTTGCTAGGCAGGCTCTCTACCACTTGAGCCACTCCACCAGCCCTAGGTAACTCTTAAATTATAGTCAACTTAATCACACACCAAAGCTTTTATCATACACTTTTTTAAGACTTACTCAGGACCGTCATACGACATTCTGTTCCCCAAATCCATACTCAATGACTTTCTACTTGTTGACTTTGTAACTTGTATTCTAAAGTAACTTTTATAAGAATTTTAAATTTAAATAAAATTGTTTCTCCAATTGGCCTTGTATTTTTACTATCATGAACAAAGGCAACTTTGAACTGTTTGTCTATACAATAAGTAACTCAAAGACACTGTTGTTAAAGTCTAATTATAAAAGACTTGAATGAAAATTACACTTATGACAAAAACAGATTAATGTTACTGTCCATAAAATAATGCCTGTATTTTAGTTAGACCTGATTGACATAAAACTTTGAAAAACTGTTTTTTCTTAAAAGTAGCAGCAGAAGGGGTGGGAGAGAGAAGGTAACAGAAGTATTTTTTTACATTATCTCTAATAACAATCATCCTGAAGATGTTCAAACACACGCATATGCAAAAAGCTTTAAATCTGGCATGCTATAAATGTCAATTTAAATGTGCAAGAGCTCAAGAACGTGTAAAACCTAAGTGGCCACAAGTACAAAACTTTTAGGAGCAGATTGAGATGTGTCCCATTCTGTTCTTTTAGGACTCATTTTGAGTGGCTTGATAGCTGAAGCATCAATTCTAGGAAAGTGTTTTGAGTCAGTCTCAGTCTCCAATAAGACTGTTGCCATAGCTATCAGATTTTTGTCTCTTAATAAGTTAATCATACAAGAGACACAGAATTCACATGATGATGCACAAAACAATTACATTAATTCCGAGTGCACTCAGATATTGAAGGCTTTAGGTTTACCTCTAAAGGGTATCTTTAATAATCTCTAATAATAATGACTTTGTTATTAGCCAAATCTTTAAAGTAAATTTAGGGAAACTAGTCTTGGGTGTAGTGTTAGCATCCTATATCCTCGTCCAGACAAAGGACAGTACATCCAGATACAGGATGTACAAGTCCACCCTCTTATTTTATTTTTTTATTTATTTATTTTTATTTTATTTATTTTTTAAATTTTATTATTCATATGTGCATACAAGGCTTGGGTCATTTCTCCCCCCTGCCACCACCCCCTCCCTTACCACCCACTCCACCCCCTCCCTCTCTCCCCACCCCCTCAATACCCAGCAGAAACTATTTTGCCCTTATTTCTAATTTTGTTGAAGAGAGAGTATAAGCCATAATAGGAAGGAACAAGGGTTTTTGCTGGTTGAGATAAGGATAGCTATATAGGGCATTGACTCACATTGATTTCCTGTGCGTGTGTGTTACCTTCTAGGTTAATTCTTTTTGATCTAACCTTTTCTCTAGTTCCTGGTCCCCTTTTCCTATTGGCCTCAGTTGCTTTTAAGGTATCTGCTTTAGTTTCTCTGTGTTAAGGGCAACAAATGCTAGCTAGTTTTTTAGGTGTCTTACCTATCCTCACCCCTCCCTTGTGTGCTCTCGATTTTATCATGTGCTCAAAGTCCAATCCCCTTGTTGTGTTTGCCCTTGATCTAATGTCCACATATGAGGGAAAACATACGATTTTTGGTCTTTTGGGCCAGGCTAACCTCACTCAGAATGATGTTCTCCAATTCCATCCATTTACCAGTGAATGATAACATTTTGTTCTTCTTCATGGCTGCATAAAATTCCATTGTGTATAGATACCACATTTTCTTAATCCATTCATCAGTGGTGGGGCATCTTGGCTGTTTCCATAACTTGGCTATTGTGAATAGTGCCGCAATAAACATGGGTGTGCAGGTGCCTCTGGAGTAACCTGTGTCACAGTCTTTTGGGTATATCCCCAAGAGTGGTATTGCTGGATCAAATGGTAGATCAATGTTTAGCTTTTTAAGTAGCCTCCAAATTTTTTTCCAGAGTGGTTGTACTAGTTTACATTCCCACCAACAGTGTAAGAGAGTTCCTTTTTCCCCCGCATCCTCGCCAACACCTGTTGTTGGTGGTGTTGCTGATGATGGCTATTCTAACAGGGGTGAGGTGGAATCTTAGTGTGGTTTTAATTTGCATTTCCTTTATTGCTAGAGATGGTGAGCATTTTTTCATGTGTTTTTTGGCCATTTGAATTTCTTCTTTTGAGAAAGTTCTGTTTAGTTCACTTGCCCATTTCTTTATTGGTTCATTAGTTTTGGGAGAATTTAGTTTTTTAAGTTCCCTGTATATTCTGGTTATCAGTCCTTTGTCTGATGTATAGTTGGCAAATATTTTCTCCCACTCTGTGGGTGTTCTCTTCAGTTTAGAGACCATTTCTTTTGATGAACAGAAGCTTTTTAGTTTTATGAGGTCCCATTTATCTATGCTATCTCTTAGTTGCTGAGCTGCTGGGGTTCCATTGAGAAAGTTCTTACCTATACCTACTAACTCCAGAGTATTTCCTACTCTTTCCTGTATCAACTTTAGAGTTTGTGTTCTGATATTAAGATCCTTGATCCATTTTGAGTTAATCTTGGTATAGGGTGATATACATGGATCTAGTTTCAGTTTTTTGCAGACTGCTAACCAGTTTTCCCAGCAGTTTTTGTTGAAGAGGCTGCTATTTCTCCATTAAATATTTTTAGCTCCTTTGTCAAAGACAAGTTGGTTATAGTTGTGTGGCTTCATATCTGGGTCCTCCATTCTGTTCCACTGGTCTTCATGTCTGTTTTTGTGCCAGTACCATGCTGTCTTTATTGTTATTGCTTTGTAATATAGTTTGAAGTCAGGTATTGAGATACCTCCTGCATTGTTCTTTTGACTGAGTATTGCCTTGGCTATTCGTGGCCTCTTGAGTTTCCATATAAATTTTACAGTAGATTTTTCAATCTCTTTAATGAATGTCATTGGAATTTTGATGCCACCCTCTTATTTTATACTAAAAATTTGTTTTAAATTAGTTTGTAAGATAGGCTGGGGAAAGGGCAGAGTGTTACAGTAAAAAGGATTACATCTGCATTGAAAGTGGTGATAGTAAGCATGGAAAAGGTATAATGAAGACTTAATTTAGGTGAGGGGCCTAATGAAAAATAAAATCCAAATGCCTTATGAATCCATAGCAGAACTCAGGAAGGCTGCCCTTTTGCCCCTTAGCCAATGCTATAACCTAGAAAACAGAGATTTTAATTTTAAATACATGAAACATTTTTAGAGAATTGAAATTCTGTCTTTGGTCCGGTCAGCCTGTGTGCACATTGAGTCTGAGGTGAGGGTCCATAATCCTAACCACGAGAGTGAATGGGCTAGCCCAGGGTCACCACCTGGATATGACCTGATCCCCTTCCTGGTCTTGACATGTCTGCAATGCCCATCTCAAAAGCAATATTTAAAGGAGAAAACTGCTAGGAGAGTGTTTAAACAGACTTAGAGGCTTAGTTTTTAGGTGGGAGACCAGGAGGTCAGGGCAGAAAAGCATCTCAAACCATTAGCCACAGGTCATCTAGATTTCCAGTTGATTTTATGGTTGTAGTCCTGGGACCATATGAGTCACTCAGGATGCTGAGAGAACAGTGTGATTTGAGCAGGACTTTTCTTTCCCTTTCTATTTTCTGTCTGTTGTCTTCACCTGGATGGCCAGTCCAGGAGAGAAGACAGGAGCTGGCTTTGAAGTAGGAGGGGTAAAAGAAACCTCCATCATAGGTGAGATAGATTTAGAGAGAACTTCAAAGATAAACACTTTTCATACCTTGTGAGATGGGAAAAAAGGAAAGGATGGCATAGAGCTGGGTTGAAGTCAGAGGAGGTTATTTTTAATGGAAAACAGAAAATGGATTTTTGTTTAGGAGAACAGAGAGGAGAGACTACAGCATAGATTAACAGAGGCCTAGATTTAGGGAGACCTCAGATCATGTCCCATAGCATCGAGTTTTTGAGATTGTGCTGAATTTGGAAATTGAAAGTCCTGTTTGGGCCAATGGTTACTATTGTTTAATTTATATTGGGGTCAAATTGTGTTACAATAGAAAATTAGCCATTTGGGTTTAATGGCCTTTGTGAGCCTCAGAACCTGAAGATTTTGGAGGTGACATGCCAATGGACTGTCCTTTGGGGGCTTGGACAACTTTTGACCCGTTTTTGTGGATGGGAAATTGAGGGTCCAAAATTGAGACAGTTCCAGTGGGACTGAAGGTCTGAAACTGAGATGATCCCCATGGGACCTTGACTGAAATTGAGAGGTGATGAGCAATTCTCACAGTGGCCCTACCTGGTAGGACAGGCAGATGAGAAGGCAGGAGCATCCCCACTGCCAACTGGTAACCTCTATGTGCATACACCTAGATATTTTCTAGGTGTCCCCAGAAAATAGCAGGTGAATCCACCCACTTGGTGGGCAGAGGGAGTCTCTCCACTTTCATGGTCCACAGTAGGACACAGAGAGAAACCTGAATGGAGGAGAAAACTCACCAAAATTTGAAGACCAGTGTTGGGCAAAGTTCAGCAATGGAGAGATGGTCTCTGGTGGAGCAGTCAAAGAAGGAAAGGAAGGAAATGGTGGGAGAGCAATGAAGGAGAAAAAAAGGGGAGAGACCATGTGGACAGGGGGAGAAAGACTATAGCCTTCACTCAGAATCCGAGAGTGAACCTGGGAAGAGCTGCTGCTGTCCACTGCTTTCCAAGTTTCTTGAATAGAGAGCTGGGAGTCGAACCTAAATGCCCTTCCCTGGTTTCAGCACCTTATGTTAGAATGAAAGTGTAGCATGGATACACAGGGAGACAGCTCATACACCAGCAGAGGGTTTATTATGGAGAAGTGGCGCTGTGGAGGGGGACCCCAGCAAGAGAGTTGGAGCCCACAGTCACTTACTTACTGGGGGTAGTTAAAGGAAGCAGGCAGAGAAGTCCCAGGAAGATCACTGGATAGGATAATCCTCAACGACCCTCTGACCTTCCCAAGATAATGGCTTTCAGGTGGGTCATGGCTTAAGATGGATGTCTATTTTTCTTTAAGGCTGGGTGGAGAGTTTTCAATAGGTCACCTTCAAGGAGGAGGGGGTCCAGTTCCAACATGGCTTCCTTTTGTTCACCCAAACACTGTCAATCTACTATACTTTTCAAGGGATGGCAGGTGTTTTTAGTATGTTAAATCTACAGACTTTATACATTTCCTTCATGTTTGCATGATTCTTCTTTAAAATCTTATTAGCTTTATTCACATAAAAAGCATTTTTATGTGAATAAAAAACTTTAAAGGATGGCTCTTACTTTGATTTCTTTTAGTAAAAGACTAACTTTGTTATCTCCTAGATCCTGATCCTGATAACCAATTTCTGCCAAGTAAATTTCCCTTGTCATCTCCTAAATTTAAGATTGGAAAATGACCTTTTGGTTCCTTTTCTACGTAGGGCTGTTAATGGCGCTGATGCAGTCTGTGATCAGAAGATCCTGGTTTTTGTGCTCCAAATGGAAAAATCCAAGCAGAGCACATGGATGGGGTGAAAGGGAATTAAAAGTAGAGAGCATGGTAAGTGCAGGTGGAGTCCACCAGTAGAGAGAGCATGCTTTTCATTTTCAGGTGCCTTTAAAACCTACACTACCTCATGGTAGGCCCACCCAATAATGAACAAGTGGGGAGGGACACGGGCAGTTCCCAGCTAGGTGAGGTTGGTCTGGCCCATCCCCAGGCAACCTGTTTGAGCCCCAAACTTTTTCTACTTCTAGCCTGCCTTGAGTTCCCCCTGAGAGACAATATTCCAAAAAAATTCTTTTTTGGGAGTTATTGAAGGGGCATGATTCATCTTCAGTATCTGCTTCAAGTTGACAAAGGGCAGCAGATCCTACCTATAAAAGGAAATTGTCTCTTCTATTTTTTTTCCCTTGGGGCTCATTTGGACACAAGGTGTCTGAATTATTGTCCAGCATTTTTAAGGTTTCTCATGGAGATCTGGGTTGCTCATGGAGATCTCATTCATTTGTAGAGATCAATAGCCTTGTTGCTCATAATTTGGGTCCTTAAAGGCTTTTATTCTGGAAGAGATAACTATGATTTAGAAGGCATGACCTGAACATTTAACACTGATAGGCGCATCAGAAGGGGCCCTGCCAGATGTGGCAGGAAGGACAAAGTCGTTTTGAAAAGTGACAGAGTGTTATGGT
The DNA here is from genome assembly GCF_047511655.1 of Castor canadensis. Classification (NCBI taxonomy): domain Eukaryota; kingdom Metazoa; phylum Chordata; class Mammalia; order Rodentia; family Castoridae; genus Castor; species Castor canadensis. The sequence continues at coordinate 148,118,881 of NC_133395.1, read as the reverse complement.
TACTTTACCTGTAGGTGTTTATACCTGTAGATAATTTTAACTCTTAGATGACTCTGTATTTTGGACTGTAAAGGTTGACTACATTAGGGGCCAGATGTGCTGGGACCAGGTGTGAGTCCAATTAGAGTAAACATCAATGACTCAGTTCTGTACAGAAAGAAGACTCAAGGTGTCCCTAAGCAGAAGTTAGATATCCTTGAAAGTTATATTCCCTTGGTTTAAAAAGAAGGCCTTGACCAAAGAGATGACTTTGCCTTTTGCCCAGAAGGCTTAAATATTAAAGCATGTGTGTAAGAGCCCTGTTTTTTAGATCTCTCAGCTTTGGTTACTTTTAGAGGTCGGGCATCATTGACTCCAGGTGGATCTGAAGAAGTCCCCTCATTTGTTCTGATTTTGAACAGACGGTTCTCATTTTGAACTGTCTCAGATGGCTGAATGCCACTTGCTTCTCTGAGAAGTTGGGGGATGCTGTTCACTTGGGGATTGCATCCTCTTAAACCGTTTTTCTGAATAGTCATCTCTGAAGATTTTGCCAATTTGGCAGTTCTGTCCCTTGGTGCCAGAGTGCTCCCCAGGAAAGCCCAGAAATCAGATTTTGTTCCATGGAGGAGGGAGACTTGAACAGATCAGAAGTCAGTGCCAATGCAACCTTTCTGGCCAAATTAAACAACAAAGAGATTTATTTAAAAACAAAAGTGACTCTTAGGCTGGACTTAATTAATCTAATTGCTTGTCCCATAGGGGATGTACTGACACCTTCAAAGTACTATAAAGTGTTAATAGGTAACAGTTACAAAGTTTTACAAGGAAAATACAAAACCACTCCAATATTTAAGAATGTCCTGGCTGATGGATAAGTGCTTGTGAGAGTAATTTTTCATGGGCTTGCCTGTGAATATTTTTAAGGACCAGAACTGTAATGACAAAACTCAAAGTAACCATGGTTAATTACAATTTAAACCCTGAATTTTGGTTACATAAAGAAACAACTTGGTGATTGTCAGCACTGTCAATACAGTACTGACAGTTAAAAACCCTAAGTTTTTCAATGGTTAAGAGAAGGCAGTGTTAGTAATTTTAAATAGCCTGTTTTGATGTTCAATTATATATAAAAAATGTTTATCTAGTCAATGTCAGATAAACCAATGTTCATCTGATGAACAGACTTCAGATAAACCAATATTTAGCTGACAAAGAGATGTCAGGCCTAAATGACAGAACTTTTAGCATTTGTCATAAAGAGCAGAAATGTCAAAGACCTTATTAGAAAGTACCTTAGATAAAAGAACTATAGCTATTTACATGTATACACTTAACTCTATAAGTGATTTTTGTGACATTTAGATACACGTATAAGGCACTAGGGGTATTAGAACCACTTAAGTAATTTTTACCTAGTTTAAACTTAGTTTCTTTAGTATTACTGGAAAAATACCTTAGGTTTTTGTGTCTGGCATGAGGTTAATTTAATATATAAAGAATAGGAAATGATCTTAAAGCTATGAGGAGAACTAGGCATCTTATTTTGGTTAGCAGGAGCAAAGCATCTCCCAACACTTAAGGATACAGCCAAGTGAATATGTTGGCTTTCTCTGTGCTGGCTGGTACAAAGAGGGAGAGGGAGAGGGAGAGGGGAGGGGCGGATTGAGAAAAATGCACTGGATGCTGTCTGTGTGGCGGTCTGGACCGACCATCTGGGAAGTGCAAACCTCCTGAACTGCTGGTGTGGTTACCCTGAGTGGCCAACTGAGTAACCATGAGTGGGCATTGTAGCAAACCACAGATGTGGATTTCATGAGTGGCCAGCTGGGAAGCCACACAGCTGTGTCATGCTGTGTACCCACGCCAAGGGGCGTCCCAGGAAGCTGGGTGTGCATGCCCATCACTAGGCACCAACGGTGGCACTCGGGATGGGGCAGCAAGGGTTGCCCCATTTACCACTATTGCATTTCCTGACAGGTGTAATACCTGTAGTTTTATGTCCCCTCCCCCCAGGGTGGGGTGACTGCAAGGGGCATGCATGCCTCCCACCCCACAGATAGCAGTTTATTTGTTCCCTGTCCATGCGGTTCCCTCCATTTTTTTGAGTAGCCATGCTTTCCCAAGGTAGGCTTTCTTTTTTTCTTAAATACAAAAACAAACCTGTCACTGGATGGGCTGATCGATGTGTGCCTCCCATTTGTTGTTTTAAAAGCACTGCTTAGGGGGACAAAGAAGAGAAGATGAGAAAGATGGGGGAGGGGACAGAGACACTCAACCCAGTGTTTCTAATTTTCCCTAGACATGTGGCAGATTAGAGACCCTAAACAACCCTAGGGTCTCCCACAGCACAGGGAAGGAAAGGACAGAGGAGGGGATTAAGGGTTAGGGAAGGTAGGGTTGAGGAAGAGGCAGCTAGCTTTTAGTGTGTCCATCCCCCGGGGCAGAACCAGGAAACACAAACATGAACCCTGTGGCTTGGGGTGCTTGCAGGAGCTCGTAAGTCCAGCTGGTCAATGTTACATCCTGCAAATCAGGGTGCGTCTATCCACACTGGGGCTCCAATGGAGACCTGAGTACTGGGTGAATGCCCCAGCGTGAGGGACCCTGACTATCCAAGCTGTAGGGTGTTTGGTTCTGAAGCATCAGGTGGTGAGGCATGGTACCAGAGGACAGAGAAAGATGGATTAAAATAAAGATTTGCAGAGATAGCATATTGGGATCTCATCAGTCAGTTTCTCCTAGCTGGCTTTGCCACAAATGTTAACAGCACTGGTGCAGTCTGTGATCAAAGATCCTGGTTTTTGTACTCCAAATGGAAAAATCCAAGCAGAGCACACTGATGGGGTGAGGTAGGATATCTTTTATTGAGAAAAGGGGAGTCACCTGTTCTGCCAGGTAAGGAAAGGGAAGGAAAAGCAAAGTATATGGTGGGTGCAGGTGGAGCCCTAGGGGAGAGAGAGCATGCTTTTCTTTTTCAGGTGCCTTTAAAACCAACACTACCCCATGGGAGGTTCCCACCCAATAATGACTGAGTTGGGCATGGGCAGTTCTCAGCCAGGTGAGGGGTGAGGGTGGTCTGCCCCATCCCCAGGCAACCTACATGAGCCCCAAACTTTCCTTACTTCTAACCTGCCTTAGGGCCAGCACCAAACTCAGCAAGAAGTTATACAAGATAAGACTGTCTACACCCTTTTTTTTTTTTTACTGAAATGATTTAATTTTTATTCCTTCCACAGAAAACACTAGAGAAACTTCGAGCCAAAAATACATGCTGACTTTTTACAGTGTTTTTAGGCAAAATTATTTAATGTCAATAAATTATTTAATAATTTTACATGTTTTGGTTGGTTTTACTGCACATCAAGGTCACCTTTAAAGTTGATTTTTCTTCCAGGATAGCCCTCTTTAAAAGATGCTTAATCCAGTTGTCCTGAGGACCTGTGGGATTTAATTTCCTGAAGCAATTTATTGTTCAGTCATTTTTAGAGTAGATGGACTTTCCTGGATCTCAAGTGCTGACACCCCATTTCATCAATGAGTTCAGATCATATTCATTCCTATTACACACTAAGGATATGTGGATTTCTGCCAATACCTAAGGTAAACAACATATATATGTATATATATTAGCAGTTCTTTCAAACTTTGTTGTCTGCACCCTTTTAAGATTAAAAGGAGCCAGGCACTGGTTGGTGGCTCACACATATAATCCTAGCTACTTAGCAGGCATCGATCAAGACCATCACAGTTCAAAGCGAGCCTAATCGAATACGAGATCCTATCACGTAAAAACCCGTCACAAAAAAGGCTAGTGGAGTGGCCCAAGGTATAGGCCCTGAGTTCAAGCCCTAGTACCACAAAAAAAAAAAAAAGGATTAAAAGGGACCAAAGTGGTTTGGGAGAAAATGAAGTAGGAAAGATACATGAGGAAACAGGGAAATTATACTAGTTTAATACTTACAGGGTCTGGCTCAGACACTGGAACATGGAAGTAAAGGCTGGAAAGCCAGAGCAGCTAGCCCCCACCATCTCCTTTTAGAGAGGAGTTACCTGCTTCTGCTTTCCTATTTGAGATGTTAACAAATTGCAAGGATCCTTGAATTGGTTGGAGAAAAGGCTTGTCTTGCAGAAAGAAGTCTTAAAGTTCATCTATTGTCCCTGTGTTTTGGGTTGGTCTAGGTAATATCGCCACATTGTACAATAATAAACAGCACCCATCTTGGGTACACAGGACCATTCATTATCTAATGGTTAGGAATGCTAAACTTCTGATGTTAGACCACAGATATTAAGCCACCATTTTTGTAAAGGGCACTCAAATTGCTTTTGCAGAAAACACTGACCCCCCTTACTTGGGCACTCGAATTAACCAAAAACAGAAGAAGCTCAGCATCCCTGCCTCTACTTTATATCTATCTTTACTGTAAGCCATTTTCCTTGTAGTCACTTTGCAGTCACCTTGGATTCCAGGAAAAGACAGATATCATCTTCATGGCAAGGGGCAGAAACTACACCCAACAGTAGACCTTCCTGCAGGTGCATCACCCGCCTGGATCCAAATAACTTCCAAACCTTTCCCAGAACAAGGACTGAGATAATGGCCAATCAGACCACAGACTGAACTGTTTAACTATGCATACCTTTGTCCCCTGCCCCTAAGTCTTTGTCTATTTAAACCTGTAAGTCATGTCTGTACCTCAAAGATGAGCTGAGTAAGCAGCATGTCAACAGCCATCTAATAAACACCCTTCTCTGCCTTCACCATGCCTCTTTATTTAGTGTTAAGGGCAGGTGGCTGGACATGGCATATGTATAAAGAGGTTATGAGCACCTTGTTTCCAGGCCAAACCCTCTGCCTACCCACCATCTCCCCCAAAATGACTACTTGTGGCTTTCCACAGGTCCCAGGTTGTCACATGGGTTTGTATTCTTTGCAGCAAGTACTGCAGTACTGATCTTCAAATTTTTATCCTAGCAAACTAAATCTCGTACGTCTTCTCAAAACATCTTGGGTCTGTCCCTGGAGTCTGAGAGGAGCCCTGACTCTGGAGGTCAAAGTGACTAGATTCTGCCACTCATCCAGAAAGAGGAACGGGCCAAGAAGTCCACAGAGATTCAGAAAAGGGAACTTCAACTTCAACGTGAGTGCGCCTTGGGCGCTGGGGGAATCTGCATATCCAGGGAAGTCCCAGGGCTGGGGGCCGCGCCCTCCATCCGCACGGAGGAAACAAAACTGCCTCGTCCTCCTGCCTCCTTCCTTCCCTACGGAGGGCCCGGCCACCCAGGTGCAATCTCTATTTGCTTGGCCGGCCCTCATCTACCCCACCTGGGACCCCAGTGTAAGATAAACCGGGAGAAGGAACAACCCACAGTGGACAAGTGAGGGAGGCTGACTACAGGACCTTCAGTTCTGCGCGGGAAAAGCCTGTTTTTTCCTATGTGCTCCTTTGCCTTAATGACAACCTTGCATAGGAGTCAAGGTCTAGCACGCGCGGATTTTATCAACGTCACCCGAGCGCAGGGATGAACCCCTCCTCCCGCCCCAGGGACGCCGCGGGGGGAGCCGCACGCTCTCCGCGCCACATCTCGAGCGTGGCGTGCACGCGCATCCCCGCGCCGCGCACGCGCTCACTGACGCAGACCGCCCGCCTCCGTTTCCCGGCTGTGAACAGGGAACGCAGCCCGTTTGCGCGTAAGGCTGGGCTCCACGTCCCGCGTCGCCTCCCCAACCTGGTGGAGGGAACGTCGCTCGCCAAAAGCGAGGAACCGACGCCCTCTTCAGCCCGACTCCAGTGCAGCCCAGGGGAGTGGCGCTCGCGACGCCATCTAATGAATGCCTTGGGCCGCCTACCGCATCAGCAAGCGCCCGGCGGCTCCGCGGCAACCCCCTTTCAGATTCCCGTGCGTCCCAGAAACAGGAAAGATTCTTCGCGTTGTGTACAACCAGGGAAGCAGCCACTTTGTACGGCACACGCCTCCACTTTCGCAGCAGCTATCCGAGGGAACCACCGCGCCCTCTGGCGGCCGTGCCGGAGCAGTGGTGGCGCGTTTGACCTGTTTTGGATTCTGCTTCCGGGTGGCCTGGGTGGCCGTGAAGGCCGAGCGTGGAAAGGCTTGGGTTCACTTCCGGGTCTGACTGCACTTGTGCGCTGAGGGGCGGAGCTTGTAGTGGGCGGGGCCTGAAGGCGCGCGCTCGGGAAGGGTCTGCGTGCGTGCGTGCGTGCGTGCGGCTTGTGGATCATGGCTGCTGTTACCAGGGGGGAAACTGAGGCTCCTCCAGCCTCGGTTGAGATGTGATTGGGGCCTCGATATAGCACCTATCCTGCATCGTTGCGGGAATCGGGTGAGATTTCAGGTTTCCTCTCGATAATAGTAATGTATACTAGCGGTAACTGTTCTCACCCTACAACCGTATGGGATAGCTTGTGTTAACTTTCTAGCTGGCTAGGGTCCTCAAGGGACCAGTCGCCATGCCTAGCGGCTTGGGGCAAGGCGCTGGTCTTTGCTGCTGCACAGTGTCTTGGCCACAAGACTGCCCTCGGTGTGACCTGGCTTCCAGTGGCCGTGAAGACATGGAGCCACCATCGTAGTTGTCACAACTTCCTGTGGCATGTGTGAAGCTGGCCAGAAGAGAGGGAGGAGGGTGGGAAGAGGAGATTTGCATCTTAGAACGTTCCAGGGGAATGGAGTAGAAAGGATAGAAACAGTGCTTTTGTACGTCTTCACCAGAAGCGAAGACATGAGCCGGGCACCCATGGCTCATGTCTGTAAGAATCCTGGCTACTTGGGAGGCTAACAGCGGGAGAATCGTCATAGGTGGCCAGCCTGGGGAAATAGTTTGCAAGACCCCCATCTCCAAAATAACCACAGCACAATGGACTGGAGGTGTGGTTCAAACTGTGAAGCACCTGCTTTTCAAGTGTAAAGTTCTAAGTTCAAACTCCTGTTCCACCAAAAACCAAACAAAAAAACCATGTTGGCATGGATATGTTAACACGGAATGACTCTTTGCATCAGTCCTTTGATTAAGCACTTGAAGGCCTAGGAAATTATTTTACAGGTGTACTTCTCTGCTATGGATTGGATTAGTCTGAGTGTATCCCGCAAAAGGTTCATGTGGTGGAGACAGGTGGAAAGTGGTATATCTTTAAGAGGTGAAGCCTAGTGGGAGGTCTTTAGGTCATTGGGGACATGTTTTCGGAAGGAATTATGGGACCCCAGCCTCCCTTACTTCTTATCTTATACCACAAGGTTCTCAATAGAGCTGGTGCCTGCATCATGACTTCCATTCTACAGAACTATCAGCTAAACAGACCTCTTCTTTGTAAAATTAACCTGCCTTGGATACTTGGTTAGAGTAATGAAAAATGGACTAATACATCCCCTGTGCCAAACATGTACAAAGAGATACAATCCAGGGTTACTTTAATAACCAAAGCCTGGACACAGCATAATTGTTCATCAATAGGGGACTAATTTGAAATAAAAAACATGACACATGTAAGTAATGAGAGTACTATGCAGTCCCAGAAGTGGATAATGAGTATTGTTATAAAATGAGCTCCAAGATACATCACAATTCATTATGATTGTGTTTGACCCAAGTAACAAAATACCCTCTGTAGTGGCTTAAACAAAGGTTAATTGAAGGCCAGGCATGGGTGACTCACACCTGTAATCCTAGCGACTCAGAAGGCAGAGATCAGGAAAATCACGGCTCAAAGCCAGTGGGGCAAGTAGTTTGCAAGACCCTATCTCAAAAACACCCATCACAAAAAAAGGGCTGGTGGAGTGGCTCAAGGTGTAGGCCCTGAATTTAAACCCCAGCACCACAAAAAAAAAAAAAAAAGGTTAATTGATCTCATTCAATACAGAGTCCACAGTAGAGCTGAGGCTTGGGGGCATGATCAGGGACTGCTCTTTTCTCCTTAATATTTTAAAAACTTTACCAATATTGCGAATCATATAAAGAAGAAGTGGTTGGGCATGATGTTTCATGCTTGCAATCCCAGCACTCAGAAGGCTGATGTAGGAGGATTGTGTTTGAGGCCAGCCTGTGCTGAAGGGTGGCAGCACCTAGGGTGTCTTTGTGCTCCTTACTACCCTCTGAAGGTCACCACTCTCCTGACATGTATGGCAGTCACTCCCATTTCCTTTCTTCTCTTTTCCTCTGCTATTTTTTTTTTTAAGTGCTGGGGATCAAACCCAGACCACTGTGCACAGTAGGCATGCTGCCTACCATAGTTACACCCCCAACCTTGATTTTCTTTATAACAGTTTGAAAGGGGAGATCCCCACACTGAAGGGGAACTGGGGGATGGCACCCAGCCCTTGTGGTTTTATCAAGTCTTCCAGATGGTTCTGATGTATGTTCACATTTGTGAACACTGGTGGCTCACGTCTGTAATCCTAGCTACTCAGGAGGCAGAGATTAGGAGGATTGCAATTCAAGGCCAGCCATGGCAAATAGTTTAAGAGACCCTATCTTGAAAATACCAAACAGAAAAACAGGGCTGGTGGAATGGCTTAAGTGGTAGAGTGCCTGCCTAGCAAGTGCAAGGTCCTGAGTTCAAACCCCAGTACTGCCAAAAAAAAAAAAAAACCCAAAAAAAACCACACCCAAGTGTGCAGACAACACAGTATAATTTCTCAGGGTATGTTTGAAGTTATATAAATACATAATCTAGTATGGTATGCATTCTTTTGTGTCTGCTTCTCTAACCCAATGTTTGTCTTTGGTCTTGTTTTTCTACTGAAATATGACACATGCAGAAAAGTGCCCAAACCTTGAGAGTTTAGTTGAAGTAATGATGGATTGAACAGCTGTGTAACCACCACTCAGCTCAGAAATGGTTTTCCAGGCACAATGAATCCAAGACACACACACACTCACACTTTCTCTCTCTTCTGTCTTCTCTCTTCCTGTCTCCATCTCTCCCTCCCTCTTTCCCACAGGCCTGTTGGCCTCTTAAAGATATTTGGGTATGCTAAGACTTGAAGCACTTCTATCATTTTTAAAGTTTTATGGTTTTACCTTTAACTTTTACATCTGCAGCCATCTGGTATTAACTTTTTTTGTGTGTGTATAGTACTGGGGCTTGAATTCAGGGCCTTGAACTTGCTAGGCAGGTGCTCTGCCAGTCAAGCCACTCCACGAGTCTATCTCCACCAGAGATAGGGTCTCTGCTTCCATAGTAGCTAGGATTACAGGTATAAGCCCAAGTAAATAGTTCATGAGACCCTATCTCGAACAAACCCATCACAAGAAAGGGCTAGTGGAGTGGCTCAAGGTATAGGCCCTGAGTTCAACCCTGTACTGAAAAAAAAATTTTTTTTCTCATAAGGTTATCCATTTAACCCAGCACATTTTTTCAAAAAATAATACTTTCATCTAGTGTAAAAACGATAATAAACTGTTAGCTGTATCAAGAGAATGTGGACTGAGGGTATGGCTCAGTGGTAGAATACTTGCCTAGTGTGTGCAAGGCCCTGGGCTCACTGCTAGGACACAGGGAGAGGGAGGGGAAAGAGAAGCTACAGAGCAGGTGAAAATATTTGCAAAACACACATGATACAGGATAATTATCCAAAATATACAAAGAAGTCTTAAAATTCAACTATAAGAACACAACCCAATTAAAAGATGGGCCAAAACCTTAATAGTGAGATACCTTACTAAAGAAGATGCAGACAGCAAACGTGCAGATACATCATGTGTCATCAGGTAAGCTGATTAGAACTACAGTGAGGTACCACTGCACACCAACCGCACCTGTTAGGGTGGCCAAAACCCAGGACGCTGACAACGCCAGGAACCCTCACTCATACCTGATAGGACTGCAGATGTGGTCACTCTGGAAGGCATCTGCTGTTTCTCACCAAATTAAACACATCCTCACCATACGATCTTGTGATTTTGTGCTGCTTGGTGTTTGCTCAAAGGTGTTGAAAACTTACATCACACAAAAACCTGCACATGGATGTTTATAGCAGCTTTTTTGTTTTTGTGGTACTGGGGCTTGAACTTGGGGCCTTCACCTGGAGCCACTCCAGCCTTTTTTTGTGGAGGGTTTTTCGAGATAGGGTCTTGTGAACTATTTGCCCGGGCTGGCTTCCAACTGCGATCTTCATGATCTTTGTCTCCTGAGTCACTAGGATTATAGGTGTGAACTAGTAAACAAACTGTGGTTCGTCTAAACAAGGGAATATCGTTCAGCACTAAAAACAAGCGAGCTTGAGCTGTGAAGCCACAAAAAAATAAGGAGGAACTGAAATGCTTGTTACTAAGTGAGAAAATCAATCTTTTGGGCTACATACTGTACGTTTCCAACTATGTGATATTCTGAAAAAAAGAGCAGAACTGTAACAATAATGAAAACACTAGTGGTTCCAAGGCTGGGCAAGCATTGCCAGGGGTGCAGTGGGGTACAATGGATAAGGAGGCAGAGCATACAGAATTCTCAGGGCAGTACACATTACTACATGCTACCTCAAACCTACAAGATGTACACCACTGAGTGAGCCTCGTGTAATCTGTGGACTGTGGGTGAGATTGTGTGTCAAGTAGGTTCCTCAGTTGCAAATGTACCACTCCGGGATATTGGTAAGGGAGGGACTGTGTTTGGAGGCAAGGGGTATGTGGGAGCTTTCTGTCTCTCTCAGTTTTGCTGTCAACCTAAAACTGCTCTAAAAAATAAAGTCTTCAAAATGTTTACAGTCACATGATTGCAGTTGCATGATATGGAGGGAGTCAGACATGTCAAGTGAATGAAGTTAGCATCACTTGAGGACAGAGGAGAGGACTTATGATTAGAGTAGCAGGAAAGCTGTCTCTGCCATATGGCCACCTCTGAAGTGGGCAAGTGGGGCAGACACATTGGGCTCAGGAGTTACTGACCTGCCAGGGGAAGATCTCAGATGACCAGAGCCAAGTGCAAGGCCTTCAAGCAGTCCTCCAAGACTTCCACCAGTTAGTAACTGGCTACCTCTGCTATAATACCACATTTAGTCTCTGTGATGCCCCACCACTGAGCTATGCCCCCAGCCCAATGATTTTTTTATGTCAAAAATTCTTTCAAGTAACTCGTGAGCTTTCTATCTCTGCCTGGGGCCTAAGTGAGGCCACCTAAGTGCCCCAACAGCGCTGTAAGACCCCAGTGTGGCAGAGGTACATGGAGCTGGGTGGGAGGTGCAGACCCCCATACTTGGAGCCAGGAGAGCTTGGTGTGCAGTGCCAGACTGCTGTGTGGCTCTCAGTCTCACCACTACAAACTTCACCATCTTGAGCGTGTGGTGCATGCTGAGGCTAAGACACTGGCAAAGCTGCCCAGTGCTGGCATAGAGTCCACCCTGGAACTGTGGGCAGTAGTGGGAACGCTGAGCTCTGTCCCATTTGAGTGGTGACTGGCTGTTCTAAGGACTTGAGAGTGGAGGGCTCTCCCAACCATGTTCTAATGAGGGCTGGAGTTCTAGGGAGAGGGCCTTGTGCTACTGGAGCTGTGCACAAGGAGTTTGTGCAGAGTTTTGGGCACTCATTATGTGTCAGTGATTCTGCAATTCTCAAAAGACAGCTAATGGGGAAAGGAAACCAGCCTTGAAGAAGAATCAGCATCAAGTGTGAAGATTCTGGTCATGTAGGCGGCATAACACTACCATGACCTCAGGATCCCTGTCAGGAACAAAAGTCAGTGTCAAGCTGGAAACCAGGGCTGTCTCTATCAGCTAGTAGCCATGGCCAGAGATCTGGCAAGACCACAGAAAGGACAATGGATGAAGTCATTTCCCCAGGTGCTGGTACACATGACGCCAGGCCTGACTTTGGTGGACCCAACAGGAAACAGCCCAGCAGTAGCCAGGAAGGCAGAGCAGGTGGACAGAGGCAGCTCTGGGCAGTTCTGAGGGTGGGCCTGAGTCACCCAAAAAGCTGGGGGACCTGGACACACCCACTCGGCTTAGCCAAGGCCACTGTGGTGTAGACCATGCTGGCTATGTGGACATCCCAGGGAAGCCTGGTGTCCACACCCATCATGAAGAAGTCAGGCTTGACAGTCCATTCCTTTCCTGTGGCTGGCAGTGGGCTGCCACGGTGAAGGTGCTCTGGTCATTAAGCAACCAGATCTCTTAGGAGTGTGATGAGGATGGGCAGTCCCTGGGAGGCAGCTTGGGCTCTATCTCAGGAGTCCAGCAACTGTATATCTCTTCAAAGGCACCAACTTTTTGTAACCCAGGCTTGTTTGAACTCTCAATCCTTGTGTTTTAGCCTCCCGAGTGCTGGGATTGCAGGTGTGCACCACCACACCTGCCAGTTGGGATTTGAAGATTCTTTGAATGACATTACCTGTTCTACCTGCTTGAAGCCATCAGTCAGAACACCTGTGATTCTGTCAAGACAACATCCTATTCTGGAAATTGGATACACTCCAGGTCTTCAGGTAACATCTGTTAAAAGTACAAAAATGGGGGCAAAAGCAGTAGAGCATCAACCTTGCAAGTGTGAAGGCGTTGCAAACATGAAGACGAGTTCAAACCCCAGTACCCTTCCCCCCAAAAAAAGTGAAACCAAAAGTGTAAAAATGGGACTCAGAGTGTAGCTCAGAGGTAGAACACCTGCCTGGCGTGCATGAGACCCTGGGTTAAATTCCTAGACCTGCATAAACAAATTAATAAATAATCTTAAGAAAAAAATTCTTTCAGTTGTATCATAGGTTTCCACACTGGTTATCAATTAACATCTCAACCAAGAAATGTCAGAAATTAAGAGCAAGTATGAGCCACACAGAAAAAAATTCTTTTTGGTGGTACTTGGGTTTGAACTCAGGGCCTTATGATTGCTAGGCTCACTAGGCAGGCACTCTTCCACTTGATAGGGGCACACATGCACAAATGTGGGCTTCTAGAGGAGTAAATGCAACATAGAAACTTTGCCCTATTTCTATGTGACTGACAGATTGAAATTCTACAGTCTTACCCACGAAATTGTGAATGACACTGTGCAGGACCACACAAGAAGGAAACTACCTTGTACTTCTACCCATAGAAGATGTATAATTACAGAAAATATATTTATTTATACCATCTTTTCTATTGATTGGTGATCTTTAGATTTTTATTTGGAGTTGACATACTTTCTAGTGGCAGTTCCCCTGAAAGGTTCCCTTTAGCTTTTCTTATAGTGCACTCTGCGAACAACATATTCTCTGAGTTCTTGCTGATCTGGGTTTGATGGTTAATTTTACTTGTCAGCTTGACCATGGGATGACCACACAGGAGGCTGTGTGAGTCATCTTGCCATCACCATAATGAAATAGCTGAGACAACTAACTTATGAAGAGAAAAGGTTTATTTTGGGTCATAGTTTTAGGGGCTTCAGTCCATGGTTTACTGGCCCTGTTGCTTTGGGCCTGTGGCGAGGCAGCATATCATAGCAGAAGCCTGTAGAGGACCAAAGCTGCTCACCTCATGGCCAGGAAGAAAAGAGAGCAAGGTGAGGCTTGGAGTATCACAGTCCCCTCCTAAGGCACACCCCAATGAACTAAGGACCTCCAACTAGGCCCCATCTCTTAGAGTTTCCACCATCTCCCAGTAGCACAGTACGGGAACAGAGCCTTTAGCACAAGGGCCTTTGGAGGACACTTCCAAAAGACAGCGACTATGTTGAGTTTTGGATATTGAACTAGCCTTGCATCCCCAGAATAAATTCCAATTGATCATGCTGAATAATTCTTGTATTTGTCACAGGACTTGGTTTGCTAGTATGTCACTGAGGTTTTCTGCGTAAATTTTCGCAAAATTTTGGCTTCTGTAGTTTTCTTCTCTTGTGATGTCTTTGTATGGTTTAGGTAGCAGGGCCATGAGGGTCTTATAAATTTTATGAGCTGGGAAGTACTCCCTTATGGGCTATTTTTTTGGGAAGAGTTAATTCTTCTTTTAGCATTTGATAACAATCTATGAAGAGCCAGGCATGATGGCTCAAGCTACTCCCAGCTACTCTGGAGGCTGACGCAGGGGACTTCAGGTTTGGAGCCAACCTGTGTAACTTAGACAGTCTCAAAAAAAATCATGTGAAGCCATCAGCATCTGGGCTTTTCTTTGTGGGTATTTAAAAAAATTACTTATTCTGTCTCTTCATTTATTTTTTTCTGTTCAGTCTCTTCACTTATTGTGGGTTTTTGCAGATTGTCTATTTTTTCCTGAGTCAGTTAGTTTGTGTCATTCTAGGAATTTGTCCATTTTGTAATTAGTTGTTCCACAAATTATGATGTATTATTTTATAATAGTCTATTATAAAAAATAGACTATTTCATAATAGTCTTTATTTTGCACTGTTAGTAGTAATGTCTATGTCGCTTCTGCAGTTAACAATTTGAGTCTTCCTGCTGGGTGTGGTGGCTCACTCTTGTAATCTTCACTACTCAGGAGGCAGAGACCAGGAGGATTGTTTAGAGGCAAGTCCCAGAAAATAGTTCTCAAGACCCTATCTCAAAAATACCCAACACAAAAAAGGGCTGCTGGAGTGGCTCAAGTGGTAGAGTGCCTGCCCAGCAAGCGTGAGGCCCTGAGTTCAAACCCCAGTGCCAAAAAGAATAATAATTTGATCCAGGTGCTGGTGGCTCACACCTGTAATCCTAGCTATTCAGGAGGCAGAGATCAGGAGGATTGCAGTTTGAAGCCACCCTGGACAAATAGTTCCCAGAGACCTATCTTGAAAAACCCTTCACAAAAATAGGGCTGGCAGAGTGGCTCCAGGTGTAGGCCCTGCGTTCAAGTCCCAGTACTGCAAAAAAAAAAAAAAAAGTAATAATTTGAGTCTCCCCTCCTTTTGTTCTGTGTTCTCAGAGGACCAGCTTTTGGTTAAAGGATTTTCTCTATTTTTCTGTTCTCCACTTCATTAATTTTTATTGAATATTATTTCCTTTCTTCTGCTTGCTTAGATTTGATTGCTCTTCTGTCAGTGTCTCAGGGTTATTCCTTTGAGTTCTTTAGTTTTTTGTCTTTTTTTTGTGGTGGTAGGGATGGAACCTGCATGCACTCTACCACTGAGCTGCACATCAGCTCTTTCTTGTTCTTTTTCTCTCTTTTTTTGCTTTTGGTTATTTTTGAGATAGGATCTTGTATGTATGCTTAGACTGGCCTGGACTTTGATTCTCCTATTTAAGCTTCCTGTGTAGCTGGGCAGACAGGCACATACCACCATGCCCAGCTTTTATTAGTGAGATGGGGTCTTGTGAACTTTTTGCCTGGGCTGGCCTTAAACCTCGATCCTCCTGATCTCTGCCTCCCAAATAGCTAAGGTTACAGGTGTAGAATTTTTGTTTTATGTTTTGTTATTTTATTTTATTGTAGTTCTGGGGTTTGAACTCAGTTGGGGCTTCATGCTTGCAAAGCAAGTGCTCTACCACTTGAACTACATGTCCAGTCCATCTTGCTCTGGTTATTTTGGAGACGGAGGTCTCAGGAACTACTTGCTCAGGCCTTGAGCCTCGATCCTCCTGATCTCTGCCTCCTGAGCCACTTGGCTGGTTCTTTTCTTTCCTTTTCTTTTTTTTTCCAGTACAGGGCTTGAACTCAGGGCCTCATGCTTGCTAGGCAAGTGCTCTACCACTTGAGCCACTCTGCCAGTCCTTGTTTTGTGTTGGATATTTTTGATAGGGTCTCACAAACTATTTGCACAGGCTGGCCTCAAACATCTATTCTCCTAATCTCTGCCTCAGGAGTAGCTAGGATAATAGCTGTGAGCATCGGTGTCTGGCTTCATGTGTAGGTTATTTATTTTTGGTGGTATGGAGGTTTAAACTCAGGGCCTCTACGCTTGCTAGGCAGGCTCTCTACCACTTGAGCCACGTCCCCAGCCCACATGTAGACTTTTTAGATCCCAAGAATTCCCTAGCTTCCATTTTAAGATGCTTTAGGGCTGGAAGTGGTGGTGCACACTTGTAATCCCAGCTACTTGGAGGTAGAGGATAGAGGAGGCTAAATAGTTTGAGGCCTGACTTGGCAAAGGTAGTGAGCCTGTATTCCAAACATACACACAAAAAACCCAGTAGGACTGGGATCACAGGTCAAGTGATAGAGCACTTGCTTAGCAAGCATGAGGCCCTGAGTTCAATCCCCAATACCCCCCCAAAAAAAAAAATTGTTTCAACAAATACTTCTGGGGCAGGCTATTCATCGTGGGTGAGCTGAATCAGGTCAGGTCCAGACAAACCAGTGAGTGGGATTTTCCAGGAAACGACCAGCCAGTCAGATAATGAGATACCTGAGTACTGAGCTGGGGAGAAAGCCCTCTGTTGTGTCCCCTGCAGAGGGTGCTAGGCTGCTTTCCACCAGGATTGCCAGTCTCTTGCTTTTCAAGGTCTCACAGGTTGAGAGAGAGATGGGACTAGGCTAGTGAAAATATCAGGTATGGTGCACACCTGTAATCCCAGCACTTGGGAGGCCGAGGCAGGAGGATCAAGAGTTTGAGGTCAGTCTGGGCTATACAGTGAGAGCCCACATCAAAAAAAAAGAACAAAAAACCCCCTACAACAAGGCTGGATGCAGTGGATGGCTTCTGTAATCCCAGCTACTCAGGAAGCAGAGATAAGGAGGATTGTAGTTTGAGGCTGGCCCAGGTGAAAAGTTATCCAGGCCCCATCTCAATCAATAAGCCTGGCATGGTGGTAAATGCCTGTGATCTCAGCTACACAGGAGGCCATAGATAAGAGGATCAAGAAGGTGTAGGAGGTCCTGTCGGGGGCAAGCCCCGGGCAAAAACGTAAGAACCTACCAGAAAAAGTAACTAAAAGCAAAACAGGTTTGGGGGGTGCCTCAAATGGTAGAGCACCTGCCTATTAAGCTCAAGGCTCTTTGAGTTCAAATCCTAGTACCAACAAACAAAGAAACCAAAGAAATAAAAAACAAAACCATCCACCACTAAAATCATTGCTCTTAATGAAATTCAGCTGTTTTTCTTATTCAGCAACTGCTTTCTGGTTACAATCGTTTGGTCAATTTTCAGAGTTCTGGAAACATCAATGTTGCCCATGCCTACTGGTGTTCTCCTTGCACATGGAGCAGAGGACTGTGGGTGGGCCTCCTTTACCATTTCTGCTGAAGTAGGCTGATCCTGTTGTGTTTACCTAGCTTCTCTTTTTTTTAATTTATTATTTTTTTTCTCTTACCTAGCCTCTCTTGATAGGTGACCATGCAGGATGTCTTCACTTTGGTCATTACAAGCAAAGCTTCAGTGAACATTCTTGTCTATGTAGCTGGGGCCCATGTGCTTGCATCTCTTGGGTGTATGTTTAGAAGTGGAATTGCATTTCCCTAATAATGACACCGTGTACGTTTTCATCTGCTGTAGTTTTGATCTTAAATGTCCTCCAAAGGCCCACGTGTTGAATAAACATGGAACCCCCGGATGGGCGCTGTGAGGATATGGTATGACCCTTAAGAGGTGGAGCCTAGTGGGAGATCATTAGATCACTAATGGTGTGCCCTTAACAAGGGACAGTGGGACCCAGTGCTTCTTCTTCATTTCTTTTGCTTCCTGCCATTAGGTGAGCAGTTGTGCTCTGCCTCGTGCTCCCAACATGATGTACTGCCCTGTGGCAATACACAGTGCAACTCCACTCCCAAAGCAACAGGGCCACCTGATCATGGACTGCAGCCTCTGAAACTGTGAGCCAAAGCCAACCTTTCCTCTTTGTAAGTTGATCATCTCGGGAATTTTTTATAGTAGAGAACTGACTAATGTATCATCCATATTGGCTATTTGTATATTTAATTAATTAATGTATTTATTTACTTACAGTGCTGGTGATTGAACCCAAGGCTTTGCAAATGCTAAGCATAAGTCTACCACTGAGCACATCCCAGCCTCTTGATGATACTAGGCAAGCACTGTAACACTGAGCTACATTCCCAACCCCTCCACACTTTTTTTTTTTTTTATAAAATTAGATCCAAATTTTATTAAGGTTTTCAAATTACATACCTCCACACTCTTAATGGTAACTTCATCTTTTAACTTTAAATTTGAATTTTGGATTTATAGAAGAGTTGAAAAAACTAGTGAAAATTTCTCTCTAAACTTGGACCATCAGTCTTCACAACTGCCAGTTTGTCCCTGGCTTCCTTCCCCAGCTTTGCCTTGGTGACATCTTATATAGTAAGAGAAAACAAGATGGGCATATTTTTTCTTTCTTTCTTTTTTAGGGACAGGATCTTGCTATGTAGTCCAGGCTGGTCTAGAATTCGAGATCCGTCTGCCTCTGCCTCCTGAGTGCTGAGATTACAAGTGTATACCATCTTGCCTGGCTCTCAGCATACTTTTTAAAAAAGAGGTTCAAACAGTAAGTAGTTTAGACTTTGTGGGTCATATAGTCTGTTTTGCAACCATACAACTTTTGCTTTTGTAGTCTGGAAGTAGTTATAAACCACATCTAAATGAATGGGTGTGATTGTGTTCCAATAAAACTTTATTTACAGAAACAGCTCTCTGGCCTGCAGGTGGTAATTTTGATTCCTACTCTGTAGGGAAGAAGCAAGCTCTTTCCTCCCCCTCCTCTTCTCTCAGTAGTTCGAGTGGTTTTGTCCCCTCCAAAAATCTATGTTGAAACTTAATCCTCCAAGCAACAGTATTGGGAGGTGTCACTTTGAGAAGTGACTGGGTCATGAGGGTTCTGCCCTCATGGGTGAGACTGGAAGCCTTTATAAAAGGACTTGGTATAGCTTCTGTCATGTGAGCCCTGGCATTCCTCTCTCAGAGGACACAGCATCAGGGCACCCTCTTGGTAGTACATAGCAGCTCTCACCAGACAGCTCTCACCTGCCAGTACCTTCACCTTGGACTTCCAGAACTGTGAGAAACGTTTACTATAGAAATTACCCAGGCTTGGGTATTTTGCTAAGGCAAAATAAACAGACCAAGAAAGCTGCCAGGAGTAGCCATCCTGGATGGTGAAATGCAAACTACCGAGTTAAGCAATCATGTTGAAGGAACCTAGGTTCCTGAGTTTCACAGTTTTTATATGAGAAGAAATAAGCACCCTTCTGGTTTGACCTACTGTTTAGGGGTTTGTAATGCCAGCTGATACTGCGTATTACTGTCACTTGCCACCCAGAGCTTTGACTCAATAGGAACTTGGATGTGAAGAATGCTCTTCCAAGCATGGGTGACCAGCTCAGTGTACCATTTCTTTCCTGTGATGTATGGTGAGCTCTTTCTTTCTCAAATTGGGGAATCCCAAGGGGGCTTCACTGATTTGCTGGTAGGAGGAAGAGCTGTTGTCACATACATGGAAACTTCCTGCACCACAGACCCTGTGGGCGTCACCAAGGGGAAGGGCTGAGTCAGTCTCTAAAGAAAGGCAGGTGCACGGGAGTTGGTTATTTGGTGGGATGTCTCATTTGGTTTGTCTGTGTTTAAGGTTGTGTTGGGCTGTTGTTAGAAACATCTTTAAGATATTGGGGTATCATGAGAGAGACAATACTACTCAGAAGTCAACAGACAAGGCAATATTTACTTCTGCAGAAGGGTGCACACCAGAAGTCTAGGAGGCACGCACACTGGGTGGAAGGTCTGCAGGGGTTTTTTCTGACGCCATGCTGTCCCTCTTCTGCCCCTGGATTGGGCAGGTTTTGAGATCACAGTCTATGTGGTTGGCTAATAAGAAAGGGGCCAGGTTGGGAAGGGACTTTGGGAACAAAGAAGTTTAAAAGTTCAGGAAGCAATAACAGTTTTTGGTTATCGGCTCTGGATACAGGGCATCTAGCAGAATTCTTGCCCTGGCCCAACTGAGGATAACAACCCTTTGCTCTTAACAGAAACTTTTATGAATTTAAGCAGAGTCCATGAAGCGATGTATGGGAAGCAAGTTACTGAAAGAGGTGCTCAAGTTGCTTTTGCTGAAAAGCACTGACTCCTTACTTGAGCCCACAAATTAAACACAGAAAAAGCTTGGCATCACCTCTGTCTCCATTTATTGTCTGCCTTTGCGCTAAGCCATTCTCTTTAGTCACTTTGCGATCACCTTGGATTCCAGAAAGGACGGACGGATCTGATAATCTCTTTATGACAATGAACTGGAGCCACCCGGAGCTGCCACCCTCCCAGTGAGGACAGTTATCCCAAAATCTTCTCAAACAGGAACCAGATCACTCCTCCAGGTGGTAACTTCCAAAACTGGACCAGACCACCTGCCTGACCAAGGCTGCTCAGCCAGTCTCGACTACAGCTGTGACCGAGACTGTCCGTGTATACCCTCGTCCCCCGCCCCAGTTCTTCTATTTAACCCCACAGCTCATGCCTGTACGGAAGATGGCTGAGCTGGGCTCGGCGCTCCCGGCGCCTCTTCCACGGCGTGCCCCTCCTTTCTGCCTTCCCCAGGCCTCTCTATTTGGCGCGTAGGGGCGGGTGGAATCTCAGGAGTTTGGGCCTTGGGTCCAAAAGACCCAAGTGACAAAAGACCCGACCGAGGCCGATCTCACTCTGCAGTTCCCGCCGTCCCCGCCATTCCTTCTTGAGGGCCATGCCGCAGGTGCCCCATGTCAGGCCCGCCGTTAGCCCGCGCGGTCCAGGCGGCGCTGACTGGGCTCGACATGTAAACCCACGCTTCCCCATTCAGTTACTGTTTTAGGGAGACGGCTGGAGACCCTGCGAGGGGCCTGCTTCTGCTGAAGCTTTTTCCGCTAACCTCAGCATGCATCGGCGGATGTTGGAGAAAGCAAACTTTCACCTTCTGTCTGGTCTCGGGGAGCGGAGCCCAGAGTTACTGCGGGAGGAGAGGGAAGGCAAGAGCGAGCATATCGCGGCCGCGCTCTCGGCTTTGCAGTCAGGCGCCTGCGGCCGCCCGGTTACCCTGGAGACGGGGTCCTTCCTAGCCTGGCGCCGCCATCTTTGGCTCCGGTCAGCCAATGAGGGGCTGCGCCGTGGCGGGGGCGGGGCCGGCGCTCAGCTCGGTCAGGTCATGGAGGCGCCCGCCGCCGGTGTGCTCCTGCTCCTGTGTCTCGGGGCCTGGGCCCCGGCGCTGAGCGCCGCCTCCTCGGAGGCGCCACCGCTCGTCAACGAGGACGTGAAGCGGACGGTGGACCTCAGCAGCCACCTGGCCAAGGTGACCGCCGAGGTGGTCCTGGCGCACCCGGGCGGCGGCTCCGCGCCGCGAGCCTTCTTCCTTCTGGCCCTGGAGCCCGAGCTCGAGTCGCGGCTGGCGCACCTCGGCGTGCAGGTGAGTGCGAGCCCTGCCCCTCTCGGCCTGTGGGGACCCGGAGCTCGGGCAGCTGGGTGCGGCCGGCGGGAGGTCGGGGCGCGGGGCGGCGGGGAGCCCGGGTCCGCCGGGAGCCGGCGCCCGCAGCTTGTCCGCGGTCCGCGCCCGCCGGGGACACGTCAGCACCAAGTCCCCGGCGCGGGCCGCCGCCCACGTGGCAGCTCCCGGAGCCCCCGGCGACCCTCTCTCGGGTCGGGCTGTCCCACGGGCCGCTCTGGTGACCTCCCGCCGGCGATCGCGTCCTCGCCTTGCAGCGGCGGGCGCCAGACTTCTTAGGCGTGGACGCGGTAGCCCTGGCGGGAGACGAATACGTGAGTTACAATTCATTTCACTCCCGCAGTTCGCGGCTTGATGGTGGTAGGCGCGGCCCTGGGAATCCGAGGCCATCAGAAACGTAACAGGTTTCTGGCGCTCACGTTTGCAATCGTCTGAAATCCCTGCTAACCTAACACCTCCGGTTAGTGTAAAGCTCCTGCAAGCAATAGGAGCCTTTCTTGCTGTACAGAAAGGTGAAGTCCCTCTTCCTCCCCCTACTGCTTCTCATTCTTGCACCTCAGCAGTAAATGGCTCCGAGGTTTGACCTATATCCTTGCAGGCTTTACGTGAACACATTTCAGCTCTTAAGGAAACAATGTGGCTTTGGACTCGAGGGATGTCCACATGCAGAGGTTTGCTTTTATTGTCACTTCAATTAAACTATTCATTAAGTGATTACCCAATTACTTGTTGCGAGGAGACTAGTCATTACAGTGTCACCCCGAAAGCACAGCTTATTCTCTGAATGTGGAGCTATAAAGATGGGTTTGTAGAGAGGGTTCTGAAATGATTCCTGTTCCCTTGTATGCCTTGCCCACAGTGGAAGGTTTACGGGAAGGTGGGGCAAACTTTATTCCACTGTGGGCTGCCACCTTTGAATGTTTTTACTGCTAAATCCCATTCTTTGTAAAAGTCAGGCATGCAGTCTTCTTACAGAATGCTTAAGAATCTGGAGACTTAATTTATGTCTTTAAGTTTTGTTTTCTCTGAACTTTACTGAGGTGTAGTTGGTGCACAGAACTGCAGATAATTAATGATACGATTTGATGAGTTTGGACATGTACAGCATCATCACATTCCAGGTGACCTCCGTCACCTCCAGTTTCCTTTCGCCCCCTAGAGCTTTTTGTGTGTGGGGAAAGACACTTACAGAAAATCTACCTTGAGTCAGGCATGATAGGTGTTTTAAGTACATTTTCACTTAGCCCTCCGGATAAGTACATTTTCCTTTAATCCTCACAGCAGACAGGTGAGGTGTTGGTGTTCTCATGTAGGTGAGGAGTCTAGTCCGGGAGGCTTTTCACCCTGCAGATGAGGTTTCCCAGTGAGGCCTAAACCAGGGCTCTACTTTTCCCACTTTGTCTGTGAGGTAGGGTTGTGTTGAGCATAGGGCTGTATTTGTGTCACCAGATTTATTCACAATCACGAAGTAATTCTGTAGACTCGGAGAGAGACCAGTTAGGTGTATGTGCTGTATTACGCCCCTTATCCTGATGGGAAACACTGGATGATAAACTTAGCAAAGAAAGTGAAGTTTTTTTCGATGGATTACCTTGAACCCACGCAGAATAGGAGCTGGTAGGAGGGACTGTGTGATGATTGGCTAGGAGCTAACGGACCGTCTTTTTATTTTTATTTTAGTTTTTTTTTTTTTGTGGGACTGGGGTTTGAACTCATGGCTTCACACTTGCAAAGCAGGTGCTGTACAGTTTGAGCTACACTTCCAGCCCATTTTGTTCTGGTTGTTTTGGAGATGGTGTCTTGAGAACTTTTTGCCTGAGCTAGTTTCCAACGACCCTCCTCCCAATTTCAGCCTCTCAAGTACCTAGAGTTCTAGGCTCACGCCACCAGCACCTGGTTTGATGCCCTCCCCCTCCCCCTGCTTTTTTTTTTATTTTTTAATCACAAAAGACCCTTATTTTTTTCTCTCACTTGGATCCTGTATTTTGCCTCTCATCTTTTATTAAGTAATAATGAATGTTTTTTATTATGCCAAATCAACTTGTATATTAAAGAGAGTTTCTAATAAGTACAGGTATTCTAAAATGTTACCTTTGTGTAAGATTCTAGTCAAAGTAATGCAGTTTGTCATTTACTTAGCCTGTACTTTATTGAAGATGATTATACAAATACATCTTAGGCTAAATGTGTAGGTCAGTGGTGAAGTACATAGGACCCTGGTTCAAGTCTCATCATCACACACAAAATTTCTCTTTATAGCTTTGTGTACCCTACTGGGAATCACTGCTTCAGTACTAAAAAAAAAGGTTCTAAATTTTTGTGTGTGTGCAAGGTTGGGTTGTTAAAGAGATCTGTGTTACATACATACATGTCGCTTATAGTCTGCTTCACACTCTTATGGTTCAAGATGTCTGCTCTTTCTCAGGAAGCTTCTGCAGCCTGCTGAGTAAACATCCTGTTATCCTGTGGCAGTGAAGGAAGAGTAAAGGACTGAGGGCTCTTGGTTCCTTCTCCCTAAGGGCTTTTGCTACTGTTATTTCCTGGGAGTAAAAACAGTCTGGATCATGGATGGGACTTTTGTATCATTAAATGCTATTTATATACTGTGCTTTTGTATATTTGAATGTAAGGAAGAATGTGTTGAAAAAGAAGATTCAAGCTTTGGGGAGGTGTATTTGGAAATTAATCTTTGTATGTATGATTTGATCGTTCAGGAAAATGAGATGTGTTTGTAGAGCTATTCTGTTCAACAGTAAGTCTTTGACAATGATCTTATAGCTCAGATAAAAAAAATTGTTGGTGCTGGAAGGTTAGTTCAGTGGTAAAAGGCTTGCCTAGCATACCTTGTTGACTCAAAAATTAGAAACCAAAAGATATAAAAAAGAACCTGGCGCTGGTGGCTCACACCTGTAATCCTAGCTACTTGGGAGCAGGGATTAGGAGCATCTTGGTTCAAAGCCAGCTCAGGCAAATAGTTTGTGAGATCCTGTCTCAAAAATACCCAACACAAAAAGGGCTAGTGGAGTGGCTTAAGGTGTAGTACCAAGCCTTGGTACTGCAATTAAAAAAAAAAAAGATATAAAAAAGAATAACTGCTTTTTTCTGTTACAGGTAAAGGGAGAAGACGAGGAAGAGAACAATCTGGAAGTTCGAGAAACCAAAGTTAAGGGTAAAAGGTAAGCTAACACACTATTGGAGAGGTGTTTCTAAAGCAAGATTGGCCAGATATTTGGGACAGGGTAGTGAGACATCAGAAAATTCCTGAGGTTTCTGGTTCAGCTGGTTAGATGGTAGTGCTTTTAACTGAGGCAGGGAGTTGGGTCTTGGATGGTTCGGGTGTTGACTTGCCTAAAGCTGAGTTGAGAGCTCAGGCATTGGAGGAAAGTGAGAGGCAGATTTGAGACTTGGGGCCAAGAACTTCTCCCTTGGCTTTGAGGGGAGATGTAGAACTTAGTGTATTTTGAGTGTATTTAGTGTGTGGTGTGAGTTCTGTAGGGTCATACAAGAAAAGTCATCCATGTTCTAATCTTTGAGGACAAATTCCATGGGAGCATGTTAAAACGCCTTCAGTTTTTTAAGGTTTTTGTGTCTAATAGAAATCTGTTTCCTGGCTTAGAAAATTTAATTTAGAGTGATAGAGTTAGTAATACCTTGTAAATTTTAATAATTTCCAGGCTTTTTTTTTTTTTTTTTTTTTTGAGGTACTGGGGTTTAAACTAGAATTCAAGGCCTCACGCTTGCTAGGCAGGTGCTTTTTTTTTTTTTTTTGGAGGTAGGATCTCTCGAACTGTTTGCCTGGGCTGTCTTTGAACTTTGATCCTCCTGATCTCAGATCTCAGCCTTCTGAGTAGCTAGGATTATAGGTGTAAATCATCACCACCTGGCTTTTTTTTTTTTTTTTTTTTTTTTTGGGTGGGACTGGGATTTGAACTCAAAGCTTGACACTTGGGAAGCATGCACTTTGTGCTTGAAGCACACTTCCAGTTCTATCTTTGTTCTCTTTAAAATGCCATTTTTTTCTGATTGTGAGAACAATGCAGACTTACAGAACAGCAGTGTTCTCCTACCTTGAGACAGTTACCATTAACATTTTGTTACACTGTTATGTATTAAAAAATGGAATTGGGACCATGGTGCCGCTTAGGGGTAGAACATGGGCCTAGCATTCCTGAGGCCCCAGGCTCCATCCCCTGCACCACACACAAAGAAAACCCCAAAACACAAAAAATAAAACCAAAGTAGAATCCTGCTTGGTCATTTATACAGTTGGTTCCATTTCTGGCATTTTGTGCACTTCTTTCTCCATTAATATAAGTATGGGATCCAGGCATATCTGTAATGGTGCTGATACTCCACTGTGTGGCTCTGCTGAAATGTTTTTAACCCTGCTTTAGGTTGTTTTACATTCTTTGCTATTATAAACAAACCTGAGGTGATCATCCAGACATTTGTCTTAGAAAACTTACATTGATAGGTTAATGGTGAGCTCTTGAAGGTAATAGCTTTTCTGTTGAGCACAGAACTTTGCTGTGACTTTGAACTGCTAGCTTTGTTTTTAGTCTCCTTGATCTTTCTTAATTCTCCTTCTTTTTTCAGTGGGAGATTCTTCACTGTCAAGCTCCCAGTTGCTCTTGATCCTGGGGCCAAGATTTCAGTCATTGTGGAGGCGGTCTATACCCATGTGCTTCAGCCATATCCAACCCAGATAACCCAGTCAGAGAAACAGTTCGTGGTTTTTGAAGGGAACCATTACTTCTATTCTCCCTACCCAACAAAGACCCAGACCATGCGTGTGAAACTTGCCTCTCGAAATGTGGAGAGCTACACCAAGCTGGGGAACCCCACACGCTCTGAGGATCTGCTGGATTACGGACCTTTCAGAGATATACCTGCCTATAGTCAGGTAGGTGGCATTCAGCTCAGACGCCTGCTGCAGAGACTGTCTTGCAGAGTGATCCCTGCTGATGGGCTTGGATGGTGTTGGGGTTGGTAGAAGAAGTTGTTTTTAACCTGCTATGAAGTGGCCCTTGGGTCATCCTCCTCTTGAGAGCCCAGACAGAGGCTGGGCAGCATTTGGGGAGTGGGAGTCGGGGCAGATGGAAGCATGGTGTTGGCGGGTAATAAGGGGACAGGATGACAAACTGTGGTATGACTGAGGTAGGTGTCCAGGGCCTTGGGGTTGGGACTTGTCGGAAGAGGGAGCGGTTCAGACTGCTTTTGTTGTTGTGGAAAATTTCCGAGATGAAAGTAAACTGACACACCCATCACTTCGATTCTGTGGTTATCATGTTACCATGTTTGCTTCAGCTATCCTGTTTTTGTTTTTTTTTTCTCTGCTGGAGTCTTCTTTTTCTTCTCTTCTTATGGGGCTGGGATCAAACCCAGGACCTCACATGCTCCGCTACTGAGCTGCTGAGCCCCGGCTCCCATGTGATTGTATTATTAATATGGATACTGTATAACGTTTGAAGTACCACAGAATTCTTTTTAAGTTAGAATATTTTCTACACATTCCTGCATTACAATATTACCTTTGTGAACCATTTTAGTGGCTGAACACTGATTTCTGTATTACAAGTTATCTGCAAAGTTGTTGTGCATGGACAGCTAGTCTTTTTTTTCTGTTTAACATTATAATATACACCTCTTTTTACATATAACTATATATTCTCAGGGTAGATTTTTCTGAATTTTAAATTTTCTGTTTTTTTTTTTTTAATTATTGTTCTGGGGTACATTGTGACATCTACAAAAGTTCTTACAATGTATCATAGTTAAATTCACCCCCTCCATCATTCTCCTTTTATACCCCCTCTCTGAATTTAAAATTCAAATCAAAACATGAACATTTTATACGTCAGGCATGGTGGTGGATGCCTGTGATCCCAGCACTCAGATGCTGAGGCAGGAGGATTGTGAGTTCAAGACCAGACTGGGGTGAGAGGGGAGGTGGCACAAACAGTCATGTAAGTAAATTATAAAAGGAGAAAGAAAAAAGAAGAAGAAAGACCAGCCTGGGTTGTATAGTGAGACTCTTACTCAAAAAAATTAATTTTTTTTCGGTACTGAAGTTTGAACTCAGGGCCTCACACTTGCTAGACAGTTGCTCGAACATTTGAGCCACTCTGCCAGCCATTAAAAAAAAATATATTAAAAAGCAATTTTCAAAGCTTATTGTAGAAATTTGGAATGTAAAAACTCCCAAAGAAAACGTGAAAGTAATCTGTAATTTGGCTTCCCACCTGTGTTGATTTCTTGTTTTCTTTTTTCTTTTTTAAAATTTTTTCCAGTACTGAGTTTGAACTTAGGGCCTTGTACTTGCTAGGCTAGGTAGGTGCTCTACCACTTGAGCTAGGCCCTCAGTCCTTTTTGCTTTAGTTATTTTTGGGATAGGTCTTGGTTTTTGCTCAGGCTGGCCTAGATGACAATCCTCCTATTTATGCTTCCCACATAGCTGGGGTAGTGCAGCTGTGATGACAGGTGCACATCACCACTCCCAGCTATTGGTTGAGACAGGGTCTTGCAAACTTTTTGCCTGCACTGGCTTGGAACCATGATCTTCCTGATCTTCTCCCACCAAGTATCAAGCAGTATAGGCATGAGCTACCACGCCCAGCTTTTCTTTATATTGTTGGTTTTTGTTGTTGTTTTTGCTGTGCTGGGGTTGGAACTTAGGCCTCCTGCATGGTAGGCAGGTGCTCTGCCACTGTATTATTTCCCCCACCAGCCCATCTTATATTCTTATTATAAGATGATAAGTAAAGTGTGCACGTTTTCACTTTTAAAATACAAGAAGTGTGCCTATTGGAACTTAGACAATTTTTTGTATCCTGTTTTTCTAATGGACTTTTTTTTTCTGCCTTAGTGATACTGAGGTTTGAACTCAGGGCCTCATACTTGCTAGGCAGTATGCTTTACCACTTAAGCCACTTGACCAGCCATCCAGTGAACATCCAATGAATGTTTATTTCCACATGTCAGCAAAAGGTCGTAGTATGCCATTTTAAAATGTTGCATATAGCCAGGTGTGGTGGCACATGTCTGTAATACTAGCAGCACTCAGGAGGCTGCATGAGAATTGCAAATTTAAGGCCAGCCTGTGCTGCAAAGCAAAACCTGTCTCAAAAAAAAAAAAAAAAGAATTATATTTAGTAGTTAATTACATACATTAGATACTTCATAATTAAACTATTATGTTGACGTACAGATTGTCTCCAGCAAATTTGACTTAACTGCTGTTTACTTCTCTTTTGCCAAGACTTTGAATTGCTTGTTTCCTTCCTCTCTAGGATACTTTTAAAGTACACTACGAAAACAACAGCCCTTTCTTGACCATCACCAGCATGACCCGTGTCATTGAGGTCTCTCACTGGGGTAATATTGCTGTGGAAGAAAATGTGGACTTGAAGCACACGGGGGCTGTGCTCAAGGGGCCTTTCTCGCGTTACGATTACCAGAGGCAGCCAGACAGTGGGATATCCTCCATCCGTTCTTTCAAGGTATGGACGTTGTGGGTAACTGACTGTCAGTCTGCTCTGTCTCTTGATTTTTGACACTAGCCAAATATAGATAGCTGTGTGGGATTAACTGATGGTCAAGTAATTGGTTGATGGTGTTAATCAAAAAATGTTCCCCTCTGTGCGCTCAGTGACCTTTCCTAGTCAGCTGTGGGATCTCCTGAGCCCTTGGTCCTGCCCCAGTGTTTTAAGCATTGTTAAAAATGTCTGGGTCTCCATGAAGCTCTACTATACCCAGGCTTCCAGGAAATCTGTGCAGGAATGGGGTTGATGAGCTTCATCATTGATAAGATTAGGGTGCTGGTAAAAGAAGTAAAGCTTTTAAAGTCTCAGGTCCTGCACTTGCACCTGCTCATGGTCATCATTAACTGGCTCACCCAACTCTGCCTGTAAATTGAAGTAAGCTTCCTTTGATGGAAACTTGAATATTACTATACACCTATAGGAGAACCATTAACTGTGTGGCATGAATAAAGTTTATCTGTGAGATGAAAAAAAAAGTTCATTTCTACAAGTAGCTTTGTTTTTGAGATAGGGACTCTACACAGCCTAGGCTGGTCTAGAATTTGCTATGTATGTAGCCTAGGCTGTCTGATCTTGATCCTCGTGCCTCACCTTCCCAAGTGCTGGGATTACAGGCATGCATCTCCATGTCTGCCTCCAACAGAGAAAGGAGAAACAGTCATAGTTTTACCCCCTATACACTATATTGCTGACATTTTCATGTATTTCTTTTTCCTAATGCTGTTTTAAAGAGCATTTAATGAAACTTCATAGTTTTGTGTCCTTTTTTATGTCTTAAAAGTGAAATCTTACAAATGTTTTCACATATATACATATTACAGAAGGCTCTCTAAGTGAACACAAATTTTACATTTCCCCTCCTCATTATTATCAAATATGAGGGAGGGAGATCCTTTCCATAAACCATGCACCTAGTAATTAATTTGATGTAATTTCTTCCATCTGTAGTTTGTTTCTTTGCAGAATAACTTGCATGCATGTTTGTTTTTATCTGTTAAGCCATGAATATTCACAGAAGCATTGGGAAATGTCTTAGTTATTTACTGTTTAAAAGAATGTCTCCTTGGTGTCCTTGATTGAGAAGTAGATGTGATTTCTAGAAATTCTGAAACCTCAGGGGAAGTTAGGCTAGATGCAGTGAGGATCCTGGAGCAGTTTCCTCCTCTCGGCTAGTCTCATGCAGAGCTCCCCACAGCCTCTCTACCGGCTACTGTGTTGCAGACCATCCTCCCTGCTGCAGCCCAGGATGTTTACTACCGGGATGAGATTGGCAATGTTTCCACCAGTCACTTGCTCATTTTGGATGACTCTGTGGAGATGGAGATCCGGCCTCGCTTCCCTCTGTTCGGTGGCTGGAAGACACATTACATCGTTGGCTACAACCTCCCAAGCTACGAGTACCTCTACAATCTAGGTGAGTCTTCGTGCAACAGAGTGGAATTTGTAGGGGAGAAGACTGACTTTTTCTGTAATCTCATAATTACCAGCCCTTCTTGTCATTTTTAGGAAGGCTGAGATGCCAGGAACACCTTTTATGGGTTGGTATAAATTACTGTTGTGAAAGTGCTTGCATCTGGTAATCGGTTCAAACAGCGCAGTAAAAATTCTCTTTGTACACCCAGTTCAACCATTAGACAGAGCTGATTAAATTTTTAAGTGGTTTTTAACTTGAGGATTTTATTTTTTGGCGGAGGGTAGCTGGAGGTTGAACTCAGGACCTTGTATTTGCTAGGCAGGCACCCTACTGCTTGAGCCACACTCTCAGCCTTGAGTTTTTTTAAAAAATTTCTTTATTTTTAAAATTTTTGTGGTGGGGACTGAACCCAGGCTTCTCATGTCTTAAGGGAAGAACTCTACCTCTGAGCCACACCCTAGTCATTAACTTGGGTTACTAAAAAATAAAGAAAAATTTAGAGAATAAGAAACAGTTTGCCAGGTGCTGGTGGCTCATACCTGTAATCCTAGCTACTCAGGAGGCAGAGATTAGGAGGTCAAAGCCAGCTTGGGCAGACAGTTGTGAGACCCTATCTAGAAAAAATCCTTCACAAAAAAGGGCTGGTGGAGTGGCTCAAGGTGTAAGCCATGAGTTCAAACCCCAGTACTGAAAGAAAAAAAAAAACAGTTTTGGACTGGGGGGTGTGGCTCAAATGGTATAGAGCCTGCTTTGCAAGCAGGAGGCCCTGAATTGCAACCCAATCCCACACCAAGCAAATGTACTATAAGAATATCTTGGGGCTTGTTTTGTTTTGTTTTGTTTTTTGTTTGTTTATTTTGGTGGCATTGGAGTTTGAACTCAGGACCTCATGCTTGCTAGGCAAGCATCTATCACTTGAGCTACACTCCAGGCCTAAGAGGAATATCCGTAACCACCACCTAGATCAAGAAGTCAAAATTGAGTAGCTATGCATGGTGGTATATGCCTGTCATCCCAGCTATATAAGGGGGTGAGGTGGGAGGATCACATGAGCCCCGGAGGCTGATGCCAGTCTGTGCAGCATCGTGAGAAGCTGTATCAAAAAACAACAACAACAAAAAGCCAGCATGGTGGTGCATGCCAGCACCAGGGAGGCTGAGACAGAATTGGAAGTTCTAGTCTGGGCTGTATAGCAAGACCCTTTCTCAAAAAACCCAAAATTTGCTAGCTACTCAAAAGGCTGTCCATGTATCTTTTCCTTCCCCAGAAAAAAATAAGTATCCTAATTTGTAGTTACCACTTTTTTAAATTCAGTTTTATCCTCTGTGTATGTACCATTCTCTAGGTACTATTTATATTTTGCCCTTTTAAGAAATACTCAGTTTGTCTTGGTCTCTTAATGTTTAGTTTTTGTTTCTGTCTGTGTTCTTTACAATTTGTCTAATTTTGCTTGGTGCACTCAGGGTTCAGTGAGTATCCTCCTCTGCCTTTTATATTTCTTGCAAATTAGCAACTGTCCCTGGAGACTTGTTCAGACTCAGGCTGGAGGGTGGTAGGTGTCCTCTGGCTAGAAGGTGCACGTGGTGTGTGCTGTCTTCTTTGTGGTGCTCAGCTCCTAGGCATCACGTGGTACTGGTGCCTGCAAGTCACGGCTCTAATTGTAGCATGTTTTTTTCATTTATTAGATAGAGCTGAATGAGACACCTCCCCTCATCTACTTCCCTTTAGTTCCCCGGATTGCAGTTAATGCAGGAAAGGCAGAATAAATGCTCTTACTTATTAGGTGACTAAATAGTGTTTTTCTTGTTTTTAATTTAATTAAATTATTATTAGTTTGTTGTGCTGGATTTGAACCCAGGGCATTGTAAATTTCTAGGCGAGTGCTGCACTCTAGCCTGAGTTTTTTTTTGTAATTATTATTTACTTAACATTTAAACATTTTGTTGTTTAACTCATTCCTCTGCAGTTGCTGTTGTAATTGATGCTCATACTATAATGTCTTCAGCCAGTAGGCTCCTTTTCAAATTAAATTTTGAATCTTCGTGACATTACCCTCATCTTGTTTAGATTCCTCCCTGTCTTATGGACAGACATTTCTGGTCTGCTCTGTACTAAGGATCAGCCATTTCCCCAAGGAGCTCTGGTTTCATCTAGTGGAGAGTGATATTTTAAGGCCAAAAGAAGAGAACTAGTGATGCTTGGTTAATTTTATACTCGGCAGTTATGTCACATGTATGAGTTCAGTCGCGTTTTGCTTGTATTTTAAATTTATCTAATTTCATATTGAAAATCTTGGTTCTGAAGAACACAGGGTGACAGAATTACAACGTTCCATTATTTTGTTGCACAACTCACTCAGAATTTTTGTTAAAAACAAATGTCTTCACAAGCTACCCCTTCTTTTTGGTGTGCTGTATGCACAGCATGGGAACAGGCGGCCATTTGTAGTAACTTGGCCCTTTCAGATTCTAGCCTTGGTTCTCCAGCTCGGGATGTGTTGAATCCCACCCTCAGCGATGGGCACCTCTTGCCATTTTGGTTGTCTGAAGCTCACTTTCAAACATGTTCCTCAGGAGGGGCTGTTGTTTGCCTTGTTTTGTTTCTTTTTCTTTTCGCTGTGCTGGGGATGATACCCCAGGCTTGTGCATGCTGGACAAGCGCTGACCACTGAGCCATAAGCGAAACCCAGGATATACCTTTTACACTTAAAAGTTGCCTTTGCTGAATATGAAATTCCTGACTTAACATTTCTTTCCTTAAGTATCTTAAATACATTACTTCTTTTTTTATTATTATTGTACCCTGGGGGTACATTGTGACATCTACAAAAGTTCTTACTATGTATCATAGTTAAACTCAGCCATCCATCATTCTTCTTTACCTACAAACCCCCCATTCCTGGAATAGCATCAGCAGGTCTCATTTTTCCATTTTCATACATGAGTACATAATATTTCCTATATTGTTTCTTTGAAGCGCAATAAATAGTTCTGTCAGAGCGCCTGATAATCTGATCGCACCCTCATTTGTCCCTTGCTCTTTTTTATTCTCTTTTTAGAGTCTGGCATTTTAGTAGATCTTAGCTTGGCAACACCTGTCTGGGTTTGCATTATGCTCTCAGTTTGGAGTTTCAAACCATATTAGAAGTTTTTTCCTTTGAAAACTATTATTTCTGTGTTGGGTCTTATCTTCCATACATGACACTTTCTCCTGAATCTTTTCCTTCTTTGTAATTGGTCTTTTGACAGGTGCCGGAGGCTCACGCTTGTAATTGTAGCTACTTACAAGGCTGTGATTAGGAAGATTTGAGGTTCAAGGCCAGCTTGGGCAAACAGTTCTTGAGCCCCCATCTCCAAAATAACCTGAGCATAATGGACTGGAGGTGTGGTTGAAGCAGTAGAGTACCTGCTTTGCAAGCATGAAGCCCTGAGTTCATTCAAACCCTAGTCCCACCAAAAAAATAAATACATAAAATAAAATTGTTCTTTCACCTTCTAGTTACCATAAGGCATTATGTTTGTTTCTTAACTCTATTTAGCCTTTTTAAGATGCTTCTTTTATTTCTAGATTTTTTTTCCCCTGACTTCTAACAATCAGTTTTTAAATTCTGGTTTATATTGTTCTTTCATGACTTGTCATTTCCTTAATGTCTTGGCTAGTTTGGGGATAGTGGGAGCAGTTTATGTTGGGGTTGTGGGTGCCTCTTTCTGGCATGCATTCGTTGTTTTCTTGGAGTGTTTTCTGTTAGTGACATCCTTATGTCACTTCTGTTAAGTAGGCACTCTCACCCTTCTCTGTTGCTTGTTTCTAGTGTGAAGTTTAAGATAGTCTTTATGACTTCCCGGATTTCTGCTGCTATAGAGTGATATCCAGGAACATGTAGCTTGCCTTCTGAACCTTCCCTGCCTCTGGGTTTCCCAGTGGCTCTGTTGTCCCTGCCAGATTCCATTTTGATTCTACTTAGTTTCTCTTCAGGGTAGGCTCTCTGGTGGGCCTTTCCCAGCTCTCAGGGACTCGACTGCCCAGACTTGAGGGCCTCTGCAGGCCTGGCTCATTTGCCCACTAAGCAGGCACATGACTCCATGGGGTTTCAACTGCTCTCCTCCCTTTGGCCTGTCTTGGTCTCTGGGGGACACCTGTTGTCAGCTCTTGGGGTTCTTCTCTCCTCAGGCCCGCAGGTCACCCTGTTGCTTCCCTCTGCTTTCTCCCTCACAGACACTGGTAATGTTCAGGGCTCGTGGCTGTTAATGTTTTGTCCACTCTGACCTTTGTTGTGGGGATTATAGAGATACATTGCTGCTGCCTAGTTTGTTGTAAATGTGGCCTATGTCTTTTTGGTTTTGTTGTCAGTTGCTCTGTCTTTGTGGGAATTGGAGAAGATTGAAAAGCTGTGCTGCCACCACTTGTCTCCTAGCATCTTTTGATCCATGAGCTTTAGATGGTATCTCCTTTGTCCCTGGTGTGTGGAGACTGCCCTACCCTCTGCTTTCCCCATTTCCTGTCCCATTTTCTGTTCACACCGCCGCCTGTATTTGCTCATTCTTCAGGTGACCAGTATGCACTGAAGATGAGGTTTGTGGACCACGTGTTTGATGAGCAAGTAATAGATTCTCTGACGGTGAAGATCATCTTGCCCGAGGGGGCCAAGTGAGTGTGAACATCCTCTCCTCTGCACCCATTTCTCCAGCGGCGCCTCCTGCCATCTCAAGGGGACCCGTGTCTGGGGGTTCAGACTAGGTGCCAAGAAACATCTAGGGAACTTCTGGCTGAAAGTTAAAAAGAAAAGTTAGACTTAGGGGAGGGCACAAAATTTATCTGTGAAATCTTTTGAAAAGATGCCTTCGTGAAACAGGCACAATATCCAAAGTTGCTTCAACAACCACAGTGATGGGGTGATAGCAGCAGGAAGGAATGTAAAGGCAAGATAACCAGGTGGACCTGCAGCTGTGGCTCCACTCTGTCCTGGGCTTGTTAGACCACATTCAGAAAGTGGGATCTGGTTCTGTAAACAAACAGGAGGAACTGTCCTTGGTCAGTTTGAGCAGAGTGGACTGCTTGGTGGGAAAGGGATAGCTCATAAATGACAGCATAAGTTGAAGAACCACACTTTGGAAAGGAAGGAGCCAGGGTACCTGCACAGTGCACTTGGTGGGAACGCTTGGGCACTCACAGAGTCACCTGTCTTTGTCCTGAGTGAAAGGACCTGCTTGCAGTCTTGGTGTGACTTCACTTTAGATTGAGATTCATGTCGCTGTGCGTCCTCTTGTCACCAAAAGAAGAGGTGCACCTTGATTTTTTTCAGAGGCGTAGTTCCTCCAATCATAACTGAACTAGGGTATGCTGTTTAATAGGAGAGGGGACAGTAGGCTGGGGCAGGTGAGCAGTACATGTGCACTAGCCCTGTAGGAGGCTATCCTTTGTGTGACGAGGAAGCATTTGGAATGACTCCCAATGGACGCTTGAAGTCACTGAGACTCTGACTGGGTGGGATATGCTGGAGAGCTGTGTCGACTGGGTGACCCCGAGGGGTGGGGCTGGTATTTGGGAGTACCTGACGGGGGCACCTTGTTGTTGCACAGATGTTCAGTCTCATACTTAAGGCTTTCTGCAGTGGGTTGGCCGGCTCAAGAAGGTGGAGGAGTGTGAACATAATGATCCTGGACAGCCCCTTAGTCTTGGAATTCTGCAATCTGTCAGTATAGATAGCTTGAGGCTACAATGAATTTCCTCTGCCTCCAGGAACATCCAAGTTGACAGTCCCTATGAAATCAGCCGTGCCCCAGATGAGCTGCACTACACCTACCTGGACACTTTTGGCCGCCCTGTTATTGTTGCCTATAAGAAAAATCTGGTTGAACAGCACATTCAGGACATTGTGGTGAGTGACTCCACTGTCCTGCCTTCCATGTCTCCCCAGGCCGTGGGTCTGGGGCCATAGACTGACCCATCCTTACCCTTGGTCAGCTGCCTGGATGCCTCTGGGGCAGTGGGTGGAAGAGTGGGCCTGCCTGGGCATGTTTGTGCCTCAGGTTCTGGTGTCTTGATGCCACCTGTCTTCCTGGTTCTCTCCCAGGTCCACTACACATTCAACAAGGTGCTGATGCTGCAGGAGCCCCTGCTGGTGGTGGCTGCCTTCTACATCCTGTTCTTCACTGTCATCGTCTATGTGCGCCTGGACTTCTCCATCACCAAGGTGCCCTTGCCACTTTTTTCTTGCCTTTGTTAGTCCATCCTTTGTGACCTCAGTAATGGGTTCCACCACGTGATCTTCGCAGCAAGCCCAGGCCAGGACTCAACCTTACTTTGCCTGTGGCCTCCGCTAATTTTTATTGTTGATACTTTTGTGTGCATGTGGTGCTGGAGATGGAGCCCAGGCCTTGTGCATGCTAGACAAGACCTCTACCATTGAGCCTCTGCCCAGCCCACTGCTTTGTGTTGATGCTTATGGTCATCAGCACGTGGTGTTAAGTCCTTGTGACCTGTCTTGGATGCTCAGGTGAGGTAAGAAAATCATTAAGAGGTTGCTGTGGTTTTTCACCTGTTTTTCTCTCCCCTCCCCTATGGGAGGAGCTTATGGGGAGATGACTTCAGAGTTCAGCAGAAACTGCCAACTGGGCCCTGTCTCTAACTTTCTTTCTTTGGAGTTCTTCACACTGACGAACATACTCCGTGGTTCTTGGCCTTTCCCAGGGCTGCACAGCACTGCATAGAGTCTTCACTCATCCTCTTTGCCCTTTGTCTTTTTTTTTTTTTTTTTTTTTAAGCGGTGCTGGTGTTTGAACTCAGGGCCTCACATAGTGCTCTACCACTGGAACCACTCCAGCTGCTTTTTCTTTCCTTTCTTATTATTACCAACATTGTTTCCTAAGGGCTTTCTACCCTGTGCTAAACACTTAATAGCAGGTGTCATGGTCTGGCAGGAGGGAGTCATCAGGCTCCTCCAGTGAGGCAGCTGTAGCTGGCACTAGGACCAGGGTGGTGAAGGTGACAGCTGCAGGCTGTGGTTTTGGTGGAGCTTAGGGGTGGGGGACCACGATGATGGGACAGCTGTCCTGCAGAGGAGGTGATGGGCAAGAGGGAGGGGTCTCCAGCTGGAAGGGCTGTTTGTGGGACACAGGGAGAGATTTCACCTGTGGGTAGCAACATGGTCCACTCAAGCAAAGGTGTGGACTCTCTGGTCACACAGAGGACCATGGCTGCCTAAGGGCCAGGTAGGTGGCTGGAGACTGCTGGTTAGCCTTGTTACCTTCGCAGAAGCTGACCTGGGTTTATTGTGAACACACTGCTGAAAAGTAAAGAAATTTGTTTGAAATAGTTCCACCTTTGTAAAAATACTCTACACTTAGAGTTAACATTTTCATAGGTATGTATACATGTATATTTTTTTGGCGGCAGGGGTGTTCTCTCATATAACCTTTCTCACCTAACCACAAGTTAGCAGTCATTTCAGCAAATGGCAATGCCGCTAAGATCTGTTAGAACAGCACATGTGGGGCACTGTCCCAGTGGTAATTTCCACTGTTACTTTGTATACACCGGAGCCTAGCTGAGGATCATGCATTGCCTACGGAGGTCAGGTCTCTTTAGTCTCACCTGCTTTCCCTCATTCCTTCCCTCCCGGATACAAGGCACCAGTGTGTATATCCATTTGCTAAATTCTAGAAACATACACAAAATAACCTCAGAACTATAGCACTCATGACACCACCAACGGCAAACCTGCCAGCGAAGTCCAGGGTTTGTCTGCATTTCTTGTGTTGTTAGACTGAAAATGTCTCGTCAAGTATTGTGTCCCAATGTCATTGGGTTGGTTCTTGTGTTTTCCTGCATTGTTCATTCGAAGTGTGTTTCTGTTTGACTTTGTTCTAGTTTTCCTCCACCATTGTTAATATTTAGGTTATAATATGACAGGCTCTAAATTCAAAATTCTACCTTTTCCACTTCCTACCATGTGGGTAACTACCTTCATCAGCTCCTGAATAGCTAGCTTGATTTTTTTTTTTTTAACACTGAAACCTTTTATTTATTTTTTTGTGAGACTGAGGTTTAAACTCAGGACTGCACCCTTACCAAACAGGAGCTCTAACACTTGAGCCACACCTCCAGTCCATTTTTCTTTGGTTATTTTGGAGATGGGAGGGGGGTGGGTCTCACAATCTATTTGCCCAGGCTGGCCTCAAACCATGATCCTTCTTATCTTAGCTTCTCAAGTAGTAGCTAGAATTATAGGCATGAGCCACCGGGGCCCGGCCCCTTGAAGGTTTTAAGAAGGAGCAAGATGTAGTAAGCCACCTTCACTTGGAGCTGAAGTCTGTTCATGGTACACTCTAGCATTACTGTCCTTCCTTGTGCTACCCTGTCAGCCTTGCAGAACTGCTAAGCGGTGTCTGCTTCTTATGTATGTCCCCATTTCTGCCTCTTGTGTCTGGTCCTGATTGAGTGTAAGTATGGGTTTGATTGTGCCTTTCTAAGAAGGTGACTTCTTGTTTGGACTCCTGGTAGCAGTGAGTGTCCTTTGGGAGGTAGGTCAAAGTGGGCTCACACCTGAGTGTTGGGGCTGACAGAGTGGCTCAAGTGATAGAGCACCTGCCTAGCAATCAGGAA
The DNA here is from genome assembly GCF_047511655.1 of Castor canadensis. Lineage (NCBI taxonomy): Eukaryota > Metazoa > Chordata > Mammalia > Rodentia > Castoridae > Castor > Castor canadensis. The sequence goes on along the minus strand of NC_133395.1, from coordinate 148,080,098 downwards.
GCCCTGACTTCAAATCTCAGTACTGCCAAAAAGTAAAAAGCTGAGCATTGTTTGACGTGGTGTCTCTTCCTTCTTCAGGATCCGGCTGCAGAAGCCAGGATGAAGGTTGCCTGCATTACAGAGCAAGTCTTGACCCTGGTCAACAAGAGAATAGGCCTATACCGTCACTTTGATGAGACCATCAATAGGTACAAGCAGTCCCGGGACCTCTCCACCCTCAACAGTGGCAAGAAGAGCCTGGAGACTGAGCACAAGGCTGTAACCAGTGAGATTGCGGCACTGCAGTCCAGGCTGAAGACCGAGGGCTCCGATCTGTGTGACAGAGTGAGTGTCTGCCGTGTGGAATAACTCGGCTTGTGGCCTCCATGCCCCACTCTTGGGGGTTGTAGCCAGTTGTTGAGAGCATCCGCGCTGCTCTGCCCAGGCCCAATGCCATGTAGCTGTCTGCTTCCTTGCCTACTGAGGGCTGAGAGCGTAGGCAGTGTAGGCTTGTGTGGTGCCAGCACTTGTGGGGGAACAAGAAAACACCAGACTTCAGAATCAGGGATTCAAACTCAGGCTTGCATTTATACTTTGTAACCTTGGGCACATGACCTACCTTGTGTGCCTCATTTCCCCCATCTGTAAAATAGCAGTATTAGACCCTTGAAGTGGAGTGTGAAAGAAAGTGGTGCACATCAATGCTTTTTTAGCACCTGTCCTCTCTGTGGAGGAAGGCGTAACTTCTGACAGAGGTGCCCCTCACAGTGCCTGACCACATCCCTCTCCTCACCCTGTTCTAATTTCTTCATAGCACCTCCCGCTCTCTGTAACTGTCTTCAAGTGCCAGCTTTGTGAGGACAAAGTACCTTGTCTGTTTTTAATTACTATTACTGGAGCCTGACACTGCCTGGCACTCTCTCTCTCATGGTCTGTTGAAAGTTGAGTGAACATAAATAACTGTTGATGTTCTGCCTGGCACACAGTAGGTGTGGGAATGGTTTAGTCTGGCTGTCAGCCTCCCACGTCACCCATTGGTCTTTTGCTTAACTGAATCCCTGGACCCAGTTGCTCAGCTGCAGGGAAAGGAAAGACACTCACCAAGGACAACTGTGTGCCAGGGCGCCATGGCAGGTGTTTCCACGTGCTTTCACCCTCAGTCCTCTTCCAGATGAGGCCCAGAGATGGTGAGCGGCTTGCTTGTCAGGTCAGAGCTTGGCAGAGCAGACCTTGTAGGTAGTGACTCTGGCAATTGAAGTCAGCCTTTCTCCTCTAGACATCACTCATTTGACCTGGGAGGTGTGCTCGTGGCTGTGTCAGGGGCAGGTCTATGGACCTCTGAGTCAGTGGGCCTGGGCCAACAGTAGAGCTTGCTGACTGTGGTGGGAGGCCTGCTCTTAATCCTACCCTGCTCTTGTCTTGGTCAGGTGAGTGAAATGCAGAAGCTGGACGCACAGGTGAAGGAGCTGGTGCTGAAGTCAGCAGTGGAAGCTGAGCGGCTAGTGGCCGGCAAGCTCAAGAAAGACACGTACATTGAGAATGAGAAGCTCATCTCAGGAAAGCGCCAAGAGCTGGTCACCAAGATTGACCACATCCTGGATGCCCTGTAACCTGCCGGGTCATTCTCAGGCATTAACCAACTGCCTGCACTTGAGAGGGCAGAAGGCGAGTGGAGGGAGGTGGCACAGGTTGATAGGCAGAGGACCCTCAGGAAGAGAGGCCAGGGCCTGCTGTTGCCCTACCAATAGCTGTCTCTTGTCCCTTGTTGGTCTTTCTGTTGTTTTTAAGTTTTAAAAAATCCCATAAAAATCAAACATCTTTGTGTTTTGAACAAAGACATTCAGTAGTCAGTTGTTTATTATTTTTTCTGAAGCCTATCTTGGGTATTTTTTTCAGGGCTTATAAGCCTTCTAATTTCCTAATTGGTTAATTTGTGAGTTTTTTTGTTTGTTTTTTTAAAGTGTGTGTGACCAAATGAAAATAAAGAAGGGACTGAACATTTGCTTTTTTTTCTGTTGAAAAATCTCTCCTACCTTAATTCTTATGCTTGGGGACAGTGCTTTTATCCATTAAATAGTGGGTTTGCTCCTCAAGTGAGTTTGCAAGGCATGTGTGATTTATGCTTTACATGTCAGAACAGTGGTGTATTCCAGTAGTGGTGTATCTATATGATAGAGCTTATCATAGCACATCAGAGTGAAGCAAATTCCTGACTCCAAACTGATTCCACCCAGTGAGGAAGAAAGGTAGCAGTCGTCCAGTGGGACAGACTGAAGTTACTGAACTTAGACTGAGTGGGGGCGGGAGGTGGGATCCGAGTTCCTGGAGTGGTGTAGGTGGAAGGGTGCATAGCTCCAGGCAGCAGGCACTGTGTGTGCAGAGATCCTGGAGTGTTCGTGACGGGGCCGCAGAGGTGGAGAAGCCAGAATTAGATCTGTACCACTCTGGCTTTACCCTAAAAGCGAGGGAAGGCCGACCAATGTGTGAAAGACATGCTTAGATTTGTATTTTGGCTGAAGAAAACTGAAGGTCAGAGGTTGGTGTGAGACAAGGCAAGGGCAATAGTACCCATGGGTGCGGTCAGGGATGAGGTGGGAGATGGACGGTGCTAAGAAGGGTTTGTCAGGTGTCCATCTTTACTTAGATGGTTCTGCTCATGGTTAGGTAGCATCTGGGCTATGTGTGAGAAAGCCTTTTATGACCTGACAGACTGGATCAAATTCTGCCTTACCCTCTGCCACTGCTGGAACATGTGGTTACTGGACTAGCTCTGGTAAGGGGGCCTTTGTCTGACATCCTCATGTTAGCAGCTAGGTGCTCATAAATAACCGTAGAAGGTGGGTTATGGAATCAAAGAAAGGCTTACATACCCTTAAATACTGTGGGGTGGGTTGAGGTGATGGTACAGCTGTGCAGAATTGAGCTTTTGTCTGAGAAGGTAAGGTGGTACCTGGGACATCCAGGTGGGAGGGTCCACAGGCAGGTCAGGGCTGAAGTTCAAAGGAGAGGGTGTCTGGAAGTGACAAATGGCCCTTGGCACAAAGATGGCTATGCAACTGGAGTGGAAGCTGTGGGTGCGAGTTCTGGGGAAGGATGTGGAGTAAGGAAAGACCCAGGGCCTGGTGTGGTGGTGGGTGCCTGTAGTCCCAGCTAGCTGGAGGCTGAGACTCGCCAGGACAGCAGTCACAAGAGAATGAGAAGAGAGTATGAGGACTCGAAAGGCAGTGGCCATGAGGAGGGGGACACTGTTAACGGCTTAGAAAGATCAACAGCAGTGCGCAGATGCTGCTGGCATTTGGAAGTGCAACACTGCAACCACCCACTGGGGACCTGGGCCTGGACGGAAACGAGGCCTGCCCTGCACGGTGGAAGGCGCAGGTGTCCACGGAAGATCCGGGGGAGAAGGGCCTGGGCAGGTTTGTCAGTGGGCCCAGGCTGGAAGCCCGGAGGCGGGGCTTAGGGTACGGGTGCGCGCCTCCTCCCCCCGCCGCAGCGCCTTCTCGCGTGGGGCGTCCACGTTCTCGCGCGGATCTCGTGGCCCGCGGGCGCCCCCTGCCGGCGGAGCGGCCGCGGGTCCGGCAGGACGGGGCGGGGCCGAGCCGGGGGGCGGGGCCGAGCCGGCGACGCGGCTTGGCGGGGGCGGGGCCGAGCCGGCGGGGCGGGGCGCGCCGGCGCCAGTTCCGAGGCCGCGCGGTGCCCTGCGTCCCGGCTGCGGCGCCCCCTGGAGGTGCGGCTCGAGCGGCCGCCCGCGAGCTGCGAGGGCCTGGGGCTCTCAGACGGCCGGCCAACCCCGGGAGCCTCGGCCTCCAGGCTCAGGCCGTCGCAGCCCCGCGCTTCCCTGGGCCTGGTGCCCTGCAGTAAGCAGGGCCTCAGTTTCCCCTTGTGAGTCCGCCCAGACTCTTCGCAGCACCCAGCGGGCCCGTTCCCGCACACGCTCCGTGACACCTCGCACCTGCCACCCGGGTCCGGCCCCGGCGCGCCCTCCGTGGCCCCCACATTGGGGCAGAGCGGCGACCCCGTCACTGTGCCCCCGGGCCACCCCAGCCGCGCCTCCGCTGCCCGGCTGCAGCTCCATGGACGGAGCCTGGCCTCCCGCCTGTCCCCGCAGCCTGGCCGGCCGGGCGGCAGGTGGGCTCGGCCTGCCTGAAGAAGGGTTGGGGTCGCCGTCCCGCCATTTGTCTTGGAGGCTGACACTGGAGAAGAGCCCACAGGCCCCGGCGCCCTCACAGTTTCACCACAAGTATCCTGGCCGGGCGTCTGGGGCCGAGCTGATAGTGCAGGCCCGGCCGCAGCCCCGCCGGAAACCCGCTGCCAGCGGTTGGGGGCCGCAGGCTGGGACAGGAAACCCGGGTGCGCCCCAGGGCCCAGGGCCTCCGACCAGCCTGGCGCCATTTTGAAGCTGGGCCTGGTCCTGGGGCTGACCCTGAGGTCTGGAGACTGGCCTGTCACCTGCTTGGCCAGGTTTGGGAGATGACAGGGCAGGCGGAGAGACCAGGCTGGCCCTGAGTGAGCCAAGCGCTGAAGGCAGCCTGTCCTCCCCCAGGCCAGTCCCTCGGTGCCACGCGAACTGTGACCTCAAGTCAGGGAACTGGGAAGAGCAGTGCTGTGCGAGACAAAAAGCAGGCCAACCTGGGGCAATGCTGAGCCATCTGGGTGAAGCAGTGGCCGGTGGGGAGCACTGACCCCTCCTTTGTTTCCTCTCCTGAGATGGACTCCAGCAGTGTTTCCCGATGGATGTCTTAGTTGGCTTGGGCTGCTGTAACAAAACACCAGAGCCCGGGTGGCTCACACGCAGGAATTCCCGCTCCTGTTCTGAAGGGCTCCAGGCCGCTGTGGACAGGCTCAGTGCTGGCAAGGCCCGGCTTCCTGGCTCACAGAGGGCCCTTCACTGTCTGGAGAAGGTAAGGGCCTCTTTTGTGAGGTCACGCGTCTCGTTCACCAGGGCTGTGCCCCATGACCTAATCACTTCCCAAAGGCCTAACCGCCTCCCCTCCCCCTGCTTCGGGGTTAGGTTTCAACACATGCATTTGGGGCACACAGCATTCAGTCTACAGCTGAGGGAAGGGGGCAGGTAGTAGAGAAGGTCTGTGATTCAGGAGGGATCTTCAGCTCCCTCTCCCCATGCCTGGCTTCTGGAGCCAGCAGAGCCCCAGCACCAATGCGTTGTCCCAGCCCTTGTAGTAGGGGTGGCCACCCCCACGCCAGGCTCTATTTCTGTCCACCCACTGGAGACTCAGGGCTTGTTCCTCTTCTGTGAGCCTCACACAGCCCACCTGACTGGAGAATGGGGGCTGTAATGACCTGAAACCCAGAAGAGCTCCACAGCATGACCCCTGGGAAGACCCTAGCACAGTGGCTCCAAAAGCAGGGGTCTCTTCCCTCAACAGCAGCTGGGGTGAGCAGCACCCAATTCAATTGCTTTGAATTGAGTGAGGCTGTTTACAAAGCCATGCTGGCCAACAGACAGCAGGTGGAGGGCTCAGCACACCAGGGACTGGAGCCATGTGGTGGAGGGAGCAGTCAGCCTGGCTGAGTTGCTTAGACTGGGCTGGGATGCTTTGCAGTCAGCACCTGTGTGGCCTCAACAAGTCCCTTCTCCCTCTGGGCGTCAAGTCTGGCGGCCCAGACAGATGTCTCAGGGCCCTTGAGCGTTGGTGCTAGAAGCAGTGATTCTAGGGCCATTAATATGGGAAGAGCCCCAGGAGCAGCTCTGTTGAGGGAGGGAAGGAGGTATTGGCCTTTTATTCTCCCCATGCTGTGTGAGGCACAGGTCTGAGGTTCCCACCGTGCGGGTCTTACTGCTGCTCAGTGAGTGCTGGGGTGCTGCACTGTGACATGGAGCTCCGTGCATGCAGGGTGGGCCTTCTCTCTCTCTCTCTCCTGTGTACCACACCCATAGCACACAGACCTTGGGGCACATATGTTCCCATCCCTTGACCCTCACCAAGGCTCACAGATGTGCACACACAAGAACACATGTGCACACCCATGGCTAGACGGATTGGCACATGATAGTTGCTTGTTGGGTACCCGCCATGTGCAGGGTCCTGGTCTTTGCCCTGGGGGTACAGTGGGGAGTGGACAGGTCCTCAGGGGCCACATGAAGTCACACAGGGCTATGCTGGTACCACTCTGTGGGGTGGAGGCTATAATCACCACCGTGGAGCACAGTAATGTGTGTGCGTGTGGACATGTATGTGTGTGAGCACACAATAGGAAGCCCCGGGGCAGCTGGAACACGGTGTAATTCAACCCATGGGGAATGGAGTCCTGGCCCTGCTTGATGGGTGACTGTGAAGCAAGTCTTCCCACCTGTTTCCCCATCAAATAATAAATCATGAAGTTGTGAGGATGTGAAGATGGCGGTGCCACAGCTCAAGACACAGCCGTGAGGGTATTAGGTGGGAGGACCCTAGAGCTCCTTAGGGTTGGGAATGGCAGTGTGACAGCCATGTGATTGTAGGGACGCTGTCCATCTGTGCACGCAGAGTTCATTGTCAGATGTCTTGGACAGGCCTACTGGGCCTTGTCTTGGTCCCTTCTCTGTTACTCTAACAAAATACCTAAGGCAGGGTACTTTGTAAAGAGGTTTATTTGGCTCATGATTCTGGTGGCTGGAAGATCCACCAGAAACAGCATGGTACTGCTTCCTGGTAAGGGCTCCTGGCCGTGGCTGTGTCACAATATGGCAGAGAGGCAGATAGGAACGTGACTCACTTTCTAACAACCTGATCTTGAAAGATCACTCCTGTGAGACCCAGGCCAGTTCACAGGACCAGCATCACTCATTCATGAGCCAAGCTTCCACACATGAACCTTTGGGGGCACTCCAGACACACAGAACCCCTCTGACAGCAGCTCTGATGACAGCTACCTGACAACAGTCTGTAGCCCAGAGACCTGGGGTTTGAGTGAACTAGGTCCTGGGCTGCACATTTTTACCACACTTTTCTACTTTTATGTTTCTCTTCATATTGGGGCACACTGCCTTCTGTCCTTGGTGCATCTTCTGCCACCCTGACCCCTGGTCAGCTGACAGCCTCCCTGTTGGGGACACATATCAGCCCTGTGTGTGCCCCATGGTGAATTGTGGTATGTTTCATGTGTCCATTTGGCTCTAGAGCAGGCTCTTTTTGCTGCTTCCCCTGGTCAGTCTGGGAGGCTTATAACCACAAACATTTGTTCTCGCGGCTCTGGAGGTTCCTGTACCAGCACATCAGGTCGAGTGAGGCCGTCTTTTGGGGTGCTGACCTCTCTCTCTGTGGCTGACACAAATGGCTAGTACTTGGGTCTCTTTAATCAAGGCTCTAAACCCTGTCATGAGGCTCCACCCCATGGCCTAATCTAATCACCTTTCAAAAATCCTAGCTTCCTAAGACCATCTTGGGTAAAGTTGCCAGCATGTGAACTTTTTTGGGACATAAACTCTTTCACACCGTCGGACTGGTCTCAGTGGATATCCCTGAAACCACATGCAAATCCAGCTTATTGAGAGATCAACATCCTCTGAGAGTTTATCCTTAGCTATTACCAAAGACCGGCACCCACCCTCCATCTTCCCTCATGTCCACCACCACTCCCCACTGACAGGTGCCTACCCCATCTTCCTGCCACACCACTGTTGGATGGTGAGGTTGGGGGAGCTGGAACTCAGGTAGGGAGTGAAACTTGGGCTCCACAGAGCCATTCTGGGAGAACAGCCTGCACATAGAGATCAGGTCTACCCCCTGTGACTTGTCAACCTCTTTAGCGAACAGATTGAACATCTTTTGATAGGTCTGTATATGTCAGAGTAGGTCTCGCTTTCTTTGAGTTAAATTGTTTTTAGTTTTATTTTGTTTTTTGGTGCTGGGAATTGAACCCTGGTCCTTGTGCTTGCTGAGCAAGTACTCTACCTCTTAAGTTATACCCCCAGGCCTTTTGTTTTTGTTCTGTTTTTGAGACAGGGTCATCTGCTACCTTTTTGCTCAGGCTGGCCTTAAACTCACAACCCTCCTGCATCCACTTCTGTTCAATCACCTTGTTTTGTTTTGCTTGCAGTACTGGGGGTTGAACTCAGGGCCTCCTTGCTAGGTACAGTTATCTTTTTAAAAGGCACGTGAAAGCGGCGTTTCCTTATAAAGGAAATTGAAGGATGACAGGCTTGCCCAGAGGTTGCCTTTACAGTTATCTGCTCAGCCTTCAGGACTCCTGCTGTGTATGACTGATCGCTGGGTTTGCTCCTCCCAGCTGTGTAGCCACAGGAAAGGCACCCAGCTTCTCTGAACCTCAATTTTCCATCTGTAACATGGGTGATATTAGTTCCTACCTCAGAGAGTGTTTGATGTGAGTCTCAAATAAGTTGGCACCTGTCAGGCAGTGCTCATGATTGGTGGCACGAGGAAGAGTCTCATTACCACGAAAACACTGAGCTGGCTGACAGGTTCATGTGGCAAATGATGAGAAGGCATACTTGAACCCTGGCAAAATGTTGACCTTGTTTAACTCCCATTCAGGTTTGTGTGTGGGGAACTGAGTCCCTTTTGCTGTATGCCACAATCCACTGGACTTGGTGGAATATGGGGGTTGTCACAAGAAGCTTTCTGGAGTCAGGCCATGGGTTGGCTTTGGAGTCAGACAGGTCTCATGCATAGGACAGGGAAAGTCCCATGTTGGGGGTGTTGCAGGAGACCTGCCTGTGGAGCACACAGCAGGTACTCAGTAAAAACTGGTGTCTTTCTGTGCATCTCACCTACTGCTGCTATGGCTGCAATTCTGGCTCCTCCTCCTATTGTTCTGTGGGTGCATTCTGTGGCCTGAAGAAGGCCACATGGCTCTATTTTTTCAGAACCATGATTTCCAGGTTCATAGTGGGGTGGGTGGTCCTGGCCTGAGAGGGCCGAGGGGTCAGGAAGTCCTTCCCTTACTGCAGACTGCAGAGGGAGCTTTGGAGCCAAAGCCACCAGAGGGCGTCTGCACCCCACAATCCATACCTCCTCTGGCTGCAGGGTGGAGACTCAGGCTGTCTGCATGACTGGGTGACATGACAGCCTGCCGCTGGGGCCTCCCCCGGGGCTGAAATCCTAGCTCTGCCTTTCGCTGGCTATGGTTAGCCCTACGCACCTCAGTTTCCTTGACTGTGACATAGGGGCTGTCCTGGGAACTCACAGGGCTCTGTGAAGATGACACATGTTGGTGGTGACAGAGACGTCATTCACACAGTAGCTGCTTCATAGATGTTAGCAACTGTTATCCAGATCCTGCTCCAAGCCAGGCTGTGGTGGGACTTTGACATCTTGTACCACTGGTTCCTTGTTTTCCTTCTGGTGCTGGGGATCTGGCCTCAGGCAAGTGGCAAGTGTTCCACCACATTAGGAGCCTGGCCCGGCTTTGAACACAATGACAGCTCTCAACTGGGGCCTGTCATGCCATGTTCCTGGGGCCTATGTGACTTCTAGAATTGTGGGTCTACTGACCGTGAGCCTGCAGACCCTGTCTGTGGCAGAGTGCCTAGAAGCTGATCACCCTCAGTGACAGGCTGAGGTCCACTAGGCCTTGGAGAGACAGCTGTGGGCCGGGTCCCCACATGGGGTCCCAGGATGTTCTCAGGCTATGGTCCTGCTCAAGGCTGCCCAGGGCACCAAAGCTGTCACATGGCATCACACCACAGGGCCTCAATCTTGCATAAGGCTTATTTATCCAGATACATGGTCGGTCACCTGCTTGAGAGCTATGGCTTCCCCAACTGGCCAGGTGGCAGAGGGCAAGGCGGGTCCCTTTCTTGCTTCTTCCACCAGCTGAGCTTGCGTGGGGCTCTGGGATGGATGGGGACTCCTGTGGACTGTACAGTGTGTACAGCTTGCTGTTCACGGCTCTCCAGAAGCTTCTTGGACGCTGCCCCGGGAGGGCAAGGCGGGTCCCTTTCTTGCTTCTTCCACCAGCTGAGCTTGCGTGGGGCTCTGGGATGGATGGGGACTCCTGTGGACTGTACAGTGTGTACAGCTTGCTGTTCACGGCTCTCCAGAAGCTTCTTGGACGCTGCCCCGGGAAGAGGCAAATTCAATACTTCCAATGAGGAGAAATGAGGCACATAGAGGCCAAAGTCAAGGCTACATACCAGGTAAGCAGCAAAACTAGGCCTTGAACCCAACTCCACACCTTGCTCTACTGTAAGCTTCTGTTGTCTGTTGGCAGATGGCCTCCCTGGAGCCCTAGCCTGACAGTTCCCCTCTGTGTCCAAGCCTGTGCTGTGTCCCCTTCCACCACTTATTTGAATCCTGTCTATACTTCAGGGCTCCATTGAAATACCACCCCATAAACTCCATGACACCTTCCCAGTGGTCCCCATAGTTCTTCACATCCTTGGTCTTTGAGGAAGCTGCTCTCTTTGTCTGCCTGGAATAACCCCTCCTCAGTCTCTAGAACTCAGCCAGCCTTGCCCTGGGAAGGCTCCCTGCTGCTTCCTTCTATGTTGTAACTGTATTGATGCATTGGCTTACATTCAGATTCATTAAAAAGCAAATCTGTGTTTTAAAAATTATAAAAATAACACATGCCCATAATGAGCCTTCAAGCAGATCAGAATGGTTTAGAGAGAAAGGGGAAACCCACCCTCCAGGGCCAGACCCCAGCCTCCCTCTCTAGGAAACCTTGCTCAGTGGTTCCTTGTGAATTGCCATGCAAACACACTCATGTGATTCCACTGCACTTTAATCTTACATCTCCCTGAGACCAGGCTAGGGCCTGAGCTAGGTGGATGCCCAGAGGTGGCCCTGGGCTGGGCCCACAGGATGTACAGAGAAGGTAGGTGATTCCTCTCAGCACCTGACTGCAGAGAGCATGGATCTGGTGAGTCCCTGCACCTACCAGCATGGCACCTGCTAGTCAGCTGGTGCATTTTCTTTTCCATACAGAATGCTATTATCATTATTAAAAGTTGGATTCATTTTCAACATTTGACAGTCAGAAGACACTCCCTTACCATTCAAATTTCCCATGTCTCTTCAATCAGTTTAAGATCAGGCCATATCTGGCCACTGGACTGGGGCAACAGCTGTCCCTGCTGCAGAAGCCTGCAGCTTGTCCTGGCCTGAGGAGGGATTGCTCCAGGGCAAAAGTATGGGAGTGCATCCCCTGGCTTGGAGCGTGAAGACCAGGGACAGGCAGATATGATGGGGACAGGGTATATGTGGTATGACCCATACTAGGTGAAGGCAGTAAATGAGGACTGAGGTGACTCAGGAGGAGCCGGGCAGGACCTGTGTCACTGTTTAAGGATGATCACTGCTGCAATCCATGTGCAGGGCTGCTTGGGGATGAGGACTAGGGTTGTCAGAGTCCATGAAGCAAAGCTGGAAATATGACTTGAACAGTGCACTTGTGGCCCTGGTCTGTGCCTTCGATGTCCAGGGCCACCATTTCTTCATAAGTGGGAAAAGAAGCACAGAGTACAGGGCAGCCCTCTAGCAAGTGTGTCTGCTGCTTAGAGAACAGCAGGCTGTGCTCAAGTTCTGGTGTCCCCACGGGACAGGGAATGTCACCAACCCACACCTGAGGACTGAAGTGTGCCCCTGAATGTGAGACCCAGAGGTGTGAAGCTGGGCCTGGGGGCTGCCTGCTATAGGAGGGGAGGACACTTTGCACACCGTGGGACCAGCCAGGGAGAAAGTCGTGTGTGCCCCAGGTAGTGGCCAAAGATCTCTCAGGGCTGGGGACCAGAGCCCAGGGTTGACCACAGTCCTGAGTGAGCAGGAGTCACCCACTTATGGGAAGTCTCCAGGCCAAGGGGGGCTTGGCCAGGCCCAGGCATCTTCCTCCACAGCCAGGGTCTGCTCAGGCCCTGATTCAGCTTGGCAGCAAGGCTAACCACTGTGATGCTCATACTCCTGATGCTTGGCTTCTCGCTGTCCTGGCGCCCAGGGCTGGGCTGGTGCAGGTTGGCACAGCAAGGCTGAGGCTTGAGGGGCAGGTCAAGCTGAGTTGTCACCTTGCTTATCCCTGGCTGATGCCTCCTCTGTCCTGTCCTTCCTTTCCCAGTCCTGCCCCCCCTCCCTGCCTGCTCCCCTGGGGTGCAGTGTGTGGGGAGGTTGTTGACAATTTGTGCATTAATGTCTCTGCCTGGGGCCTCCTGGTCAGGTGGTGCTTATCAGGGCCCCGCTCCTGTCAGATGGGCCTTCCGGAGCCCGTGGGCAAGGGGGGGTGGTAGAAGTCCCTGCTGCAGGGCCTGAGGCTGCCTTGCCATCCCCGGCCATCACATTCCCCTCGCCCCCCCCCACCGTGGGCTGCCTTCTTTACCACATCAGGATACAGAGCATTGCATGAATTCCGGTCTCAATGGAATTATTTCAGAATTCTGGTCAACCGCGAGTTCGGGGTATTTCACAAACTATCTATCACTGCTGTGTGGTGGGCAGAGCCTGGGCTGGGGGCAAGTAACGGATGCAGGGAGGCCTGGCCCCCACCCACCCTGCCACCCCTCCTGGGTGCCTCGGCTCTGCAGGCAGATGGTTTGAGTTCCGCCTGTTCCCACCGACCACAGGGGGCTTGGGCTGGAGTGGGGTCTCAGGAGAGGCAGCCAGGCCCCAGGATATGGGGAGAGCACCCAGGTTTGGGGTCTGATTCCATCTCTATTCTTGTGTGAGCCTCAGTGGCCCCATCTGTAGAATGGGGTCATGACCCCACCCCATCAATAAGTAATCAAAGACCAGGAAGACAAGTGCCGTTGCTGGTTCTTTTGACACTTTAAGGTTTGTTACGGGGACAAAGGGCCTGTCTAAAATTATGTGCCCAACACTGTATATTTATTATATAATTATTATATATTATTTTGGTGTAAACTGGCAGGGCAGGGGTCCCCACTTTGCTTCTTGCCCCATAAGTTCCCCTGAAAGCCAGGCTCTCCTCTAGCTCCTGGGCACTACCAGGAGGGAATGGTCTCACAGAGGGCCGGAGAGGGCAGGAACTGGCAGGGCCAACCTGGGCTTCTGCTGTAGGTTCCCCGCTGACTGTGATAGGCCCTGCACTGGGTAGAACATGACAGAGGAGCCCCAGTCCCCCACTTCTGGCCCCCTGCTCAGCAAGACTCAGGGGCCACACAGCCCAGGTACAGCTGGAGCTCCTGTGGGCTGTTGCAAAGGGCAAAGAAGTGGGCTCCAGTGTCCCCCTGGTGCAGGGCAGAAGGGAGGACAGGGCCAGCAGAGGCTGTGTGGCCACATGCCACAACTGGAGACACATTCAAGCCCCAACTGGAAATTGAGCTGGCACCCTCAGAGGGCACCAACAGGGTGACTATGATGTGAACTCAGTGTGGCCTCTCAAGACCTAGGTGTTCTGTCCTTTCAGGCCATGTGGTGGTATGGGGCTACAGGCTGTGTAGGGCCTGTACAATGACCAAGTCATTGTCCCCACTGACTTCTTCCTCGTATCCCTTTCATAAGGATGCCTGCCCCCACCTTGGGTGTGGTGAGTGTTCCTGGCTCAGGTCCATGGCTATGGCACTGACCCACCAACAGCGCCAGACTGCAGGCCTTCAGCCTGCTACACCTGGCCGCTCCCCATTGTTTTGGAATCAGTGCACTTTGGTTGTGCTTGCTCCCTTTAATTTTATTTTAAACGTTTCATTTAGGAGTAAATCCAAACTTACAAGAACGTTTGTAAGAACAGTATAAACATCACCTGCGTACTATTCACCCATTCCTCCACTGCGAGAGTGTGACCTCATCACCCTCCCTCTGCCTATGTGTGTACACTCCACACTACCTGTGTTACACATGTATTGTATACATTTGGGGGGACCATTTGAGAATAAGCTGTGTGCATCATGGCTTTTTATTTATTTATTTTTTTTTTGGTTTATTTATTTATTTACTCCTTTATTGGTACTGGCATTTGAACTCAGGGCCTCACACTTGCTAGGCAGGCGCTCTACCACTTGAGCCACTCTGCCAGCCCCTCATGGCTTTTTAAAGAGCTTAGTATGGTTTTCCTAAGAATGGTGATGTTCTTTTTTTTTGTTTGTGTGGTATTTTTGTTGTTGTTGTTTTGAGACAGGTATGTAGCCCAGGCTGGCCATGAATTCAAAATCCTCCTGCCTCAGCCTCCTGAGTGCTGGAATTGCAGGTGTGTGCCACCTCGCCTGGCAGAGATACTCTTTACATAAACACAAGGCAGAACTGATTCGGTCCCCTGCTTTTCTCCAATCCACGGTCCACAATCGTTTTCTGCCATCCACCAAAATTGTCTGTGATACTGTGCCCCCCACAGACACGGGGTCTCGTGTTGTGTTTTCATGGAACTTTTTTTCTTTGTGGTGCTAGAGGTGGAAACCAGGGCCTTGCACATGCCAGGAAGGTGCTGTGCCACCGAGCTGTGCCTCAGTCCTCATGGGACATTTTGACAGCTCCAGAACTTGCTGCACCCCATTCCTGGAGCTGCCCTGCCAATGGACAGTGCCATTTTCTGTTTTGCCATGGATGATGCTGTGACGACCCCCACGTGTGCACCGTGGGTGAGGGAGTCCTAGAAGTAGCCTGCAGGATCAAAAGGTACATAGTGCTTGTCAGCAGGTGACAAGCCTCCATACCAGTGTACTTGCTGCCCGCTGACCACAGCCTGGACCATACAGCATGGGAGCACCTTTCTGTGTGCCCCCACCCTATCATTGATGCCTGTCACACATTCAGGAAGAAAAGCAAAGATTGCACATTTTAAATTTTATTTATGTATTTACTTATTTGAGCCAGGGTCTCACTATGTAGCCCAGGTTGGTCAGAAACTTGAGATCTCCTGTCTCAGCCTCCTAGGTGCTGGGATTATACATGTATAGCACCAAGCTCAGCTCAGATTTTTGAATGTTGTCTCTAAATTTGCCTCTGAGCCAGCAATTAGCTGTAATTAATGAATTACTATTTTATTAGTGATGATAGTGTTTGTGTGGACTGCACTTTTTTGAGATGTGCACTGGACTATGCAGTGGTGTTTGTAGACATGATGTCTACAATTGAAACATGTCAGAATAAAAAAACAAAATGAGTTAAAAATTCCTTCTGCTATTTAGCTTCAGGTCAAAGTTGTAATTGACCATAACAAATTTGGGGCACGCTGAGGAAGAGGGTGGCTCTGATGCGGGGCAGGGGAAGTGGGTGAGTGAGGAGTTCTGGCTGGAAGTGACGGGCAATGGAGGGTGACATGGTGGCTTCCACAGTCTTGCCATGAGCCTTTAGTACTTTCACCTGTGTCCACTCGCTTGACCCCCAGTTGACCTGACGAAGTGTTTACTATTGCTCCTTTTGCCTATTTTAAAAATAAGGAAACTGAGCTCAAGAGAGACTGGGGGCCTTGCCACGGCATCAGCATGGAGGGAGGGACTGTGGGACCCTTGGCTTTGCAGGTGTCCTGGGAGCCTCCAGATTTGTTAAGTTTTAAAGTTGCCTTTATTGATTTGTCCTGAATTACAAAAGGAGTGTAACGTTTCAGAAAGTTTTCCAAATAGGAAAAACCTGCCACCATGATGGCTTTGTTGGTAGAAATTTCTCTTTTGGTTTTCCCTTCTCTTTCTCATTCTCTCTCTCTCTCTCACTTTTTAAGGCAAACTTGATTCCAGAAATGGATAAACATGGGGAGAGGGACAGCTGAAAAAAAACACAAAGGTCTTGGCTGCTGTTGAGGGGGGCCCGAGCTCTTCCATTATTTTCATGTCCTCTTCTGGCCCAGTCTTAGACTTGGGGATTTTCACTTTCTGGGTTGCGGATCGGAAGTCGTATCTTAGATCGCTTTTGAGAAACTTTTGGGAAGTGCGGCTGCCCTGCGTCGTCAGTGCCATTATCACTGACGGTCATCTGGTCATCTTCGTTGCATTATCTGAAACGTTTTCAGGAAGTGTGAGGGGCTTGGTGGAGGGACTGACAGCCACACATGCCTCTGGGGACCTTCTCACAAGGGCCAGGGCACGCCACGGGTGGGCACGTGTGGTTCCCAACCTCCACAGACCCTTGATGCGCAGCCTGGGGACAAGGCTGAAGGCCCCACCTGTGATTACCAGTGTCCAGCCTACTGGGGCCACTGCTGTGCCAGTGGGGGACAGAGGAGATGTCCTTCCTACAGGCTGTGATGGCACAGTACCCGCTGAAGACAACTTTTCCCACCTGATAGGCATCTCTGGCCAAGTTGGTAATGCCCACAGTGAAGAGGACAGGGGTCTGCAGTCAACTGCCTGTGACTATCCCTCAAGTCCACAAATAAAACTCATGGCCCTTTGATTTACTTCTCTCTTCCAGTTTTTGAGAGGGACATGGGTACCAGGAACCATCTCTTCATATGAAGAACAGCGGCTTAGGGCCTTTAAAGAAGGAAGCTGCATCTCGGGGTCCATGGTGGGTGGCAGGAGGGGATGGTGGGGTCTGTGGAGCAGGATTGGCATGCAGAGGTGGCTGCTTCTGGGCCCCAGCTGACTGGGGCTGTGTCCACTGTGCCTCATTTGCCTTATCTGGAAAGGGAGATTGTGCTAAGAAGTTCTGTGTACGGCGTTGTGAGGAATAATGAACACAAGTCCAGCACTTGACATTGTGCCTGGTTGTCTGTCACTGTGATGTTTTATCTCAATCCACCAGGACAGTGCCCTACGTGCACAGGTGACAGGGGAGGGGTGATGTGTCCTTCAGTCAAGTGGATCAATAAAAGTAAGGACAACAATTATCCCTGACAGTTTGTAGGGCTCCATCCCACCCCTCTCATCTAACTTAATCCTCACAATCATCCTAGGCTACAGAAAGGGAAACTGAGGCACGGAGGGGTAAATGCCTTGCCAGGGAAACAGGCTGCACTAGTAGAAGCTACCACTCTGAGCTCCTGGCCCAGGGCTCGGCCTTACCCTGAGGGCTGAAACTGTCCCTTCTTTTCTGCCTGCTGTGGTGCTGGGTGTGGAACCCCAGGCTGTAGGTATCCCCATGGATTCAGACAGGGCTTTAGAAGTCCGGGTGCCATGGCTGTGATGAAGCTGCTCTCCTGGAGGTGACATCTCTGTCCTGAGTGTTTCCTCCCTGGGGGGAGGGACCCTGGGAAAGGTGGGGCACAGTCCTTAGGAGACCTGGAGCTTTCTCCATCCATTCCATCCTCTCCTCGGAGTAGGAAGCTGTCCTTACTTCCTGGGCATCCATCCACCATCCACCAGAGCAGGCCACCCATGTGTCCTTCATCCTCCTGAGACTGCCGGGAACCAGCAGGCCCCGATGGATGGTCCAGGATGATGTTGCTTGCCCAAAGGCATGGCTGGGACTGGCACCAGGCCTACCATAGGTGGGAGACCCTGGTATTCCATATGCTCCAGAGAGTGGAGTCAAACCTCCCTGCAGACGTCCTTCCCTTGGGCTCTGCTATTCTCCTGGGCCCACCTCCTGTCTGAGGTCATTTTCAGCCTGTTCCTGGGGCCTACTTTCCTCTTGCCCTTTTTCCAGGCTGGTCTCCTGCAGCCCTTTCCTGAGGCCTCCACTCTTAAAACAACTCCTCTAATCATGGCTGAGTCCACAAGGCAGAAAGGCAGTGGTGCCTTAACAACGGGAAGTAACAGAGATGACTGTAGGTTCACCCAAAGTTGTGAGAAATAACACAGTGCCGTCCTGTGTATGTATGACAACTTGTAAAACTCCAGTATAGTGTCACAGCCAGGAGATTGGCATTGGCTATTCAGATTCCCCTGGTTTTATCTGCACACACAGAGCATGCGTGGTGTGGACTTTGTGCTAGCAACTTTGCACCTGTGCAGATGTTCCTGACGTCACAGGCTCTTCTGCTCTTTCACATGTGCATTGTAAATGCTGGGCCCTGGGAGACAGGGCCTCAGTGCTGGGCTCAACAGCCAGGGGGTGGGCACAGCAGTCACCATGAAGGACTGATGTGTCCACCATGACAGCTGGGACAGCAGCAGCATCTTAGGACCACGTGACGCCCACCTGGCCGTTTCTCTTCCCTTGACTTTCCGTAATTACTGTTACTAGAGTAATGCAGACTGCCGCATCTTAGCATTTGCACTTTACGACGGTGAGCAGACGGTAGGCTTCCGTAGAAGCTGTCCTTTGACTTGTGAGTGATTCTTTTCCTGGCCAGGGACATGTGGTTGATCCTTTCTCTCCATGCTGGATAGTGGTAGCAAATGCAGTTCTGTCAGCCCTGTGGTCACAGGGAACCACTGTCCTCTGTGGTGTGCAGCATGGCTGAGCTGTGACATTCATGGTGTTCAGCACAATGTCCATTTCTGAGATGATCTTTCCTGTGGGGGACAGGGTGTCACCACGTGGTCCTGGCTGGCCTTGAACTCCTGGGCTCCAGCCATGCTCCTGCCTCAGCTCCCTCCGAGGTTGTGACCATGGGTGCACACCTCCATGCTTAGCTGTACTGTTTCCACTAGGATGAAGACGTCAGGACGTTGTAATCCCATTGTAAGTTGAAGAGGGTCTGGACACGTTCCTTTGGGAACTCAAACAGGACAGAAGGGGTTAAGGGAAAGGATACAACCAGCATTTTCCCAGCCTCCCGTTTGCCCTGCTTTCTAGTGTGTCCCTAAAGTCATTTTTCTGTGTACTTACAAGTGCATGTGTGAATCTTCATGCCTTTTCTTTTTTAAAATACAGATTGTAGAGTGCACTGGACACACTGTTTTCAATTCATTTTCAGTGAATCTCCATCTTGGGTGTCTTTCCATGTCTGTACAGGGAGTTTTTTTTTTTTCATTGTTTTCCTTGCAAAATTTAAATGTATATTTAAAGATAATATATTCATGTGATTTAAGAATCAAAAGGTACAAAATAGCCTACAGTGAGAGCCCCTTCCCTGATACACTGTGGCGATGACCAGTGGTCACCTCCTCTTTGCACATGTAAGCAGACATGCTTGGAAATTCTCTTCCTCCTCTCTTCATCATTATTATGGTTGTTAGTTTCTCGGAGCTGAGATGGAGCCCAGACCTTTGTGTGGTCTGTACCACTGAGCTGCGCCCTACCCCCCTTGGCTTTCTTTCTTTCTCTTTGGGAGGCAGTCTTAGGGCCCCCCAAACCCTCTCTTGCTAGGCAAGGACTCTACCACTTGAGCCACACTTTCCCCTCCCCGCCCCAGCTTCTTACACCCAGGGCTCTGAACCTTGATTGTTTTTCAGTGAACAATGTCTCTTGTAGACCCCCTGGTGAAGTTTCTTCCCTCTGAGTTATAGAGTGCGGTGTTCCACTGTAATGTATGTACCCTAATTTACTCATGCACTCACGTATATACACGTAGGCGACTATTGTGTGCACGGTGGGAGATGGAATCTCCAGTGGGAGAATTCCAGGCACAGGAAGAGTACTTGGAGGCAGGGGCTCTGTGGTCCTTAGGAGCACCTGTGAACATGCAGACTTTTCTTTTTTAAAGTACAGATTGCAGAGTGCACTGGATACACCGTTCTGGACCTGCCAGGTCAAGAAGCACAGGACTCTCGGCCTTGTTATGGGGCAGATCCCAGAGCAGCTTCGTCCCAAGGTTCCTCGGCTTGTGGGTGACGCTCGCAGGTTGGTGCCTCAGAATGTCTTCTCCACCCTCACTCTTCCCGGCCTTTTCTTCTGCCCTCCTTCCAGTGTATGGCGCCATTGTGTGTGTGTGTGTGGCTGGGGATGGAACTCGGGGCCTTGAGCATCAGAGGCAAATAAACACCTCTGAGCTACACGCCGTCACGACTAAATGTTGAGATCTTACATCTACCTTCTCTTCATCCCGGGGCAGTGCAGATGGGGCCTCAGCTGTGCTCCTACAGCTGATGGCCACATTGCATCAACCCAGGCCAGAGACCAGCAAGGCTCCGCCTGCTCTGGTCTTCACCTCTCCAACTGCTCCTGGCAATGTGACTTTTGGGAATGGAATCGAATGAAGACATCCTCATGGCCTACACTCAGTTGCCTGTTCTCTCAGGTCAGGCGTTAAGCGGAGGACTCTGGAGTGACTCCCCAAGCCAGGCCCCAGGAAGAGGTTCCGACTGAACCATGAGGTTTAAAGGTCTGTTTTCCAGAGCGTGTAGTTTGATGACATTTTTGGTCCTTTTAGGGTCTGACTGTTGAAAGTGCCAAGACAATAACCTGCCTCCTCTGTGCTTATTTGGGGAAAGGAAAGACAAAATGGCAAGCTTCAGGAACAGCTCGAGAAGGACCCCTGGTGACAAAACTGAGAGGTGCTGCCTTTCAGGTTCTCAGGTCTGCATGTAGGCCTCCTCAGCAGTGTCACCCTCTCTTGGGGACAGCCTCACATGGCCTCCAGTTCTCAACAGGCCCCTGCTGTGCCTGTCTCCAACTGTCTCTCAATTTCCCCTAAACTCCTCTTCCTCACACTTAGCTTCTCCTCAGGAGGCCCCTCCTTGCTCACACACAGCTCTGTCCATGATTCCTTATCCCAACTGTGTCTCCCGCTATGGGAGGAAACCACCCCCCTTTCCAGGCTCGGCCACAGGCCTCCTGCTTCCTTCTGGCCTCGAGGTCAAGCTCTTTCCTTCACAGGCCTGCATCTTTCCTTGGGGATATGGTGCTGCTGAGACGATATGAGCTACCAAGCTGTGAAAAGACACGTTAGAAGCAAGTGCAATTAAGAAAGGAAGCCATTCTGAAAAGGTGTCATGTTAGACTTTTCGTTACTGAGACAAACAGATTAAAGGAAGAGATTTCAGTCCAGAGTGGCGGGTTCCTGTGCCTGGACTGTGGCGAGGCAGAACATCATGGCTGGGAGTACTGTGAGTTAATTACCATATGGCATCCAGAAAGCAGAGACAGGAAGGGACCAGGGATAAGATCTCACCTTCAAAGTCATGTCCCTCAGTGACCCAATTCCTCCAAGCAGCCACCTTCCATAGTTCCACCACCTCCTAGCAGTCTGCCCAAATTTTGAATCCATCAATAGGCTAAGTCATTGATTAGGTCAGAGCCCTCATGATCTAATTGGCTCTGAGAACACCCTCACAGACACACCCAGGGCCGTGCTTTATTAATTTTCTATCTCTCAGTCCAGTCAAGTTGACGTGATTAACTGTCATAGCTACACACTCTATAACTCCAACTATATATGGCATTTGAAAAAGGAAAAGCTATGGAGCCAGAAAAAAGATCTCTGGTTGCCTGGGGCTAGGGGTGTGGAGATGCCACCAGATGCAGGTCACCAGGTCCTGGGGCCAGAAGGTTCTTGGTCTCACCAGAGAAAGAAATCAAGGACAGGCACAGGGGAGACTTAAGTGGGAGCGGGTTTGTTAATGCAAAATAAGGTGAAAGGCAAACAAAAGTGCCCCCTCCAGAAGGGGGAGTGATTCTAGAAGGAGAGCAGTTTTGAAGGTCCCAGGACCTCAAGCTTTCACTGGGGTCTTTGAACATGGAGATGGTCAGTCCTGGAAAACCTGGGTATGTGTCATTAACTCTTCCCACACACAGGGCAGGGGAGTGCTTGGGCTCATATGGTCAGACTGGGGCTGTCATTTTCCATGAGCTGTGGGGGATGTGGGTCAGCAGAACCTGCTGTGCATCACAAGTTGTTCCATTAGCGTCAGTGGACCAGGATATGAATCCTTATCAACATCCAAGCCATGGTTCCAGCTCCTGCCCCAGCACCATGTCAGAGGGATGCACGGACTGAGCACAGAGGAGTCTGAGGGTGGTGACACCTTCTGCGTGACACTGTGATGGTGATTTCATATCCTTGTACATCTGTTCAAACCCTCAGAGTGTCTACCACCACAAGTGACTGTCACATCAACCATCGACCAGTGATCGTGACAACCAAACTGCCCTGGTGGGGGTGTTGGTGGGGAAGAGGCTGTGTGTGGGGTGGGCAGAGGGTATGTGAGAGGTTTCTGTATGCTATGCTCCATTTTTCTGTGAGCCTAAAACTTCTCTAAGAAAAGCTACTTAAAAAATTTAAGTTAAAAGAGTCAAACATACAGTCAGAGAGGTCCACGGACAGAGTTAGAGGCATCTTTCTCATTCAGCTCTGTGTTCATATTCCACTGCCTTGCTCACTCCTCACAGCAGTCTAGGTGTGCACATGCACATGTGTGAGCATAACTACATCACAGCATTTCCCCTCTCAACAGCTGTAATGTGTCACATGGCGTCACTGTAAACACCCTGTAATGTACATAGCTGTGTTTTGTCAGTTCTAGTCACTGGTGGCCCCTTGGACAGGAGCAGTGAGGACCTCTCTCCTGTGAAGGACATCAGCCTCAGCACCCTCTGCAGGTCAGAGATGCCTCATCACGTCCTCAGCCCTTCACCTCATGTGGCCTCCTGCAGGAGCCTCTGTTCTGTGGGTGATCCTGAGTCAGGACCCCTCTCCCGGCACTCCCCAGTGTGACTTCAGCTCCAGCTCCTCCCTCAGAGCCCCGGGGGTAAGGCAAATGGAAAATACAGGATATTCTGTTTCTGTCTTTCCTGGTGTCTCTGGGAGCCTAGATCTGAGGCACGAGAGAAAGGAGACATGGTAAACTGCTCAAGTTAATAATCCCAGGCCATTGCATTTCACTGAAGTGTGAGCTCACTCTTTTGTGCTAAAATGTGTACTGTGTTTTACCCTGGCTGTTCAATGAGAGCTCTGGAAATAAAACTAACAGTGAGCACCCTTATGTTCAAATCGTGGTGTCTAAACACCACTGAAGGAAACCAGGGGTCCCCAGGGAAGTGGGAGGTTACAGGTCTGGGCAGGGGATGCATGGGGAGAGTGTGGAGGAGGGAGGTGTACCAGAAAACAAGAAAGGCCTCCAAGATGCCTAGGGCCAGGTGGGCTGGGGTGTGGCTCAGTGGCAGAGTTGTGCTCAGCTGTGTGAGGCTCTGGGTTCCCCTCCCTATCATCCACTTAATAAAACAGAAAAAGAAAAGAGTGAGGAGCTCCAGTCCCCGCAGGGCTCCTTCCTTTCCCTGCTGCACCTCACTGAGAACTCTGGGCAGTGAGTTACTGTTTTGGGTCTCAAGCCCAATCCATAGCCTGTGGCTCTGGGAAGTGAGTTAGGTCTAGACCGAAGAGCAGTTCAGGTGCACTCAGGATGGACACATGGGGACTAAGAAAAAAATTTTTTAAAAGCCTCAGGAGCCACTGGCAAAGATGGAGCAAGCTGTGTATCAATAGCAGCCTACTGATTGTGAGTACAGTAGGTTACACCATGTTTGTATGGTGCTAAAAACACACAAAGTAACAAAGCACCGTCATCATTGGGAACCAACTCATTATTTTGAAAAATGTGTCATAAGAGGGAAAGAATGGGCTGGATGTGGTGGTATACATCTATAATCCCAGCTATGAGAGGGTGGATGTAGGAGGATTGAGGTTTGAGGTTGGCTCCAGGAAAAAGTGTTAGCTCCTATTTGAAAAATAAACTAAAAATGCAAAAAGGGCTGGGGATGTGGTTCGTGGTAGAGCACTTGGTAGAGGCCCTGAGTCCAAATACCAGTACCGCAAAAAAAAAAAAAAAAAGAGGATGAGAATCAAGCATCTCTTATTCCTTTCCTAGATCAAGTGTACCACCAGGTAAACAAACAGCAGGTGACATACTCCTGCTAGAGAACAAGGAGGGCTCATGGAACTAGAATGTGACCATTCTGCAACCCTAGGAAATGAACAGACTTTAGGCAGATCAGCCTCTGCTAACACCTGGGCAAGGTACACTCTGCCATAAGAACAGTCACCACCTAGACAGTCTGGCCAAAAAACCAAACCTGAGGCCCATCAAGGCCTGACTATGAACTTCAAGAAATGCCCAGGAGAGAGGACAGTCCTGTTTTTCAGCCCTCGGTGTGCAGGAGTCCCAGGGAGCTTGTTGAGGAACGGGTCTGGGGCTGCAGGTCTGGGTGGCCTGAGACACTGCACTTCCAGGAGGCTCTGTGACACGGGAGCTGCTGCCCTCTGAGATGCTGACTAGGTTAGTTTTTAAGGGCTGCCATACAGTGCCCCAAAACTACTGGCTTAGAATAACAGACATTTGCTGCCTCATGGCTTGGAAGCCAGAACTCAGAAATCAAGGTGACAGCTGCTCCATGTCCCTCTGAAGGGAGGAAGCTTCTCTGTTCTTCCAGCTTTTGGGAGCCCCAGACATGCACCCGCTGTGCATGTCTTCCTCTGCCCAAATTTGTCCTATTTAAAGGACACCAGTCACGTAGTTCAGGGCCCACCCTAGTGCCCTCTGAGAGGCCATGTCATTTTCTGAGGTCCTGGGGTTAAGGCTTCAGCGTACGTTTTTGTGGGGTCAGGGGCACAAACCCTCAACACTAGATATTTGATAGTATTAAGGAGACAGTGTCAGTTTTTAAGGAGTTACAATATTATTATGGTTATATTAAAAAGTTTCTTTTTTCTTTTAGAGAAACATAAACATAATACTTACAAATGAATTCTCTGATGTCTACAATTTGTTACAAAATAATGCAGTGCAGGATACACATTCACCATAATAGATGCAGTAACTTCAACCCTGCTTTGAAAACTGTTGGCCCTGGGTGAGCCCAGGTAGTAAGGTGTCATTATGTCAACTGTGTGCTCTTCTGTAAAATTTGAAGTTTTCAGTAATAAGGGTAAAACAAGAAAATGAACAACAAACAACAAAAATAAGAAATTTCCCAAAACACAGCTTGCTTGGCTCCTTCCTGTCCCTTCACAGCCCACATTGGCCACCCATGTAAGGCCCTCTTTCAGCCTCCCTAAGTTCCCCAGGAGCCTCTTGGGCCCACATGTCCTGGTGGGCTGCACACAGTCCCCAGAAGTGTCCCTGTCCCCAGAAATGTCCCCTGCACCCAGTTGTTGGCAGGGCCCCCTCCACATGGCAGCCTTTCCAGTCCACTCTCCCAACACTGAAACCCAAGTCACACTCAGCCATTGCCTTTGCCCTCAGTGGGCAGCCACTGCTTGGGGAAAGATGCCCAGAGTCACAGCTGCTGGCTGCAGCTCAGTCCCCAGCACTGGGTCCTTGTCCAGTTCCAGGGAATGTCTCATGGCCTTTGAAGGTCAGTGGCTAGGGATGTGCTTCTCTGAAAAGAAGTGGGCCAGACTCCACTTCCCTCTGCTCCCAGCTCCAGGCACAGGGAGGCCTCAAAGGCAGGGAGAAGCAGAGTGTATTGAAGGCCCTGGGATCTGGCTCAGCCCTCCCTCTAGGAGCCAAACAGCTTTCTGGTGTATTAAACAATAAAGACAAGACAAACAGCTGGTGACCCCTGCTGAGGCCCAGCAAATGTCTACACAGCACAGATGAACACCTTCAAGAAAAAAATGTGTTGGGCTGAGGATTTGCTCAGAGGTACAGCACTTGTCCAGTATTCATGAGAACCTGTGTTACCTCTCCAGCACCATATGCTCAAAAGTTACAATGTAGGTATAAACTCATTTAGAGACAATATTAAAATGCCTGAACTCAAGGTCCTTTCTGAAAGCAAAGCTTAGATGAAATGGCCCCTAGAGCTGCCTCCCAGGAAGGCCTGGAGGCCAGCAGAACTCTGGATCCCACAGGGCTGGAAAGGAGGAGGCCAGGAAACATGAACGCTTCCCAATCCAGTCCAGGGTGCAGCTGCCCCAAGCTGTGTCCTGCTCCCTTCCCACAAGGCCATAGAGGTCAGTGCAGAGGCTGCACTGTGTCCCATAGAGCAAATTCTTTCCACAACCATTGGTTGGTACCTGGCATCTTCCAGGGACTGCTATAAGTCCCTAGCACGTGGCAATGAGTGGAGAGAAAGAGGGGGAGGCACAGCTGAGGAGCAGTCAGGGAAGCCAACGGGGAATGGCAGAAAACATAAGGGGTTCCCATTATGAGAACTAAAAAGGAGGGTGCTTGAGGGCAGGTGTGGCCAATGTACAGCTTTCAACCAAAGAAAATCTGAAGCTCGGGCTTGTATGAAGAGGAAGGGGCTGTGGGAACACTGGGTTTAGGTCCTGGCGGAAGCAGTTAGGGTCCTACAGGAGAAGGCTTCATTTGCCACAGACCCCAGTGTTTCTTACTGCCCCAAGCATACCCTGCTCTTCCACAGGGGGGGTTTACCCTGTCTACACCCTGGAACAGCTTGGAGAGGTTCTGAAACAACCCTCTTAAGACAATGAAGACAGAAATGATTTCTAAGCTTTCCAGGTGACTGCTGTAAGACGGGAGCCATCAGGAAGAGTGAACAGGGAATTATTGCCTGTGGATCATGCGTGCTGATAAATAGTAAGGCTAGAGATGGGAGAAAAGGATCCAAGATTGGGGAGGATGGAGAATTTAAATGATACGAACATGCACTCATGGGATGCTTTTCTACAGCAGTGACTCTCACACCAGGGTCATCTGATGCAAGAGATGCTGGGATGTCCCCATGGTGGATGCTGTGAGAATGAAGAGGCAGTAGTGATCACCGAGGCAGCCAAGAAGGGCTTCACAATGCTGTGTCAGAAATGTAACCAGGATCTGATTTGTGATTTTGAAATTTGCTGTGGTGTGACAGGCAGATGGGCATGAGAGGCTGGAGCCAGGTCAGAAAGCCTTGCTGGGAAGTGACAACACGTGTGCAGGGCTGGGCTGGAGGCTGGGGCAGGTGACTGGGACAGGGTGTGTGTGGGATATAAGAAGGTGAGACCCCTGAGGCTGCCAGCCAGCCTTGCCAGCCTCAGACTTGCTGTTGCTTTGCACCATGGTGTGATCACGGGTCTTGGGGAAAGTGGGCTGGCCCTTCTCTAAACAACTGTGGCTTCTCCTCCTCCTGACATGGCTGGTAGAGGAGGTTTGTGAGTTGCTGTGAGCATCTTAAGGCTTCTGAAGGGGAAGTGAGCAACCCTCCTTAGCAAGAATTCTATCAATAACACCTCATGTCACCTGCCGGCATCACAGGACAATGCCACTAGAAAATTTCAGAGATTTGATCAACATGAAACCAATGACACTTTGCCCCCTGTATCCTTTCAGGTCAGATGTCTTTGGGTTTCCATTTCTCCTCCATAATCAAGTTGGTTTGATTTCCAGCTTCAGAACCAAGTTCTTTGTTCTTTCCACTCGGTCCATAAACATCAGCTTGGTCCAGAGCTTAAGAGAAAAACGGTGTAGATGTTACCCCAAAGCTCTTCTTAGGGAGGGAACTCTCTTTCTTTAGGAAAAGAAGGCTGGGAAGGGAAGAGTTTTGTTTTGGAAGGAAATGAAAAAAACAGGACTGAGCTATTGATTGAGAAATGAATGGTAATTTAGGAGGGCAGAGCTCTGAGCATAGGGACCTGGGAGGTAGAACAGGAGCCACCAGGGGGTCTTGGTGATGGGGTTGTCCTTTCACTTTTACTCTTATTAATCACTCCCCCCTTTATTTATTTATATTTATTTATTTATTTTTGGTGACAAAGGAGTTTGAACTCAGGGCTTAGCACTTGCAAAGTGGGTGCTCTACTGCTTGAGCAACACCTCCAGTCCATTTTGCTCTGGTTATTCTGGAGATGGTGGGTGGAGGGGGTCTCATGAACTATGCCCTAGATGGTCTCAAATGGTGATCCTCCCGATCTCAGCCTCCAAAGTAGCTAGGATTACAGGTGTGAGCCACCAGCACCCAGTTATTAATCACTTTTAGTTAGAGAGCTGCTATCTGATTGAGGTTTACACTGCTGCTATCAATCAGCTGCCCGGGGTCCTCCTGCTCTTCCTGATAGAAATGGTGAGAAGGTGAGAACCTCTTCTAGCTCTGGCAGTCGGGCTCCTTGAGTGCCCAGGCCTAAGGGCTGCATGGAGACCCAGAGGCTCCCAGCTCCAGGCCTGAGGCTAGGGGCCTTCTGCTCCAGGCTTTGGCCACAGAGACCATGGCTCTGGCACTTGGCTTCCAGCAGGAGTGAGTGGCAGCAGCAGGTGTCAGCAGGCAATGCTTACTACTGCTACAAGCCTCGGCTTCTAGAGTGGCTGGTGACACAGCTCTTGGGCCTAGGGTGTCTGCGATCCTAGGCCCCAAAGACCTGGCTCTCCTCTGAACTCTTTGAGTGACCAGGACTTACAGGTTCTCATCTCTGTCTCCTCACACCCTTCTACTGCTCTTCAGACTCAGCTCTCTGCCCTCTCTCACCTTCTGTGCCTCTGCTCCCTGTTGTTCCTGCCCTGGTCACTCTCTAGAGCTCTCTAGCTGCCCTTCTGTGCTGGTACCACTTTTGCCACTGTCACCATTCCTTTGCTGCTTCTGTCATCAGCTCAGCTCACTCTCCAAATGATAAAGCTCACATGTAGGTAGGAAAGGACTACTGAAAAGAAGCCTTTTAATAGGGCTAATGCTGCCACACTAGGACCCGCACAGGAAGGATCTCAGAGGACTCCAAAAGTGAGCTGAACAGCCTGCTTATATAGCCAGAAAGAGGGTGCAGCAAGGGTGTCTGCACCAATCACAGCAGTCCCCCATGCAAATGAAGCACTTGTACTTGCACCAATCATAGCAGACCTTCATGCAAATGAAGAGCTGTATTTGCACCAATCACAGGCCTTACACTGGACCACAGGAGAAGTGCTCTCCCTCTGGCCTGGGTGAAAATGGCTGTGATGACACAAAGTCCAGAGCAAACTGTTCGAAACACTCATGGCTGTGAGTGCCGCCTGGAGCCAGAGTCTGCTTCAGCAGCTGTGGTGACAGTGCGGCTTCCTCAAGGCCTCCGTGGAGTGTTCAAAGCAGCGGGGCTGCTATGAGGACAGCATGACCAGCTGCTGGGCTGACAGTCCTCTGCTCAGGGCAGCGGGGCACCAGGGAAGTCTAAAGGTGTCAGCTTATGTAAGGAAAAATAAACATTAAAAGGGTGCTTATGATAAAGGCCTGTCACTAACATTAATAGTGCTCTAAAGGTATTTAACAGTGCTTAACCTCTGCCCCAGTGCCCTGGGAAGAGGTGTCTCGCTGCTGTCATAAACTGCCCCCAAGCTTCAGTAAAATCAGACACGTCCACAGTGTCTCCTGAGCTAACGGAAAAGGACGTATTGCCACCTCCAGGTAGGAGCAGAGACAAAGGATGACAAGGAACAAGGAGGAGTGCGTGAGAACAAGAGTCCAGGTGGAGTCACAAGCGATCAGGAGAATGGGAGGAACTCTCAGGGCAGGCTGCAAGGTAAGGGGTGGGTGAGGCACAGCTCCAAGGCCAGGGACAGCACAGGAGACACCTGGACTTGTGTAGATCTATGTAGGACCCAGCACATATAAAGCCACCAGGAAGAAATCACTCCATTTCACTGCGCAGAATAACTCAGTTCAAAGATCATTTCAGTTGTATCAAGGACATTGTTTTTGTTTGTTGTCTTGGTTTTAAAAGACATTCAACCCTGCAGGGTGCTCACACCTGTAATCCTAGCTAATGGGGTGGTAGAGATCAGGAAGATAGCAGTTTGGGGCCAGCCTGGGCAAAAGCGACACCCTATCTCAAAAATACCCAACACAAAAAAGGGCTAGCAGAGTGGTTGAAGTGGTAGAGCACCTGCCTAGCAAGCATGAGGTGATGAGTTCAAACCCCACTCCCACCATAAAAAGGAAAAAGAAAAAGTGGGGTATTGTGCTGGAGATGTAGCTCAGAGGTGCAGTGCCTGCTTGGTTCTGTCCTTCATTCTGTCCCTGCTCCAGGGGAAAAGAAAGTTGGGGGTTCTCACAGGCATAGCAAGTCAGGGTCTCCTTATGCCCAGAAGATTGCACTGTTGCCCGGTCTTCTTAGCAGTTGGCTGTTCTCTTCAAGGTGCCAAAATGGAAATGCCTAAGTTTGAAGTGTTTGTGGAAAACAAACGACAATCCTCAAACAAAACTAACCGCGTGTGCACACACACACACATACGGCTCAGTGGTAGAGCACTTGCTTAGCATTCGTGAGGGTTCCTCCCCAGCGGTAGTAAAAGGGAGGTGAGGGGAAGGGAGGGGAAGGGAGGGGAGGGGAGGGGAGGGAAGTGAGAGGGAAGGGGAGGGGAGGGGAGGGAAGAAAATATTACTGAGAAATGCTAACAGAACCCTGTTCACAGGATGTCATTGGAGGGAGTTTCCATGAGCAGACAGGATTTAGTTGAAAACTATGCACTTAGAGACATTTAGAGAAAGTACCTTTGCTTTAAGAGAAGAGAAAAAAAAAATCACAGAAGACTTGAAGGAAGAGAAGTCAATGGGCCAGAGGGGAAGTAGCTCCTGCCCGAGCCAGCGGTGACAGCCCTGCCCACTCCCAGCCTCCCTTGCAGCTGGGTGACCTTGCATCTTAGCTTTCCCTGGTAACTGAATGTCGCAACTGAACACTGGGTAACTTATGGGAGAATAGAGGTTTATCTGGAGCACAGTTCTGGAGGCTGGTGAGGGCCTAGTGACCTCACTTAACCCTCCAAAAGTCCCTCCTCCATAGCCAGCGTGCCATGTGCAGATGCCCACTGGAGGGTCCAGGCAGAGTATCTGCTGCCCTTGGGAGCAGGACGGTGGCTGAGGCCTGTGCGGGCCCTTCCCTCCTCCCCTCCTCCCCTGAGCACTGGAGTCCTAGGTTGTTGCTAAACCACATGGTTAGGAGTCTGTATTATTATTTTTTATTACCAAGGTACTATATGCTCATTTAAAAATTTAAAATTTAAAATAATACCCAAGTATGTATAATAAAAAGTTCCCTTAAATCTCGGCTCTACAAGTGGCCATGGTCAATGGTCTGGGGAGAACCACAGGCATTTCCTGTGCTATGCTGGCCTTGGTGCAGGTGTGGTTTGTCCCCCAAGGTTCGTGTGCTGAGGGAACCTTTAAGAGGTGGAGCCTGGTGGGAGGTGATTAGGTCACTGGGGGCGTGGCCTTGACGGGGTTAAAGTGTTTTCTTGGGACCTTGTGAGAGTGGGTTGTTATAAAAAGAGCAAGACTGGTCCCTTCCCAGTCTCTGGAAGTCTCTCCACTGCTCTCCCCAGTATGCCATCTTGATGATGTGACACACAGTTGTCAATGTGTTGTTTGAACTTTCAGCCTAAAAACTTCAAGATAAATAAACCTCTTTTCTTTACAGATAACCAGTCTCAGGTATTTTGTCACAGCAATGGTAAATTGCTATAACACAACATAAATCACACACTTGCATAGCACGCGCGCACACACACGGCATTCTACAACTTTTCACACTTAATTCTGTGACCTCCATTCATGAGTGCATCCATAAGTCAGCCTCATTCTTTATTCTTTCTTGTTTTTCTTTTTTGAGACAGGGTTTTGCTTTGTAGCCTAGGCTGGCTTTGAACTTGTAATCCTGCAGGAAGTCTGGCAGGATTTTGTGGGGTACAGGTGGCGTCCGTGTGCCAGGTGGCAAGAGGCAGCAGGGATTCACAGACCTGGGCTGCTGGTGTGTCTACGAAGTGCAAGTCTTGTGACAAAAGATAAAATTAAGGTGCCAAAACTCATTGGCCTTTCCTGGGGCTCTAGGCTTGTCTTTGCTTCTGTGCTGGTATTTTCCTCTCTCTCTCTCTCTCTCAATTTTTTTTTTTAAATAAAAATAACTACAAAGGGTTCGAGGTGCCTTTCTTTCACAACATCTCAGCACTTAAGTTCCAGTAGCACATCGGTGGCAAAGAATGTCCCCTGTCACCGCGGCTGCTTGCCTTTATTTGAAGTGTCTGGCTGAGCTATCTCCCCATGACATGCTTCTTTCAGAGCGAATTATTCATCCCCCTGCGGCCCCCGCCTCCCTGCAGGTGTGAAGACAGGCCTGGCCTTTGTATGTGAGGAGCTGTCCCCCTCCCGCAGTCCCCCACTTGGATCCCCTCCAGGCCTGTCAAGACTCTCCTCGCTCTGGGCTCCATGGTGTGCAGGTCTGACGTCCCCTGTCAGCCGGGCGAGGCTCACAGCCTCCAGCACGCCTCTAATCTCCCCCTCCACAAAGGGCAGCCCTGTCACTCAGGGGGACTCATGAGAACCTGGATCCAGGGCCTTAGGTGGGAGGAAGCGGTCCAGTCGAGGCAGCCGTGGCCTCCAAATGGTGGGCTGCTGGGCCAGGAGGAGGTGGGCAGGGGGCCTGAGCAGAGGAGGAGAACAGAGATATCTGGAGCCACAAGGTCAGACAGCTGAGCTTATTTTGAGCAAGGCACACACTGACCAATGCTGGCAGTGCTGACTAGTGGTTAGCTCAGGGTAGAGTGGGGTCTGGGTGACCATCTCAAGGACATTCTATGAAAACAAGAGAGGGACCTAGGAACAGGGTTGGCATCTCTATCCTCTACCAGACGCCAAATTTCTTTCTTTGCCTCTTCATCTGGGTCACTGGTGATGAACTGGACCCAGGGAGGAGGGGCAGAATGAGGGAAGCTGGATGGGCTGGGTGCCATGGCCTGTAAGATTCACCTTTGGAGCCTGGGCTCCTCTGTGCATGGTGCCCAATGCAGGGGGAGGACCTGAGGGTGCATACAGCAGGTGCTCATTGTCAGCCCTGGTATTGTGGCACAGAGCTGAGGTGAATGGTAGGAACTGCAGGTAGCCTGGCACTTGCAAACAGGCTTTCTCTGACCTGCCAGCGTTTAGAAGTTTATTGTGTGAGTTACTAACATGGAGAAATGTGGGGATTCCATGTAAAATCTGGCCACATGAAGCCACCTTAGTTCAAGACCACAGCAGACTAGGGCTGAGCAGCGGCTCTGGAGATGCTGGTCCTCCTCAACCTCAGTGTGCCCTGTGGCCACTGGCCATTCCCTGCCCTGGTGTGCCCCCCTGTGTCACTCAGCTACACGTTTAACCTGGCCTGGAGAGCAGAATTGAGTTTGCTCCCTGCAGCTCTACAGAGGACCCGGGCAGCTGGTCTCTGCAGTCTCAGTTTGAGCATCAGCAAGATGAGATTCCAACTCCCCCCAAAGGGGCGCTGTCTGCATCACCTGGCACGGTGGGGTTCAGAGAGGGGGTCCCCATTAAAGGGGAAGGAAAAGGCTGCCAGTTTTCACTTCTGGCCACTGCGCTATGAACCCCACAGGGCTTAGCCTACGGCTGGCGTGGCGGGGGCGAGGGGACTGGCTCAGGCAGTGACGTTGACTGGGCAGGCAGGCTCCATTGGAGCCCAGGCGGAGCTCGGAGCTCGGTGCCAGCCAGCCGAGGACCTCGGGGTGCGGGGAATGGGGAGGGTGTCCTGAGAGCCCTGAGTCCGGAAGCTGGCCTCCTTTCTCAGAGGGAAAAACAGGTGTGGGCGCCAGCTCTGTGCTCCCCACTGTAAATTAATCCACCCAGGCGATTGGGGACAGAACGTGCTTCCTGTCCTGGCCTGGGACAATGGGCCGGGCCCTGCCCTCCGAGGCTGCAGGAAGAAGTCCCCACACGCACACCTGCGCTGTGTGGAGCCTCTTGGCCCTGTTCTAGGCTCGAGGCCAAGCAGGGCCCCTTTCTCTCAAGAGCCGGCAACTCCTTCTGGGCTGAACCCCAGAGGCCTGTGTCCGTCCCTGACAGACACGCCCGTCCCTGGGAAGGCGTATGTCCCAGACAGGCCCTGAGGTGCAGGCCGTGCATTCCTCAGTGCAGCACCCAGTGGATTTTCAGGAAGGCTGCTGTCCCACTGGAGCAGAAGCAGCCTGCGCACCTGCTCCTCCTGGTGGGCTCCGTGGTACAGGTCTGGCACAAGGACCGACACAGGGCCCATGTGGCATGTAGGTGGACAGGGTTAATACCATTGCCACTGAGGTGGACAGCCAGGAAGGACAGCTGGGAAAGGCAGTCACGACAGCAGCTTCTGATCAAAGGACAGTAATTCTGCGAGCAGGACTAGCCTGATGAGCTCCTTGGGCAGAGGTGGGCATGGAGGAGGTGGCTCCTCGAAGGCAGATGACACCAGGAGGTGGCCAGCGGCTGCTGCGTGCAGAAGCTCCTGTTAAATCTGAGCCGACAACCACAGCTGTGGTTCGACTTCAGCAGACAATTAACTTTCGGAATGGCAAGGAGTAAATAATCATTCTTCCTTTAGGATGTGCTCACCTTTGTTTTTTCAGTGCTTGGATGGGACCCAGGGCCTTGCACACTCCAGGCAAGCCCTGTACCACTGAACTGCATCCCTGGCCCTTGGGCCACAACTCAGAGAAGGGAGAGAAGCCCCCTGTGCAGCCAGAGGGGAACTGGGAGATTGGTACCGAAAGACTTTGCACAGGGCGCAGCCTGGGCAGCTTTTGAATGTGTGGCTCTTCCATTTTTCCTGCAGAAAATCTGAGGGACAGGAAAAGCCAAGAGGACTGACTGTCCAGCGCCCAAGGCGAGATATGGGCAAGTAGCCTCTGTCCTGCAGCAACAGTCAGCTGGTTCTCTGAGACAGACTCCTGAAAGCCCCTCTCGAAAACAAACCCAGGGAAACACGAACTGGCTGAGGAGATCCCACACACCAGCTGGCCGCTGGGTAGTGGATGGGGCCATGGGCTCCTGTCTTTCTCTGGGCCGTGTCCCCTCAGCTGCACACATCCCACTCTCAGGTCTCTGGGGAGGTCCCATGTGAAGGGCCAGTCCTTCCTGTCCCTTCCTGGGATCATTAACGAACCACTCTCTCTCTTTTTTCCTCTTCCACGATTGGGCTGTGGAATCAAAGCGGCCGGGTGACTCAGGCGTTTCCCATTGCCCTACTCCAGCATCCTCTGCGCTCAGCACCGAGCTGTTCACGTCCTCTTTGGAACTGATAGGAAGCCCTCTCATTGTTTCCAGACATGGATATTAGCACTGATGAAGGAAGCGCTCCATCAGATAATGGGCCTGCAGCGAGCCGGGCTGCAGCACCAGCCGTCCAGACCAGCGGCTCCAGTGACCCCCAGACTCCGCAGCTGGGCCCCTCAGCCAGGATGGGCAGGGGCTCATAGCAGCTGAGAGTCCTGGGGGCCCCAGGACTGAGCCTGTCCCTGTCCCCACCTTCTATTCCTATTTAAAGTGGGGGGAAAGGAGAGAGAGAGAGAGAGAGAACACAATCAGGAGGGCATGGCTGTTCTTGGGGGCCCTCGATGGGCTGACAGGCCACCTGAACAGATCCAGGTAACCCTGAGGCTGGGCCTCTTTACCTCCCTGCTGCTCCCTTTAACTGGCTTTTGTGTAAGGTTTCTTTTGAACAGATGACCCTGCTGCTAAAAGCCAATTGACTTTAACCACTGCCTGACTGCACTTTTTTGGTGGTGGTGGGGCTGTTTCATTTTGCATTAGGCATTTGTGAATGCTTTGATGAAAGCCCGACTCTCCCACTGGACCATGGGCTGTGAGCTGTGAACTGAGGCTGTGCGTATGCCCAGACCAAGTAAGTGCTTGATAAATATTCCTTGAGTGAATAAATGGTTGTCATCCTCCTCCCTCTATGTAGAGATGACCTCGGGCTCAGAGATGGTATATGATTTTCTCAAAATCACACAACAGAATTTGGAACCCAGGCAAGTGAATTTCTCTTCCAAGGAGGGGTCAGTCGTGGGTTTTGGAGGACGTGGATCAGGTGCAGCCAGTTCTGGAGAGAGTGGGTAAGTGGTAGACAGAAAAAGAACAGAGACCTTTCCCATAGTGACTTTCTAAGTTCCAGTAAGGCTGTGGAGCGGCTCAAGTGGTAGAGTGCCAGCCTAGCAAGCATGAGGCACTGAATTCAAACCCCAGTACCACCAAAAAATTAACAATAAATAAATAAGTACAATAGCTAAATTACAGTAAGACGGGCCTTTCCCTCAACAACCTATGCCCCAGTTTTCTAAGCTAACTGACAAATCTGTTTAAGGGCACTGCACCCCCCCCTGGATGGAGCCAACGGTGAGGGAGCTTCAGAGCCCTTCTCCCTCTCCCTCTCCACCTGTACCTACTGCATGGTCTTTCCTAGCTCTTAAATCCTAACCACAGCCACCGTTTACTGAGTACCTGTTAGGTGTCAGGGCTTTTGTGTACATCATTGCTAACTCCCAAAGGAAGCCCAGCATACTGCAAGAAGTTCTGTGCCTAGCTCCTAGATGCAAATGGAAACCCAGAGTGGCTCAAAGTCACATGGCAGTAAGTGTCAGGTGACTGTGCTGCCAATTTCAAGGCCCCACATGATCCCTTCCCTCAGGCGCTGACTTTTGGTGAAAATCTTGGGCCAGCTGCTGTGGTTCTATCCTGGGGAGGGGAGGGACTTTGTAGCCAGGCCCAAGGCTGTCCCCATCCTAGCATGGAAAGTGGGCCTCACTTCCGGGCTGGCACTTCTTCAAACGAACATCTTTCCCCACCTCAGTTTTTCCTCGTTGTTTAATGCCGGCAGCTCCAGCCCCACGGTGGTCTGCCCGCCTCATTGTCAAGTGCTGAGGTCGAGGGCACAACTCAGGCCCAGCATGGAGGACTCCTCAGGCATCAGAGCTGTTGTGACCTTGTTTATGTGAGAACCGAGTCTGTCATCCAAACAACAGCCTCACAGAGGAATTTCAGGAACACAATTAGTTCGTAAATTGAGAACTTCCTGTCTTTGTTGGGTGGGGATGAGCAAGGGTTAGTTTCAGACATTAAATGAGATAATGTATTTTAAACAGCCTGAAACACTGTGATTAATGCATTGTTCCTAAATGTATTTTTGTACCCACAAAGTAAAAAAACCCCAACCTACAAAACACACCATCATTGCCACTGTGCTATCATTTCACACAAGGGCTAAGATTGTGTGACTTGAAGACAGCACAAGGTTGCAGGTAAGTTTCTCCCGGCTGAGGGCTTCCTGACCCACACATCTGTTTACCACAGGACGGTCAATAGCCCCTCCCCTTGCCTGCAGCTGTAGGAGCAAATGCCCAGGGCAAGGGGGCATCTGTCCGTTGCAGAAGTACACGACTGCTTTGTTCTGCACAACGGGCCTGCAATGCACTCTGGACAGCAGAGTTCACTCCCAAGAGCAGGGACTTTGGAGATGGAAAGTTCTGAGTTTGAATTCCGGCTTGGCCATGGCCCAGGAATTTAACACTAGGTAAGAGATTTATATTTTTTGGACTCAAATGGTAGACTGCCTGCTTGGCAAGTGTGAGGCCCTGAGTTCAAACCCTAGTGCCTCAAAAAAATAAAGTAACTAGACACAGACATAGAGAAGATACCATGAATGAAAACCAGAAGAAACAAGAGACAACAGAAAAAACTAGAGACATCCACAATTAATACACCTCTTATCTCTCAGCAACTTATAGAACAAGCAGAAAAGCCCCAGTAGAATATACAGATCCGAATGACACGGTGAATGAACTTGACCTATTACTATGTGCACAGTAATAGGTCAACAATTCCTTCAGAATTCTTTTCAACCTGTGTTAGAAATTTACCAACATGCATTCGTAGTGGGAAGCAAATCTCAAAACCCATTCAAAGAATTGAAGTTATACACAGTATATTCTCTGACCACAATATCATTAAGTTACAATCATTAAAAATGTAACTAAAAAAATCTTCATATGTTTAGAAGTTAAGCAATAGTCTTTTAAAAACCCCTAAGGGCCAAAGACAAAAACAGCATGATGGCAATTAAAACTATACTTTGAACACATGACAATTAAAATGCTGCATATAAAATCTTGTGGGAAAGAGGTTAAAGCCAGGCTTTGAGGGAAAATCGTAGTTGTAGTGCATGTGCGAGCTGAAAATAAATGAGCTGAGCAGTTCTCTCTCTTTTGTTGTACTGGGAGATCTTGACTTTACAAACCCACCATGAGGTTGTGCTGTTTTTGCATCTTGCCTGAACTAGGTTGAACATTTTTGTGTGGGAAAATATTACGTACATCACTGAAGAAGTCCTCAGAGGCTTTGACATGTCAACAGCATTCAATATTGTCGGTCACCTTTCATTCTTGTAATTCTTTCTTGTGACTCTGTCTTCCCTTGTGATTGCAGGCAGTGTGGCCTGGGAGCCAGCTTGCATCAGCTGGCAGGATTCGACTGTGTGCCTAGATTCCACTCCCTGCTCAGTGACGTCACGGCGTTAGCTTGAATTGACCAGGGGGCATTTACCCCCTGGACATTGGCACCAGTCAGGGCTTTTATTGATTCTCGAGGGCAAGTTGACCAGCGCACCATGGTCTCTGGGGAACTGCTCTCTCCTTCCCTTTAATGACGACTCTGACTCAGTCTCCAAACTCGGTATCCATGTCAGTTTGGACACACGCTCTCAGATGGGTCAGAGCCACAGAGCCACCGGCCAGCGGAGAGGAGAACGAGCATGCAGGGTGATGCGGAGGCTTCTTCGCGAACCCCGGGAAGGATGGGGTTGCTGTCAACCGAGGCAGGAACCTCAGGGAGACACAGCTGTGTTCCTAGAGAGGTCAAAATACACTGAGTTAGCATGGAGGCTCAAGTCCTTTGTTTAACGTTCGAGGCAGGGGACAATATCTTGGGGTGGGGAGAAGGCTTCAGGTGGCCCAGTGATGGACACAGACCATTTTCAGCGTGTCATAGCGTGAGATGTAGAAAGTGACAGTGACACACGAGTCTTTCTGTAAAATACTTTCATTAAATAAAAGCAGATTCAGGGAGAGGAGGACCAAAATGCAGTGAACGTATACGTTGAAGACAATATAGCGAACCAGGCGAACGCCGTATGGAAGGGGGGATGGGATTTAATGGAGGGGTGACCTGTTCACTGTACATGTATGGAGTTAGCACAGCGAAACCCCTCGTATTATTAACATATACTAACTCAAAATATAACAAAGCTATTTAAAAGGAGATCAAAAGAATAAACATGAGGAAATGGCCACACGGGTGCCAGACAGGAAGAATTGTGGGGGCTGCAGGAGAGTTTGGAGGTTAGGGCAGGGCAGTGGGGGAGGGGGCAGTGCCCACAGCCACTAGGCCAAGACCTGGGCTCCTGGAGCTCCTGGGGAGTGGACAGGACAGTGTCTGTCTGTCAGCAGTGTTGTGGAACTTGACTTTTAAAGATTTGTTATTAATCGACTTTGTTTTCAGAAGAGTTTTAGGTTGTCAGGGATTGGCAGTGCCTCCTCCCAGATTCCCTGCAGTTACCAAGGCAAGTCTGGTGAGCGGTGGTTGCAGCCTGAGCAGTGACCGGTGGAGCATGAACAGGGATGGGCCAGGACAGAAGCTGGGGAAGCCCTCCGTGGGTTTTAGTTAGTAAGTTGCCGGTATTGGTTTGCTAATTGTTACAGATGTAACATATCCCGTAGCACGTGATGGGGTGGCGTGGTTTTCTGAGATGCCCACGAGAGTTGGCAGAAGACCCCAGAGGCAAAGAGCCCTATGGTCACAGGTATGGAGGGACCCGGCCTGGCCACATGAGCCAGGAGTGTGGCAGGTGTCCACGGCAGGTCTCCCCCCTCTGCTTTGATCCTGGATGGGGACACCACGTCCAGCTCTTGGCGCCCTTGGAGCAGAACATGTTAATTGATTTGGAATTCTGTATAGGAGGTTCATCTCTTCTGCTTGTTCATTTGCTCCATTGTGTACTGATGTCCGTATGGACTTGTGCACAGTTACCATTTTAATCATTTCTTTTTAAATTGCTTTTCTTTACTAACACATGTATGCATATGTATGTTAATGTGTGTGTGTGTTTGAACCATACTTCCAGCCCCCATCTTAACCATCTTTTTTTTTTTATTTGGTGGGACTGGGGTTTGAACTCAGGTCTTCACACTTGCAAAGCAGGTGCTGTACACTTAAGCCACACCTCCAGTCAATTTTGCTCTGGTTATTTGGGAGATGGGGTCTCTGCTGGCCTCGAACCTTGATCCTCTGGATCTCAGTCTCTCAAGTAGCTAGGATTACCGGTGTGAGTCACCAGCGCCTGGCTCCGTCTTAACCACTTTAAAGAGTGCAGTTCATTAGTGCTAAACACATCCACAGCTGGGCACCAGTGGCTCACACCTGTAATCCTAGCTACTCAGGAGGCAGAGATCAGGAGGATCGCAGTTCGAAGCCAGCCTGGGCAAATAGTTCACAAGACCTTATTTCCAAAAACCCTTCACAAAAAAGGGCTGGTGGAGTGGCTCAAGGTGAAGGTCCTGACTTCAAGCCCCAGCACCGGGAAGAAAAGACAAAAAAATCCACATCCACAGTGTTGTGTAGTCATCACCACCTCCAGAGTTTTCTCAGCTTTGAAAATGGAGGCTCTGCCCCCATTAACACTTACTCCCCAGTCCCCAGCCCCACCATGCTACTTTCTGGGCTCCTGATTTTTTTTTTTTTTTTTTTTTTTGGTGCTGGAGATTGCACCTGGCCTGGCACACACTCTGCCACTGAGCCACGGCCCAGCCTGCTCTCTGACTTTTGGTGACAATCTTCCCCTTGTAGGGTGACTTCCCCAGAAAACAACCCTGAGTTCAGGTTTGCTAGGGGCAGTCTGTGGGGTTACAGAGGAGTAGGAGCAGGCAGGTGTGGTTGCGATGTGGTGTAGCAGGGCCTTGGCAGGTCCCTCTGGAGCTGTCCCTGGGGGGAGTACCTCCTTGCAGGCTGCACCGCAAAAGAGAGGAGAGGAAGCTCCATTTGCTGACAGCCGGGACAGGGCTGAGAGCTGAGCTGTCGCAGCCTACCCCCCAGCTGGACCATGCCACCTCCTGAGGGCTCTCAGCCCTGTGCTTTGGCTGCACTGCTTGTCTTCCGTTCAATTTCATTATGATGCAGCCAGGCAGCGCTTTGGGTCTGTTAATCCTGTTTGGGATTTTCGAGTCTCCATGCCTTTGGGTGCTGGGGATGGACAGGGCCTCATCCACACTAGGTAAGCACTTGACCTTGGAGTCACATCCTGCCCTTGCCTCCCCATGCTGAGAAATTACACTTTCCATCCATTCTGGACAATTCTGAGCCATGGTGTCTTCCAATGCTGCCTTTCCCTCCATCTCAGTTCTCTGTTTCTGGAAGTCCTTGTGGGTGAGTGGCCAGCGTTTTCATCCTCTCACTCAGGACCTGTGTTCCAGGTCCCCCTCCTGTGTTCTGCCAGCTCTGTGAAGTGCAGTCTGAGTCTCCAGGTGCCCTTTGTGTGTTTGCAGTAAGCCTTTTAAACATTATTTTAGAATATTCTAGATTTACAGGGAAGTTGTAAGATGTGTGGAGTGCCCCACAAATCCTGTGCCTGCATCTCACGTCACCACGGTCCTGTACCAGGCAATGAGCCAACCTAACACAGTCTTATTTTGCACTGTATTTTGTGACTATTCACATTTTCCCAGTTTTACCTAATGTCCTGGTTTTGAGCCCAGGATCCCTGCTACATTTGGTCATCTCCTCGGGCTCCCCTTGGCTGTGTCATTTTCTTTGTTTTTGATAACATGACTGCTGGGGAGGACCAGTAGGGTCTTCCGTGAAATGGCCCTCAGCTGGGGTTTGAAGGATGTTTTTCTCACGAGTGGCCTGAGATCATAGGTTTGGGAGGAGGGGTCACAGGTAAATTGCCCTTCTCGTCACCTCCCGTCCAGGTGACTGGCTACTGTGGAGTTGACCTTGGCCACCTGGCTGAGGCCACATTGGTCAGGGATCCTGTTTACAGTTACCTCTCCCTTTTCACACTGTGCCTCAGGGGGTGGGAGTTGTGCTCCCCTCTGCGAAGCCCCTTCGCATTGACCCTTAAGAGTTTTGCTTTTTTTTTTTTCTTGCAAGCTCTACTATGCATTTAAAAAGATGCTTGGACAAGCTCCCTAACCTCTCTGTGCCTCCAAAGTGGGGAGACAAAAGTGCCCCTGCAACACAGTGGTCCTGTACACGTACACAGGCACTTAGAATGCCACCTGACTGTCACAGGGGCCACGAAAGTTTACAACACTGTGCAGTCACTTTGCTTGAAATGGAAATCGCACATACTCTTGACTAAGAGTCGCTCTGGAAAGAATGGTGACGCTCTGGGGTGTGTGGTTCTGGGTCAGCAGTGAAGTGGCAGCACCTGTGACCAGGTGAGGGTGGGCGGCCACAAGCTGGCAGCATGGTCAGTCCCGTGTCAGGAAGCATCAGGAAGCCTGCGTCGGGAGAGCAGCAGTCGTCAAAGATTGGCTGTTAGGCTGTCAAGGTGGGTGCTTGGCCACACAGGATTTCCCATGGGGGCCTGGTGGAAACCTCTGGGTCCCTCAGACACAGAGATGGAGGCAGCAGGAACATTCTAGAGACCTGAGACCTGGTGATGGCCCTGCATGGGGCAGGTGAGGAAGCTGCTGCCCTCACCAGGAGCCTGGAGAAGCTTTTCCAGGCTGCCTGGGGTAGGAACATGGTTCCTTCTTCTCCAGGCTGAGCTCTCCCAGGTCCAGCAGCAAGCTGACTGGTGCAGGTGGCCAGAGGCTGGTTCCGGAGCACGGCTGGGGCCTGGGTGGACCCACAGCTACAACACTGAGACCTGGGACGCAGTGGCAGCACAAGCGGACACAAGGGGTGAGCCACCCCGACCTCCTCCCCTTCTGCTTCCTTGCTGCTTCCCGATGCAGGGGCTGGAAAGCCAGGTGCTCACTGCCCCAGCTCCACCCTAGGGTGATTCTAATGCATCATGGGATGTGTTAGATATCTGCTGGGGACGCTTTAAGGAAAGCTTTGGGTTTTTTTCTTTTTTCTTGAGATAGGGTCTGCTATGTAGACCAGGCTGGCTTCAAACTTGCAATCCTCTTGCTTAGTATCCCTATAGCTGGGATTATAGGCATGTGTAAAGCCTTCCTTTCTGGATGTAAACTGATCTAACTCTTACTCTTTCTTCCTCATCCATGCATTGCACATAGATCTAATGACTTGAACTACAGCAGCCATACTGTGCCCTCAAGAAGAGATCAGATTTTACCCTAGACGGTCTTCAGCCATTGAGCAGCACTTTGGACTTCTCACTGTATGAAACACTGAATCCCTAATTGTTTACATCACTGAAGTATTTTTTTTTTTTCCAATCAGCTGTCTGGGTCCTTCTGCTCTGATAGAAATGGTGTCTAGGTGAGAAGCTCTTCCAGTTCTGCCCTTGAGTCCTGGTCCTCAAGAGCCCAAGGCCTAGGGGCTGCACTGCAGACCCAGAGGCTCCCAGCCTGAG
Organism: Castor canadensis; assembly: GCF_047511655.1. NCBI lineage: Eukaryota > Metazoa > Chordata > Mammalia > Rodentia > Castoridae > Castor > Castor canadensis. The sequence continues at coordinate 148,037,282 of NC_133395.1, read as the reverse complement.
AGCTAGGGGTCTACTGCCATGGCAGGTATTGCAATCCTGGGCTTCCAGCAGTGGTGAACAGCGCCTGCTAGTGTTCAGATCCTGAACAGTGTTTGTTGGGACCCTCAGCCCTGCAGTGTTACTTTCCGTCCTTGATCTCAGCTAGTTGTTCCAGCTCTCCAAAGTAGGGTGTCTGGGACCCTCAGTTCTTAAGGCCTGGCAGCTCCCTGGAACTCTTCCAGCAACCAGGGCCTGCCACTTCTGCCATCTCTGGTTACTAGCTCAGCTCCTTCTACTAGAAGGAGGTAGCTGTGCTTGGTGATGCATGCCTATAATTCCACCACTTGGGAAGTTGAGGCAGGAGGACTGACAGTTCAATGTCAGACTAGGCTACATAGTGAGAGCCTATCTCAAAACCAAACCAACCAAAGAAACCTCAGGAAAACGAAGATCGAAAATAGGCAGGCAAGCCAGGCACTGGGGTGATGCCTGTAATCCTAGCTACTTGAGATTGGGAGGATCAAAGCTCCAGGCCAGTGCAACCTGGCCAAACAGTTTGCAAGCCACCGTCTTCACAGAAAAGATGTGGGTCATCCCAGGAAATGTGTGAATGGAAGAATCATCGTGCAGGCTGGCCTGGGCAGGAAGTAAGGCCCCATCCCTAACAACTGGAGGAAGATCACAGACACAGCTCAACCAGTAGAGCACCTGCCTAAGTTCCAACAGCAGGGCTTTTCTTGGCTGAGTGCATAGGAGCGCAACTCCTGTTTATATAGCTAAAAAGGGGGTGTGGCAAGGGTGTTTGCACCAATCACAGCAGACTTTCATGCAAATAAGGCCTTTGTTTGCACCAATCACAGCAGTCGCTCCTGTACAGGAAGGACTGTTTCTGGACCAATCACAGGCCTTCTCCTGGGCCACAGGAGAACAGCGCCCCCTCTGGCCTGGGTGGGAATGGCTGCAGGTCATCCAGACTTCAGGAGGTTTGCGATGGCAAAAACCTGGGCACTAGCTGTTTGAAACACTGTGACAGGGACAGTGTCTTCTGGAGCTGGAGCTGCGCTGTGGTCACAGTGTGGCTTCCTCAAGGCCTCCGTGGAGTGTTCAAAGCAGCGGGGCTGCTATGAGGACAGGATGACCAGCTGCTGGGCTGACAGTCCTCTGCTCAGGGCAGCGGGGCACCAGGGAAGTCTAAAGGTCACCCCGACCCCCCAGCATCTCAGCTTATTTACAGGAAAAATAAACAGGACAGAGGTAAAGTTAGTGACCGGTAAAGGCCTGTCGCTAACATCAACAGTGCTCTAATGGTATTTAACAGTCCCCTGCTCCTAGCCAAATACCCCTGGGGAGAGTTGGGTTCTTGCATGTCTCAGCTGGGTTTTGTGGGTTCGATGTTAGCCTCCCTATTCCCCAGGCTATCCTCAGCTCACACCGTGATGACCTTCCTAAACCAGGCGAAACTGTGCACCCTTTTCCGGTTAAAGTCCTTCCTGGAAAAGGCTGTTGTCTCAGTAGACGGTGTGGAGAACAAGTCCCAGCATTCACAGCCGGTGGTACTATAAGTCAGTCAAGCTCTGAAAATAATTGGCAATAGCTTTGCAAATTAAAGGCACTTGTACCTTCTTACCGGAATCCCATTGGGTCCACAGAGCACCCTTGCCCAGTGACACATAGGACACAGCAGAGCGATGGGCCTGTCCCAGCGAAGGCCTGCATTGTGACTGGTGGCCATGGGTTTCCACCCAGCTGGGCCCTGCTGGCAGCAGTGGAGAGCACAGAGACCTCACCGCCTGCCACAGCCCAGCAGGAAACATTCCAGGAGCACCTGCTTCCTGAGGACCCCGTGGCTCCCGCTCCTTCTGGGCGCTGCCCCTGCGCTCAGTGTAGGGGAACCACTGGGCTCTGACCAGTCGCTCTGCTCTGTGTGCAGGCACAACCCAAGGCCCTGTCCTGGGGCCACCTGTTCTGCTTAGGAGCCTGTGGGCCATCGAACTGGCACAGAGCACCACCCACGGTCACACAGACACACGACTCACACGAAGGTGTGCACACACACTGTCATCCACACCCTTCCTATGGGTGAGGACCTCAGTCCACTGGGCAGACGGAATGGATCGCATAAGGCATTATAGGTACCTAGAACTGGACATGGGCCGCAGTGTGTGTGGACGTGCACTGGCCGCAGGACACCTGGTTGAATACCTGGTCCTCTGCAGCATTCTAGCCAGGCAGCCTGTCCCTCCCCACTTCAGTGTCCTGTGAAGGAACTGTGGCTGACACTTCCCACGGATGCTCAGCACAGGGAAAGTGCCAGATGAATTGTCTTAATTTGAACTGTTGTTTTGGTGGTAGAGGGGTTTGAACTCAGGGCCTCATGCTTGCTGGGCAGGCACTCTATCACTTGAGCCACTCCACCAGCCTGAGTTCATGTGAAAAACGTTCACAAGGCTTGGCTCAAGTGATAGACTGCCTTCCTAGCAAGTGTGACGCCCCGAGTTCAAACCCCAATGCCACAAAAAAAAGAAAAAGGCAACAAATCTGAGCAACACCAAAGCTTGGTATCAAGACCCATGCTTTTTCCTCCAGCTCTCTCTGAGACTGGGCGATTCTGAGTTGGTTCTCTGAGGCCACACCTGTCTTATCTCATGGACGTCCTTCCTTCACTGCCCTCGGCCTGCAGAGGAAACTGAAGCTCAGAGAGGTTCTGTTGCTCTCTGGAGGTCACACAGTCTGCAGCAGACTGGGGCAGGCATTGAGAGTCTTCATGGAGCGCAAATCACCCAAGGCCCCAGCACGGGACCCTGTAGGTTAGCACTGTGGGTAGCCTGTGGGGCGAGGAGGGAACTTGATGGAGACAGAAGGCACGGGAGGAACTTTCTGTAAAGATGGTGGCCCACAGGAAACAGGGTGGCCTCAGTGAAGCCCAAAGCCACAGCTGACTTTGGGCTGTCCATCCAGCTGGACTGGGCACAGGTCCCAGGCAGCTCCAGGGCTGCGATCCTGGACAGGCTGTGGCGCCGTGGGTGCGGGTGCCAGGGGAGGGTGGGCGGTACCAGGGAGCAGTGCCCAGCTCCATGGCCACTGGGGACTTCCCGAGACTTGCTCTGTCTACCACCCTCAGGCACAGCCCCATGGCTCACGGCTCCTCTGAGAACAAAGCGCCCTGCAGGAATTCCGGCCCGCCATGCAGTGCATTGTGGCGTGGGGCACACTGCCAGCTGCTGCTCCACAGGCCGCTCCCAGCCCAGCCCAGGGACCAGCCCACCAGGACCCCTGACTCAGCCGCCTGCATTCCACAGCTGCTTCCACACTGGCTTCACCTCTCCCCTTCCTGACCCTGGGAAGGGTCGCCTCCGACCACGACCACTACCACAGGGCGGGCGCAGGGTCGCTTCCTGCTGCACGGTTCCAGACAGTGAGGGAGCAAGGGTTTCCTTCCTGAAGAGCATGCCAGCCCTGCTCTCCTCTCCCTGCTGAGGCCGCAGCCCTGTCCTCTGCTCCCCAGCGGGGAGGCCGGGCCTCAGCCCCGGGACAGCTACAGGGGCCTCGGCCAGTGAGTGACACCGGCCTTGGGCCTTGCAGGGTGGGTCAGGCACAGGACTGTTGCACAACCAATTAGGAGGTGGCTCTGCTCTGCCTGGTACAGCCCCAAGCCCCTTGTGGTCATGGTGACCTTGGCCTGCCTCATAGCTACCCTTGTCCTGTGTCCTGAATCCAGTTCAAGCTGCTGCAACCTGGCCCCAGACCCCAGCTCCTCCTTGGGCCCTGCCTCCCCTGGCACAACAGCCTGTTCAGACTGAAGTCCCCCAGCCAAGACCCCACGTCACTCAGAAGGAAGGCCAGCCACCCTCCACCCATCCACTCAGCATCAGAGTTCTCCCCAGGCTCCTCAACCCACAGGCACACAAGGCCTCAGGGCCTTTGCATGGCTGCTTCCTCTTCCCGAGAGGCTGTATCTCAGGCATTTCTATGACCGTGTCTCAAGTCTCCTCGAATGTCTCCTCTCTACCTAACTCACCCTGCCCTCTCATGCCCTCCCTGCCCCCACCCTGCTGCCCTCCCGTTCCCCCACCACACACCGCCCACAGATTCTTTGTTTATCCAGCTTCTGGATCATCAGGCTCTTCCAGACATCGATGTCACGAAAGTCGGGGATGCTTTCTGCTTTGTCCACAGTGTGGACACCTGGAACAGGACCTGGTCCTTCGAAGGTGCTGGACACACAGCATGAACACTGCAGTCCTGTGGGAGGTTCTTGAGCTGACTCAGCCGTGTCTGTGCTATTGGAGCCTCTGCTGGAAGTGCCTGTGACTGGCATCATTTCCTCCTCCTGTGGTAACTCACTCTCATCCACTCTCAGCTCCTGTGATTTGTCCAGGGTAGACCTGCCTGCCTCTAGAGCTGGGTCACCTCAGTCATAGCAGGTCACTGCCTTACCTTCCTTCCCCACAGTCACAGATTCAGAGATGGGTGCGACCCAAAGTCAGCCAGAAGCAATCTGTTTCCCGATGGCCTCAGGCTGAGCAGACCTAAGGCCTGGAGTTGCTGCAGCCACCTTGCCACCAGGAGGATGAAGTCACAGGAAAAGGTGAGGCAAGGAACAGGACAGAAGGAAGCCAGAGGTGGTGGTTTTGATGGGGCTCAGTCTCTCTTGCCCTTGGCCTGACCTACATCTGGATTTCCAGCTCTTCACATCGTTAGTGCTCACCCTGGTTCAGCCAGCCCAGGCTAGGTCACTGTTACTTGCTGCAAAAGAGATCCTGACCTGGGTCTCTGGAGGACTGGGTCTTCCTCCACCCCAGTCCAACCTCCTCTCTTCTGCAAGGACAAGACCTTCCTGTGCTTGTTTGAGTCTGGTCTCCTCATGCAACTTGTCTTTGGCGCTGTATTTGGCCTCTTGCGTGGGTCCCGCCTCTGTGGTGGCCACGGATTGGTCCCACCTCTGTGGGACCCAGCCCTTGCAGCCTCTGGGGCTTCTGAGTTTTTTAACTTGTGATTCACTCAGTTGCCAAACACAGCCTCACTGGGGATGTCTGAATCCTCTCCATCATCTGGGAGTTTCCACACTCACAGCCTTCTGTGTGGTCCAGCCGTGCTGCACTGAGCCCTACAGGGAACCCCTAACCATGCCTGCCTGGACGTGGTACCGAGTTCCTGTCTGCACGGAGGCCTTTGCCCTGGCCATTCCCTTCACAGTCTGTCCCCAGAGTGCTACAGCCTCACTGCTGAGATAATTGTCACCTCTTCTGAGAAGCCTTCCCTGACCAACCATCCCTTCTACTCCAGTTGTTTTCGTAGCAGATGTCATGCTGGAAATGACTTTAGCCACGTGTTTATCTCACTGGAGGACACGCCTCACTGGAGGAGGGCAGCGAGTCAGCTCTCCCATGTCCCCGTGTCCACGCTCATCCTGCACTCATACACTGCCTGATTCACTTCCTTGATGATGGAGGCCCCTGTCTGCACCACCTGGGCTGAGACCTCAAGGCCGTCCTCCGCGGCCACCGTAATAGATGGCTGAGCTACGGCGGCTGAGTCTGTCCTGTTCCTTCCATCCTTCTTTCCTTGCTCCAGCTCTCAGCACAGCAGGCAGGGACCCTCCATTGGGCACTGCCCTCCCTTTTCACCCTCAGCGAGGCTATGACACTTATGGAGTGCTTCCCCTGGATGTTCTCTGTTCCCTGTGCTAGTCAGCTCTCAGCTATGGCAGCAAACACCTGAGACAAATCCACATAACACGAGGGAGGGTTGACCTTGGCTCATGGTTTGCAGATTACAGTCCATGACCCATTGGCCAGGCTGCTTTGGGTCATGGAGGCACATCGTGCTGGGAGCTCTAGGCAGAGGGGGCCTTCTGGCTCATTACTGGGAGAGAGAGACAGGTCCCACTAGGCCTCACCACCTCCCAACAGTGCCAAGCTGGGACCAAGCTTTCAGCACATGGGCTGTGGGAGGCTCCAGGTTCACACCATGGCCTCTCTTCACCCGGTGTCTGTTGTCTAGTCGCCCCACGTGTTTCCAGCGGAGGAGATGGAATACAGGCCTGTGGAGGTAGGAGGCTCAGCCTCCAGCAGAAAGCCCCCAAGGCACGAGAAGATGGCTCCTCCTCCACTTGCCCCCCCACATATACACTTACATACACACATACACACAGTGTGTGCTCACACAGACACGTGCACATATGCACTCCAGTATACTTGACTAGTACACTGATTGGAACCCTGGTGCAAAGGAATCTGGGAAATGAAATTTAAGCATTCCAGCCTCTGCATTTCAGGAGGCCGGAACAGATGCCAAGGGCCCATTATGGCCAGGGTGGCCTGGATCCTTCTGTGCACCTGGAGGCTGGGCCCACTCACGCTCTCCTGATGGTCTATGCTGTTTGTGCAGAGTGTATGCTGGAGGAGGAGTGCTGTGTTGTCACTCATGAGCCTGACTTCCCTCAGGGGAAGTGGGGACCACTCTGTTCTTCATTGTTCCCTAGGGCCCGAGGAGACCCAGACGGGGAAGGGGCTCCACTCCTCTTGCCAGCCTGGAAGCACTACTGGCTTGAGCTGCCTCAGGAGCCATCTGCAGCTTCCTGCCTTGGCTTTCTCCCCTCCTTACTGGTTGGGTCTCTCCACATGCCTGCTGGGCTGGGCCCTTGCTGTGAGGAGCTCTAGGGAAGAGGCTGGAGGCCTAGCTCAGTGCTACAGTGCTTGCCTAGTGTGCACAGGGCCCTGGGTTCCATCCTCAGCACCACAAAAATAAATAAATACACAAATAAATTAAATGCATGCATATCTTTAATCTTCTGTGCAGCTGGGAGGGAGGTCAGCCCTGCAGAGTGGAGCTTGGCTTGATATCCCTTGCCCACCTGGATGTGACATGCAACACAGGTGAGGCTCAAACTTAGCTGGTTAGGTTCAGAATAAACAGAGTCCAAAACCCCTCCCTCCTGTACACACACTCTTCTTCTCTCTCTCTCTCTCTCTCTCTCCTCTATCTTTCTTCCAGGAAAGTTAGATCAGGCCTGGCCTCCACCTGAGCACTGGCAGCCCCAGTGATGCCAACAGATGGGTTGGCATGGCCCCAGACAGAGAAGTTCCTGTAAACCTCTGGAGATGGCTCTATGATGAGGCCTTTGCTGGGTCACTGGAATGAGAGGAGGAAAGGGCGAGGGGCAGGAGGAGGCTGCTCCCAGGCTGGGGCTAGCACCCCACCCCATGGGTCTTAGGAATGGGGGTTCTTTTCTGGGGCACTCTTGCTTCAGGTGTGTGTGGACCCAGGGGTTCAAAAGCATCGTCGGAGCCAGTCTCTCCTTGTATGTTGGATCTGTTTTCTTCTCTGGGAAGGCTCTTCTAGCACTGTGACAAATAGCCTCCACTTGCCCAGGGCCCTCACTCTCCCAGGTTCAGACTATTGTCGGGCATTGCCAAAACCCTGACATCTGCTCGGCTGGGCAAGCTGGCACGCACTTTTGTCCTGAGCCAGTCAGTGCAGGGTGGAGTGCAGGTCTGGCAGTGGCAGGGCAGGGACCTTGAATGAAGACTGGGGCCTGGGGCGCTGGAGGTGCTGGGTGGGTTAACGGTGAGACAAATGCCTGATGACCAACAATGACCACGTGCCTCAGAGGCCAAGAGGAGACAGGTTGTGGAAGTCTGAATGGGGGATCCTTGTGCTTGGGGCTGGCGTAGGAAGGAGCCAGACTAGAGGACGAGAGGTCAAAGGCCAGAGATCTGTTCTTATGTAAGACCTGTGATCGGTGTTTTAAAATCACCATATTTGCATGCACGCCCCGTCTATACCTCCCTCTTGTCTAGTCAGCACCTCAACACCTCCTGTGCTGCCATCTGCAATGGCAACATGGTCCTAGGTCCAAGGCTTTTCCCTGGGTGGAGAGACAGTCAGTGGCAGCCACAGTGGAAGTGCTGAGAAGCTATGAGGAGCAATACCAGAGGGACATGGAGCTGCAATGGCTGAGCTTCTTGACACCCGAGGCCAGGTTCACTGCTGTGGCTGCCCCGTGCTGGGCCTTTGGGTTTTGGAGCCCAGAGCAGAGGTCTCTGGTCTTCAGACCTGAAGCTGTGACGCTCCATGCTCAGGGCTTGGAGCTGTAAGTCTCTGAGCCTTTGGTGTCCAAGGCCTCAGGAATGCCAATGCTCGAAGAGCAGAAGGACCCCAGCCGGTGGATGGGGAACAGCAGCTCTCTGTCCACGGCTGCCTTCTGGTGGCCTGCTGAGTGGCAGGTGCTGCCTCCGCCCCAGCCTCAGCACTGCCCCGCCCCTGTCCCAGTTGCTGCATGTGCCAGGAAGTGCCAAGGATTCCCTATGTCTGAGGTGGGAGGCCAGCTGCCTGGCCAGGGCCACAGTCAGCCTCTCCCGGCTGCCCTTCCAGAAACTCCCCAGCCCCTTCCTGCCTGGCTTTCCGCCTAAGCCCTTCCTGGAAGCTGGGCCCACCCTGCCCCCAGTCCAGGGCCAATGTTTCCATGGGTGGGTCGCCCAGGCTCTCCATGCAGAGCCCACCTCCTTCTACTTGTGATATTGAAAGTTTGGAAAACAACTTGGAGTCTGGAATGAGAGTCCACACCCCCTCCAGACCACTCCTATGAAGGCAAAGCTGGAAAATCGGGGAATTTCTATTATTTCTATTTAAATGTTCATGTAAAAATAAGTTAATGGCGCCTTATTAATGCAAACAATGCTAGTACAAGGTACGTCATTTATAAATATATAGATTTTTGGCTGTTTGCCCGAAAGTCGTTTTTTTTCCTAGGGAGTACGCTATACCAAGTTTGGTGGCCTTCTCCTAGTCTGTTTCTGCTCAGTCCTCACCCTGACCCTGTGCGCCCTCTGGACACTGAGGAACTTGGCTTTTCGTTTGATTGCTGAGACACAGACACCCTAGAAAATGCCCGATCCGTGTCACTGAAAACAATGGCTGAAGGCCCTTCGTATTGGCTTCCTTCTCGAGCTAGCACAATGGTTCCCAAAAGCTTCGGGCTTGCAATTAACCCGATCAGGTCATGTTCCCAGTCCTCAACTCATCACAGTGACTCTGACCGGCCAGCTGTGGGCCACACAACATACCATGTACTTGCTTGAGCAGTGACATCAACCCTCCCAAAACATCCTAAGGAATTTCCCTTGGGAAATGTTTGTCATCTGAGGAAGGGGGATTTGAATGGGGGCAGTCCATGTCCCTACATTCATATGGCTGATTTAAGCTGCTTAGAAATGCACCGATGTCTTTTCAACAATCACGCGTTTGTTTTTCTTCTAAGAAGCGGGTGGGAGACACATCAGCAGGTGGGATGAGGAGACCCTATTGACAGGCTGGATGTAGGAGAGGGAGGAGAGGACAATGTGGAGGTTGCAGGATCCATAACTCCATGGTGGTTTAGAAGGGACAGGGACCTGGGAGGAGGAGCAACACCACTGTGCCATCCTGCAGTATTGAGGTCTGCATAGGACAGAAGCATGGGGACCATGAGGCTGGAACTTTATTGACAATGAGGTGGGAGCTGAAGCCATGGGTGGAAGGGAGAGGAAGCAGAGAAGGAGTAGCCAGAAATTCAAGAGGAATTCAGGCAGGTATGGGGAGAGGAAGTCAAGGAGGAGGGATGAGAGCTTCAGATGGTCTGGGGGATGAGGGTAAGGACTTCCCGAGGAAGCTTCAGCAACAGTGTGGGAGGACCTGGGGAGTGAGCAGGTGCACACATGGAAGGCAGGAGTGTAGACGGATTATCAGAGGCCCTCCCAGGGCCTCCATCTACTTTAGATGCCATGGTGGTGATCCTGAAGCCTACACTGGCTGTCTGGGCTTTTCCACTTCGGCCCTTGAGGGATTCCCACAGTGATGGCATCATTCTGGAGTCCACTATGTTCCCCTTTTGCTTCAGTCTCTCTATCCACTAAGCATTGCCGACTATCATTGACCACCTGTCACTACCTCTGGTTCAAGACGGCTGTTGTCGTGGGGTTTTTGTTAGTTTGTTTTGTGGTGCTGGGAATTGAACCCAGGGCCTCCTGCATGCTAGACAAATGTTCTACCACTGAGCTACATCCCAGCCCCTTATGGTGGCTTTAAAACATGGGTGCAAATTCTTTAGCTTTCTCTCCCTTTGGCCCCTTCCTTAGAGTGGAGGCAGGTTTTTTTTCCTCCAGTACTGGGGATTGAACCCAGGGTTTTGAGCATGTGACTAGGCAGGCTTTTAGCCAGTTCTATCACCATAACTTGGTGGGACTTATGCTATGTAGCGCATGACGCTGTGCCATAAAAAGGCAGCTTCTGTCTACTCAGTGCTTTTGAATTCGTCCCCACTGTTGCACAAGTCAGTTGCTTGGTCCCTGCTACTGCTGTGTAGTGTTCCTTTGTATGTGTATGGCTGCACCAGGGTGTCTGTCCATTCGCCAGCTGACAGACATTTATCTTGCTTGCAGTTTGGGTGGGTCTGAGTAAAGCTTCTCTAACTCTTCCTGTAGGTCTTGTGTGGGTGCACATTTGCGTTTGTCTTGGGTAAATACCTAGGATGGGATTTGCCCTCTTCATCCTTCTCTCCATCCTGCTGTGTGAGGTCGGGAGCTGTAGCTGCCACCCTGGCGCATGGGAAGAAGGCATCTCTGGGCAAGGCAGAATGTTGAGTTGGAAGGCAACTGGGTCCCTAACACTGGGGCAATCCATACCTGTCACGGACCGTCCACCCGTGGAGCTCTCAAATCATACATTTTCACCGTCATCTTTTAAAACCATCGTTATTCTGAAACTTGCAGAAAATCTCACTTTAGCTATTAGTCTATCCAAAAATTTCCTTTTGGGGGATGGTACAGCTGGAGTTAGCTAGCGTCCATTTTGGTCACTTGCAGACAAGAATGTGGATGGGAGCTTCCCTGTCGTGGTGGAGAAGGGGCACGCCTTCCTCAGGTGTGGTCTCGCCTGCTCTCAGCACCTGAAGCTGCAGCCGCAGTTCATGGCCGAGGGCTGAAGTGGCAGAGGGACAGTGAATGGCCTGGAATCCTGGCGCCATTGTGAGACACTCACTCACCCAGGTGGGGAACTTCCCCATCCTTGGCCTCATTATGTGAGAAAACAAGTTCCCCACTGGCCAAGTGGCAATGCCAGCAGACTCGAATCCTTCAGAAAGCATCAGTGCCTTCAGCACTGTATGCTGAGCACAGTGGTGTGCACCTGTAATCCCAGGTACTGCGGTGGGGGTGCTGGAGCAGGAACATCCCAAGACCAAGGCCAGCTCTGATACACATGGAGACCACCTTCTAAACAATGAAAAGGACTTTGCAGTCTGGTTTCTCGCCGCTTTTCCCCCTTCACACTGACCTCTATCTCCATCCACTTTCTGATTACAAAGCTCTTTCGTGTACATTCCTTCCCATGAAATCCTCACAGGGCCCCTATCACTAGGGATTTTTAGTTCCCTGTTTTTCAAGTGGGGAAATCAAGGCTGGTGAGGTGATGGCTCAACCAAAGATGCCCCCAGGTGAATGGCAGAGCTGGACTCATGCCACCCAGGCTGGTTGGCACCCACCCACCCTGTGTCCTTGGCATGACTCTGGGCTGCCTTTGTCGTGAACTTCATGTCCCCATACAGGTTCTTTTTCTTGTTCTCCCACCACCACACACTGTGCCTTTCCTCACACATTGCGTGGAAAGCCCCTCTCGCCATCTCCACCTTCACGACTCTCCTCTATCTTGAACCTAGGGCGGGCTCACATATCAACGATTGGGGCAGGCAGAGATGGAGAGACCCTGGCACTGCCCAGCGCCTCACACTGGGGCAGCCACATCAACAACCTTAACTGCCTTGTCTAGGGATGGATTAAGCCTTCGATTTGCAATTTTGTCACTTGTAATCAAGAGTTCTGACTAATAAAAACCCCTCATTTATAACACCTCTCCTGTTCATTAAGTTTTTCAACAAATAGGGTGAGGCACTTCTCACGCACCAAGTGCTGCCCCTGGTCTGTCGAACAGACATGGTCTGTCTTTCCTCAAACTCATAGTGTGAAGAGTCAGATCTCAACCAAAGAGAAACGAATTCACACCTGGCTAGAGAAGGTGGAGGGTCAGTGCCTGGGGACACACTCCAGGATGGGGGCAGCGGCAGGCCATATCAGGACTCTGATCCAGAATCTGGCCAGACACAGAGAGCTGTGGGCACGTTTAGGATTCTTGCCCTTCATCCTGAGAGCCATGAGAACCAATGCTTTGGGGTGATGTTTTTTAAGGATTAATTTTTCATCCCAGACTTCTTCCAACTCCTCCCTTCAAGTCGCCAGGCCATTTCTGTGCTCATTGCTTCAGGGGTGCATGGCAGGAAGCAGGGGATAAAAGAGTCCCTTCATGACTTTTGGCTTCAGGAAGACCCAGGTTTATTCCTCTCTGAAGCAAGGGTTCAGCGGGGAGCAAAGCAGTTTTCTTTCCAAGATCGTGGGACGGTGGAAGGAGTGTGAAACCCAGGCTCCTACCACCTTGCTGCTCTGCCAGTGTCTGTGGTTTTGTCTCTGTTACCTCCACATTTGCACTGCAGCCTACAGGAAGGAGAAAGAGGAACTCCAGGGCTGGCTCTCATATCTTCTGGAAGCCCATCACCAGAAGCTTAGTCACGTGCCCAAGTCTGGCTGCAAGGAAGGCTGGGAAATGTAGTCACTAGTTGGGTGACTACTAGGGTTTGAATGTGTATCTTTCCAAAATTTCTATCTTGGAATTTAACCTTGGGATGGTAGTGTTAGGAGACAGTGCTTGGGGAGACGATTAAACCACAAGGGCAGAGGCAGGAGGATTTTGAGTTCAAGGCCAGCCTGGTCTACATACTGAGACCCATCTCAGAAGACCTAAATAAATAAATAAAGGTCATCACTGTGTTTTGTTGTCTCCTTTATTCCCACACACCCTACCCCTGAGCAACTACTCCTTTACTTTCTGTCTCAATAGTTTTTCCCATTTGGGAAATCTCATACAAGGGGAAATATATGTGGTCTTTTTGAGACAGTCTTCTTTCACTTAACAGAATGTTATAAATTCCGTCCACGTTGTAGCGTTTGTCAAATTTTATCCCTCCACATCTTATTGAGATAATCGTATTTTGTCCTTTATTCTACTGATAAAATGTGTTACATTGAATGACTTTTTTAGATGTTAAGCCAACCTTGCATTCTTGGGATAAATCTGCTTTTATATATGTTGGTGGGTCCAGTTGCCAGTGTTTTGTTTAGGATTTTTGCACCCATATTCCTAAAGATATAGTAGTGTGTAGTCTTATTTTCATGGGGTAGCTTTGGTTTTGGTATCAGGCTAATGCTGGTTTTGTTTCCTTTTCTTCTCTTCCCCCTCCTCTTTCTTCTTTCTTCCTCCCCTTCCTCCTCTTCCTCCCCCCATTGTACATCTTTTTTTCATGGTGCTGGGGATGGAACCCAGGTCTTGGTAGCAAGTGCTCTACCACTGAGTCACACCCTGGCCCATCTGTGTCCTTCCTAGTCACCAACCTTACCCTACATATAACTAATTCCTTCTAAGTTGTCTTTCAATGCGTCTACAATTAGTTTTCTTTGTTTTAGCTCAGTGTATTTCAAAGGCAGACAAAGATGCACGTGCAAGAATATTCTCTGCAGATGATGGAGACAGTCAATTGTCCATCAATTGCGGGGTGAATAAATCTATTATAGTCTCTCTCAGAATAAAATCCCCTGAAGCCATTAAGAGGAAAGATCTAGGGCCAGGAATGGTGGTGCTCTTCTGCGATCCTACCACTCAAGAGGCTGAGGCAGGAGAATCTTGTCAGTTCAAGGCCAGACTGATCTACACAGAGACCCTGTCTCAAAATTTTTTTTAATTAAAAAAAATTAAATTAAAGATGCAGATAGGAATAAACTGGCCTGAAAAGAAATCTAAATTAAGCTGGTAAAGCAGAAAATCAAGTTTTATGTCAATCTGTGTATCTACATCTCACTATGTGAAAAAGTCTGCATTTATTCAAGTTTTGGATTTGCAAAGCAAATGCTCTGGAAGAGGTTATGTCAACGGTTCACAATTGGAAGGAGGGAATAGGATAGGAGGGGAAGGGAAACCACACATGGGTTTTAATTGCATTCCTAATGCAATTTTAAAGGCATTTAAACATTTAAGGAAAAATCACAATGCCTGAAACTTGCCTGTGTTAGAGCGATTGAACTAAAAATTGTGTTTATTTATCAATGAATTGAGGGATTCAATAATTTGGGCTCTCTGCATAACCACGTGAAGACGTCCATTGTCCATAAGAGTGAAACACCAGAAATAACCTCAGTGTCCAGTCATGGGGGCGAGCTAAATAAACCCTGGAATAGTCCTTCTGTGAGCAACACAGTAGCTAAGGAGAAGGGAATGGATCGATAGTTATCAACATAAACTGGCCTTTAAGATATACTGCTGGGCGGAAAAAAGCAAGGTGCAGAATATCGTGCAAAGAACAAATACATGTATACAGAATCACCTCCTCGATGGGTGTGGGAACATGCGCACACTGGGCACCTGCAAATGTCGAGAAGGCTGGTCCAAGCCGATGGTTGTTCTGCCAGCCTTGGAGGTGGGAGCCTCACGTCAAGGTTTTGGTGTGAAGTTGGAGACAGCAGGGGGTGAGCTCAGAATGAGTTCCTCTCTCCTCTTGAGCACTGACTAAGCCACAGGGTCTCCTGTTGTCCTCCAAAGAGAATCAGAACCCACGTCAAGTATGTGACTGCCCAGGGCTCCCGGAGTGGAGGCAGGGTGGGATTTGGCTCCAGGTGGGCTGGATTTTAAACTCAAGTTCAATCCACTTCTCTCTGCCGGGGGGAGACATGGAGGAGGCTCAGGGGACAGGAGGGATTGGAGGGCGCCCCTCACCGGCTCTCTGTTCGGTTTACTCTCCACCCCAGCCCCATTTCTCTGCTGAGCAGCCTTCTCAGAATGGGTGAAAACTGGCCTGTGACGTGCATTGGTCCTCCAGGACAGCTATAGATGTTTCTTAGATGACCCAGCAGGGGCTGGTCGGGCTCCTCCCGAGATAACTCCCTCCATCCCATCCTCAGGATCTCTGCACAGCAGGAGGTTCTGATGTGGGGTGCGAGTCTGCCTCTGTGGAACTTCCCCATGGCCCTGACTTTGTCACCTGTGTCCTGAGTGCCACCTGCTCTTCCACTGGGACAGCCCTGTATTGCTTAGTGGGATGGCACCTGGGCCCCCTGCACTGCCTTCTCCAGGCTGAACTACTCCCTGTTGGCTCTGTTGCTCTCCCAGGGCCAAGATTCTGTGGAAGATCTGGGATGTGAGAGGCCATGGACAACCAGAGTGGACTGTCCCCTGGGGCTTGCAGGCGGCGATGGAGACCCTGGAGGAGATGCCGGCCATGCTGAGTTCTTGCAGGTCATGTGCTCCCAGTGTGACTTCAGGGAAGAGGTGTGCCCACTCTTGATGTCCCCCCTTCCCCACAGGATGGGCCACTCTTCAGACCATGGAACCTGAGTGCGGCAAGGTGGCAAAAGCCCATGCCTCTCCTACCGGGGAGTGTCTCACGGTGACTTCCGTAAGTTGGTGGTGATTGCATAACTTTCACCAACTGCCATGCCGGATATGTTTTGCAACCCAGCCCGCTGTGCCACACATGTTGGCTGGCGCGGCCAGGCTGCCCGCAGAGGCCGGAGGAAGTCTGAGAGTGAGGTGAACTGGCCGCGCTCCCAGGTGCCTGTGTGCCTGGCAGCCCCTCCCTCTCGGGCCGAGCACAGGGACCCTGTGGGGTGGAGCAGGAGACGCAGGTCCTACTGTCCTCCTGCCAGAGAGGGAAGACAGGATGGCCACAGACCAAGCACAGGAGCCATGGGCTTCTGAGAAGCCACCATCATTCCCAAGAGCTCCTCTTGGGGCTTGAGGGGACAGACACCCAAAGTCCCATTGGAGAAAGACCCCTCCCATCAGCCCCTGGGAGAATCCCACGTGGACTGTGTGCCAGGTGAAGACCCACAGCACGGAGGGAGGCTCCATCTCCCTGCCCAGAGGCACAGGAGACAGAGAGAGGTCAGAGCAGATTCAGGGAAAGGAGCGACCGCCATTCTGAGAGGAGACAGTGAGGGTTCCCAGCTGGGAAAGGAGGAGAGGAAATCTCCCCCAGCCTCCACGCTACTCGTCATGGACAGCTGTAAACTGTGGCCAAGCAGGCTTAGGTCTTGGCTGTCTCCACAGGCTTACAGAGCCCAAGGGCCATTTGTCCACAGTTATTTGGACTTAGGTACAGGGGTTCGGAGGTGACCCAGATGGCTTTGTGGAATCTCTGGGGAAATGGAGCGAAATGAGGAGGCAGGTCTGGGGACTCACCTCCTTCCTGGTCCGGGTGGTCAAGGGGTGTACCGGATACGATATGTCTCAGATCCCAGCTCATCCCCCACCACCTGAGCACCAGCTGCTGATGGCTCCAGTGAGACCACTCATCCTGAAATGGCGCTCAGGAAAGAGACCTGCTTCTGGACCGTCAGAGCCCCCTCTTGGGGACAGCCTGCATCCAGTGACCAGGCTGGGCTTGGGTTCAAAGGGCCAGGCTCCCAGCTCAGGACAACTCTGAGGAGGCTGGCTGAGCCTCCACTGAGAGCACACTGCTCCCTTGGCCCCCCATGGCAGGCTGATTTTAGGGTCTTGGTGTCTGTTCCCTGGGGAGCCCACCCAGCAAGGATGTAGACCAAGCAAGTTAAAGTACTGCAGGTCCGAGTCATGGTTTCACTGCTCCCCAGCCAGCCCCATGCTGGCTGACCCCACTGGGGTGTCATTTGGAATGCCTTAAACTACAAAGCGCCCTTGGCTTGAAGGAGAGAGCAGTTTGCAGACATGTCAGGGCCCCCAGAGACTTCCTAGTGAGGGTGTCCTCAGAAGGACAGAGGGAGCATCACACAGTAGCGTGAGTTGGGTATAAACACTTGTGAGTCACTCTGTTTTGGAAGATTTCTAGAGTGTTTTTGGAACAGGAAAACCTTCTGATCACCTTTTAACCCTACAATAAAGGCGACCATGAGTTACAGTCCTATGCAGAGCAAAACCAGCACCTGCAGTGCTGCTAACTACCTAAGGGGAGCGACTTCACAGACGTTACGTGTGGATGGGATGGACCCTTTACTTTTTTTTTGGTGGTGGTGCTACTGGGATTTGAACTCAGGGCCTCTCACACTTGGTAGGCAGGCGCTCTACCACTTGATCCATTCCGTCAGCTGGACCCTTTACTGAGTGCCCTTCTGTTACGCATTTCAACAGTCAGGAATCCCAAACTATCTTAAGGGGAAAGGGTGGGGGAGGAGAGGAGGGAGGAGGAGGAAGAGAGAAAGGAAGGAAGAAAAGAGAGAGAGAAAGAAAGAGTTGGAGGGAAAGGAAGAGGAAGAAATATTGCTGCTTATAACTGAACAATCTAGGGGTGGTCTTTAGGTGTGGCTGGATCCAGGGGCTTAAATGAATGGTGCCATGGAATCCCGTGTGTTTCTGTCTTGGGCTCTGCTTCCTCTGTGAGATCCACTCTCCGGAAGCCGCAAGTCAACTGCGCCAATTCTGGGTGAACACGGCCACAGCTCAGAGGGTGAGAAAGTGAGCCCAGAAGTCCTGGGTTCACTTTGATTGGTAGGACTGACTTGGCTTTGCCTCCCTCAACCAATCACGGTGCCCGGAGACAATTGCAGGGTCCTGATTGGTCACACCTGAGGATCCCCTGCATTTGTTGGGTGTGGGACTGGGATTAGGCCTTGTTCTGGGCTCCCGGATTATGAAGATATCGCAGTCATTCACGCCTCCCACGAACTCACCTTCTAGTAAGGTGAGGGGACATCCAGCCGGTGGTTAAAATAATCCCTTATCCGATCAGTTCACTGAGCTCTTGTATAGAAACTGTTACACATTAGCTTCTCTGCAGATAAGGAAGCAGAGACCGGGAGAATTTAGCAGTTCACATAGAGCTTAGCAGAATCCAGACACAGATAAATCCTGACACTCAGAGGAGTGGAGCCTACAGCCCTCAGCTGGCCCGGTGGACAAGGGCGTCAAGGATGGGAGACTCCGGAAGGGCCCTGCCCCACACCAACATGGGAAAGAGGCCACAGTCCTGGGGCTTCCTGTATCTGGGACAAAGTACAAGTGCCTACGGAGGCTCCTGAAATAGTAGAATTTGCTTGGCAGTAAAGCATCAGGAAACCTGCACAGAGACTCTTGGCTACTGCTGGCTGTCACGTGGGGGGACAGTTACTATCCCTTGTCACCGAGAGTGTTGAGCAGGCTTGTACAGTGACTCAGATGCCATCCAGGACCCTTGGCTGTCCATCTGTCCCCTCTGCTGGCTGTGGTAGGTTGGCTTTCATCCCTATGATTGACTCCTCAAGGTCAGAACATGGTTGCCCAACTCCAGGATTCAATTCACAGCAGCGCCCAACAGATGCAGGGTCCCTTCCTGTGTGCCTTTGGGAAGAAGAAAGTACCCATCTCCCCAGACTGTCTCCCATGTGCAGATGGCCACAATTGTGGCTCACATTCACACCTGCTCAACTCAGGTTCAGTGGTGTGACAAACACCCAAAACTGGCGGTGGTTCAAACAAGAGTGATGCTCGCTTCTGTCCCAAGGAAGAGTCCAGATGGACCCACATTCTTCCTATCTTGTGTCTCTGCCATCTTTAATTTGAGGCTTTCATTTTATGCGCTAAGACAGCTGTGCTGGCTCCATCCATCGTGTCTTCATTCTAGTCAGCTGAAAAGGAGACCGGTCCTGGGGCTGGGACCTCTGAAAGCTTGACCTGGAAGTCCAGGTGTAAATGAGCAAAAAATCATTTCCCATTGGCTCAGGTTGATCACGTGCCCACTGCCAAGCCCAAAGCAGGCGGGGCCATGAGGACTTCACTCTGCTACTAAGAGACAGAGGAGGAACAGCGAGCGACCTGCCCTGAATGAGGCTGTGCTGTAGGAACCAATGGAGATTCATACCCGGTGCCCACCCATGGCATGTGCTGAGGGCTGACTAAGCCAGGCAGCGTGAAAGGCACAGGTCTCCACCTCCATTGTCGCAGCTAGTCAGGGAGCAGATGTTACATGAGTCACCCATCCAGGTCACACTGATACTGTGGTGGAGGCAGAATTTGAACCTAGGCTCATCTCACACTGATTGAGTCCACTGTCGTTCCCATACCACACAGCTTCCTGTGGGGCCAGGAGGCATGGTGAACTGAAAGTGCTACTCACGAGAACAGCACTGAGTACCTTCGTGTATCAGAGACTTGATATTATCGTGTGCATTACACACAACACGGTTACTCTGCAAATTATTATCGTTTCCATTTTACAGAAGTGGAAACAGAAGCTCGGGGCAATTGTCTAAAACTCACATAGCTAGCGGGGTCCAGTAGCTCATACCTGTAATCCTAGTTACCTGGGAGCACCTGCCTAGCACTGCCTAGCACTGCCTAGCACTTAGTTCAAACCCCAGTACCACCACCACCACCATGAAATAAAAATACAACAGAGTATTCCAGCTGAGGTTGAAGAGTCTTCCGTCCGCCCTGCTCCTCCTCCTGTTACAATGCTGCAGGAACATCCTGGCAGCAGGGAGTTTCTCTGGCGCCTGTGCTGGAGGTTACACTGTGACATGGGATTGCTGAGTGACAGTGTCACAACTGCAACCTCATAGGCGTTGCCACATGGCTCACAGAGGAGTCCCACTCTGCCTTATTTCTTTTAATGTTATTATTGTTATTTTGGTGCTGAGGTTGGAACCCAGGGCCTGGGACGTGGTAAGCATGTGCTCTCCACTGAGTGACACCCCAGACTAATGCTAGCATTTGAATCAAAGCTTTGCTCATAGAGCTTCTGAAGAGTTGAACAGCCCTGCAAGGCTTTTTAGAGAAACAGATTCTCATGCTCCTTGTCCCCAAACTGTCCCTTCTCAGCTGGCTCTTGGAACCACATCTCTTCTCTAAATACTTGTCATGTATTCAGCTTCAAACTGTGGGTCAGGATGAGGAGGACTTGCCCGACTGCCCCCACCCCAACCAGAGCACGACTTTGCTAGACCATCGCCACACATTCACAAACGCCACTTAGAATAACCTGGGCTTCCTTTCCTTTCAGTGCCCTGGAGCTGACCACTCTCTGGTTTCTGCTCTTTGTTGTGGTAGAGGCCGCTGGGGCCTCTGGAAGTCATCTGGACACCCAGACGCTCGGGGCACCTACATCCTAGCAGATTCAACCTGCTGACATGGCTCAGGTCTGCACGGCTCCTTTCTCTGCTTGGTGTGAACCTGGGGTCCCAGGTCCTTTCATCTCCATCTGCTGGAGTGTTCCTCTCTCACTTTGCTCCCTCATGACACACACCCTCTGATACTTTCTGAAAAGGAGCACTTGCGTGCCTGAGAATGTCACTGTTTTCCTTTGGCTAGGTGACAGTTTAGCTGGGTATAGACGTTCAGGCAGGAAATCATGTTCGTATGTCCCTCATCCACCTGTCCCCAATTCCAGATGCAGTTGGTGGCCACTCGTGTGCCCCAGGATCCTCTGGGATTGGGTAAGTGGGACCTCATCTTCCCCATTGCTGGTTCAAGATTCTCTTTCTTCCAGATCCCTGACCCCAAGACTCATGATGCCATCTTGGAGCAAAGTGGAACCATGGGATCTGCAGGCTCAGAAGTCAGAGGGAAGGTACACGAGTTTTAGGGAAGCAGGGTTTCTCTTAGCGTGAGGGAGAAGTGTTTTCTGCATGGCAGGACTTGGAAGGGTCTTCTTGGAAGGAGAGAGCCCCTCGTCAAGGGGGCATTTAAGCATAATTGCATGGCCACTTGCAGAGGGTCAAGGGAGGGACCTTCTGACTTCATGAAGTGTTATCTTTATGACCAGCTAGGCCCCTTCCAGCCAATCTGTGAACCTCTGTATTTAAACCCTCCACATTCTCAATCAAGATCACGGTGGGGACAAAGTGCCCCTGGGTTCAAGGAACTGGATCCCAGAACTTGGAGCTGAAGGTCCCACCTGTCTGCCACACAGATGGCTCACTCAGGCTGGAGAAGGAGCCACTCTTCCGGGAGCAGGCCTGTGACACTAGGATGGGAAGCACTGGCCTTCAGCCAGTAGAGCTCAGCAGAGCAGCTCGGGGTTGGACCTCCCCAAACCGATCAAGTTTGCTCAAGGATCAGCTCACTAAAGAGCATACTTCTGTTATTATATGTACAGTAGTCACATGAAGACCATAAATACAGTCCTTAGAGCAAGTACTTAATTGACAACATTGGTGAAGTCAACAGTTTCCAGAAAATTTGCGTGTGTGTGTGTGTGTGTGTGTGTGTGTGTGTGTGTTGGCAGTCTGCCTGTTTCTGGGAGGACATCAACCTGGGAGAAGGTCACCAGGGTCTTCCTCCTCCTTATCCTTTTGGGAGTCTCAGCTCCTTCACCTGTCAGGGGAGATGAGCACCAGCTCAGTGACTTCATTGTTGTTCCCCACATCCACACAACCTTTTCCTTGTGACATCCCGGAAAGTATACAGGTTGCCCCTCCCCTGAGTTCCTGTGTTTCCCATGGCCCTGTGAAACCTTATCTCCACCTGTCACGAGGGACCACAGACCCCGTGCTTCTCTTTGGCTGGCTTCCCTAGAGGCAGAAGTTCCCTGTGAGGAGTAAGGGATGAGGGCCGGGACAGAGCTGTACAGGACAAGCTCTTACAAGTATCAGGACTTCAGGCATTTTGGGAGCCTTCCTTACACTCAGGATCACCTGAGGTGAGACATGTGGACTTTGTTCCTGGGTCAGGTGGTCACTTGCCTTGGGCTGCCTGAGAGACAGGATATAATCAGATGAGAGCTGCCATACTTTGGATCGGAGGTGTCCCCCAAAGTCTGTGTGTTGAAAACTTGGTCCCCAGCCTGGGGAGCTACTGGAAAGTGGTGGAACCTTTAGGAGGTGGGGCCTAGTGGGAGGAAGTGATGTAACTGAGGGGCGTGGCCTCGAGAGGGATATTATGACCCTGCCCTTTCCTGCCTTGCTTCTCAGCTGCCACGATGCTAGCAGCTTTGCTCCAGCAGGTGCTCCAGCCATGAGGTGCTGTGTTACCACAGCCCAAAAGCAATGGGCCAGCCCACCATGGACGGCCACCTCCTCTACTGTGAGCCAAGAGGGGTCCTTCCTTCTTCAAGTTGAGACTCAGGTGTTTGTCACAGTGAGAGAAAGCTGACTGCCCAGGGTCATTGCACAGCAGAGAGTCTGCAGGGCACTCTTGGCAGTCAGTGCTCAGAGCAGCCGGGAACAGTGATCTAGTGAGGCGTTTGGGACAAGGCCCCAGTGCACCTCTGCAATGCCCTGACTCTGAGCTGACCAGTGCCCTGGGACTGACCTCTTCACTCCTGGCGGTGTAGTATCACCTTCCAGTGTCCTCAGGTGAGGACTTCCTTCCCAGATGGCAACTCCCGGATGGACTCAGCAGCTGGGGGAGCGAGGATCTGGGCGTCCCCTCACCAGCGCCCACCACGTGTGGGCATTATTTCTATTTTACAGAGGAAGAAATGGAGTCCTAAGAGGTTAAAGACCCCTCCTGGGCACACAGCAGGGCATGAGAGATGCCAGAGAAGAGTGTTCGAGTCACGAGTCACGGCAGGGCTGTGGTGGTCAGGGCTCTGCAGCCGACTCTGCAGGGGGTGAGAAGCCCCATTGCAGCACTGCTGCTCCCTCTCTGCTGATTCCGGCCTCAGATGCGATGTGAAGAGGCACAGAGCTGGGAGACGGTCACCATCCCACAATATGCCTGCCTCTCCCTCCACAGCCCCCAAAAGCAGGGCAGAAACAACCTCAGGAGCACAGACAATAGTAAAATGCAGTAATGCAGTTACGAAGTGATGAGTTTTGAGTATTTATCACCCTTGTTTTCAATGTTATTTAAGTGTAAGTTTATACAATTTAACTTTTAATAACTGGCTCATAGTTTGCTGACCGTCAGCCTGGGTGAGTTGGTAGGAGCAGCTCCCTCACAGGACTGGATGGTCTAAGCTTTATTGGGAAGTGATTCTTCCAAAAGGCAAATGTGTCATGGGTGTCCCTCCCTCGGTTACCGCCCATGGCTCCCTGTTTCCTCCAGAATCAACCTGTTTCCCAGCCTCACGTCTATCCCTTTGTGTCTACAGATTCTCGGCGTGACACTTGTGACCTGAGCCCTCTGCTTGTTCAAGGTCCCTCCTGCCCACTCTGTGCCTTCTCTCTTCTTCTTCCTCCTCCTGTGGGGTCCATAATGAAATCACAGATCCAGGCGACTGCCATCCATGACTGCCACCTTCACAAGAGGAGAGGCAACCAGACTTTGTGCCCTGATGAGAACAGGGTCACCTCCTACCACAGAGCCTCACCACGATGGTCCAACCTCATCTGGTCAGCTCCTCCCAGGAGGCGCAGAGGCCACTGGTGTCACTCACCAAAGTGTGTGGATCTTATCTGGACCCTGGCTCACATAAGCTGGGAATAACAACCAGACACAATCAGGGAGACTGGAGCTCTGAGGAGACATTTGATATTATTAAGGGATTACTGTTAATTTTTAAAAATATGACAGCTCTAATGTGTAACATTTTTAAAGTTCTCGTTTTCTGGAAATATATATTGAAATATTTACATAAAAAAAGATATGATTGCCTGGGCTTTGTTTCAAAACTAACCCAAGAGTGAGGCCAGTGGGGGTTGGGGTCAGACTGCGGTGGTCATCACCCCTGAGGCTGGGTGACAGGTGCAGAGCGGGTATCAGCTGCCGTTGCTGCCATAACAAAGTGCACAAGCCTGGTGGCTTGGAACAACACAGATACGTCGTTTTCTCGCTCTGTAGGTTGGAGTCCAGCATGGGTCTCACTGGACTACGGCGGAGGCGTGGCTGTCCTTTCTGGAGGCTCTAGGGCAGAATCCAGCTTTGAGAGGACACCTTGGTCCTTGGCTCGTGGCCCCTTCCTCCACCTTCAGGGCCAGCAATGTTGCATCTCTCTGGCTTTCATCGCTAGCCACGTCTCACTCCAACTGTGGACTGAAAAGGTCTCTGCTCTTTAGGGATTCTGTGATCACAGTGCCTGTCCTTCCAGGTAATCCCGGCTATGTCTCCATCGAAATCCTTAGCCTGGGTCACACCTCAAAGTCTGCTTTCCATGTGAAACACACATTCCTGGGCTCTGGGATTGGGGTGTGCACATTTTGGGGGGTGCATTATTCTGTCCACTATGTGGGGGGCTAGAGGTACCTCAGTCTCTATTATTGTGTAGGTTTGGGATTCTTGCTGCTGGCCAGAGGCTATGGTTTTAGGAAGGTGGTCAGGCAAGTGTCTGTGAAGAGGTGATGTCCCAGTAAGGGTGCAGGTGGCCCCTGTAGCTCAGGGCAGGAACAGCAGGGATCAGGGGTGGGTCCTTTATTGTCCCTGCTGCAGGATGACCGGGCTGCCTCTGAGGCCCAAGACAGAGGCACAGGACCTCCTCCCAGCTCCTCAGCTCCCTCCTTTCTCCACAGGGGCTGCTAGCAAGGTGGGGCTGGCCCTTTAAAAGCTTCATCCAAGGTGGAAATTCTGAAAAACCTTCATTCTGTTTCCAAGGACCCTACAAGATAGAGCCAGACACCCCCCCGCCCCCGATCATAGAGGCTAATTACTCACATTTAAAAGTCATTTTCTTCACCTCTGTAACAAACCTTCACAGCAACACCTTGATTTGTATTTACTTGAAAATCTGAGAGTGTAACCTAATCCAGTTGACACATAAAATGACCATCACTGGTGGGGAACTGAGGCATGACGGGGTGACAAGTTGGCCAAGGTTTCGTGGAGAGCAAACGGCAGAGCCAGGACTCGAACCCGAGGATGCCCAGTCCATCCTCTGAGTCCTCGTGCACTGCCTGCTTAACTTGCGGTTGTGAAGTTCACCTGGGGAGAACCCTGTGCTGGGGTCTGGAGCACGTCAGACCTAGTGTGGAGCTGGGGTGCCAGCTCTGCACCAGGACGCGTGTCCTGCCTCTGTGAAACATTACTGGACAACTTACTTGGCCTCTCTGTGTCTCCGTTTCCCAGTCTGTGCAATGGAGTATTGTGGGAATTAGAGGTAAGATGCTCTAAGCAGTAAATCATCCTGAATTCTGGTCCAAAGGCATGCCGCCCTTGGTAGCCCTCTGGGAGCTGGCTGCCTCAGTCCTGCAGAGCCCTGGTCCATTAGGAACGGGGGAGGCGCCCTCCTGGAGGGCAGGAGGCGCAGGCAGCTCTTCTAGCAGTGGCAGCTCTGCAGGAACGCACGGCCACTCTCCTGGTTGCTTCTGCATCCTTCTGTTCAAAACTGGGCTCGAGATTGGGGTGTGACACGCTTAATTGCATGAGGCCCTGGTTCCACCCCAGGACCAAAGAAGACATGGAACCAGCCTGGCACTGAGCCCCTGGGCACGTGGCAGGGCTTCTATCAGTTTCCGTGTCTGTGGGTCAGTTAGCTGCTGCAGGGTGAGAACCCTTCAGGACCCCAGGCCTAACAGTAACCAGTTATTAGTGCTCGCTAGGCTGTAGGAAAGCCGCGGTTCTGCCCACCGGGGTCGGGCTCAGGGACCTCTCTCTGCCCCAGGGGCTCTGTCAGAGAGTCATAAGCAACCACACAGCACAGCACTTTTGAATGTGGCATCTTGTACCGGGGCAATCGTGGTCTTGGGCACATTACTCTGACTGCGTGCAAACTGAGTGACTGTCTTCCTCTCCAGTGCTTGCTTCTGGCCACTTCTCTACTTGCCCTGGGAGGCAAGAACCTACCCTGCTCATTCAGTTCCTCCAAGGAAATAAAACAAAATAGATAAGCAAATAAATAATAAATAAAAGACCCTACCCTGTGATTCTCTGGCCCACCAACAACTGAGAAATGGTGCTGCACTGTAAGGTGAACTAAACAGGTAAGAAACAGGAACATGGGAGGGGCTGTGCGGTGGCCCTGAACTCAGGGCCAGTGGAGGCAAATAGTTTGTGAGACCCTATCTTGAAAAACCCTTCACAGAAACAGAGCTGGTGGAGTGGCTCAAGGTGAAGGCCCTGAGGTCAAGCCCCAGTACTGCACAAATAAATAAACAAAATAACTTAAAATTTAGGTGTACCTTACACGCAGTGGAATTCTTTTGTGTTAGATGTACTGTTTGATGAATTTTGGAAACAGTGCAGCAGCTTCCACCATCATCCAGGTACGGACGTCATCGTTCACAGTGGGGGGCTTCTGCAGCCCCTGACCGTGACTCTGCCTGTGTCACTCTGCTTCTGCACCTTCTAGAATTTCGTACAAATGGAATTATAGGGAATGCAACACTTATTGTTCAATTTCTTTTCCTTAGCATGTTTTTGCAATTCATCCATGTCACTGTGTGAATGAATATTTCATTTCTTTTCATTGCTAAATAATACTCCACAGTGTGGGTGCACCACAACCTGCTTACGTACTCCCCATCTGATGGGCATATGGTTTATTTCTAGCTGGGGGCTGTTATGAATATTTAGGTGCAAGTCTGGGTGTGCCCATGTGTGTCTGCATAGTGAGGAGCGGGACTGTAAGTGCCCTGGTGACTGATGGGTAACTTTATAAAACACTGCCATTCTGTTTTCCAAAGTAGCTGTGCCATTTTGCACCCCAGCACTGTGGGAGAATTGCAGTTGCACCATGCCATTGTGTCACCCCTGGCATCAGCCACTGCGGCGTGTGACACCTTCCACAGGCGTCTCCTTGAAGACTGTGAAGCACTTTGTGGGATCCCGGGGCCACTCAGTCACCCCCTCCACGAACCGGCTGCCCAGGTTGTCCCTCTTGCTGTTAAGTTGTGTGAGGGTTTTTAAAGATTATTCTGGACGCAGGCCCTTACCAGACAGGTAGGCATTTTCAAATCTTTTCCCAGTCTGTGGTCTTACCTGAGCTCCAACCATCAAAACTTGTCAAGATGAGTTGGGAAAGGAAATTAAAAAAGCAGAAATCAGTAAAGTGGAGAGAAAGGATAGATAAAATCTGTGAAGCCGAACGAGGCTCTTTGAAATGACCAGGAGTGGACGAGCCCGTGATGGGGCAGACCAAGGAAGAAGGGGAAAGACACACGGCCGACACCAAGAGTGAAAGGGACCTCATGGCAGGTCCTAGAGACTCTGGAAGGACCAGAAGAACACACTTGAGCGAGTCGGACAAATAAATCTGACAACCTCGATGGAGTGGACGACCTCCTCGAAACACAAATAACCAGAACTAATACAAGAGGGAGCGGAGCTTCTGAACAGCCCGGGTCAACTGAACTCTCAGCGGCCCGCCAAGCCTGGCCGAGTGTCAGCCTCACTATCAACAAGCCAACCAACCGAGCTTCGTTCTGACCCTTCCACAAGGTCAGAAAAGCCAGTCCCTTCTCACAGGGCCATCTCACCCACGGACAAGAGGAAGGAGCACTTCTCAACTGGATTTCCGGGGCAAGAATTGTCCTGACACCAAAGCCAGAAATCAAGAAAGCTGTGAACAGGAATCCCTTGTAAGTGCAGAAACGAGTATTTTAACAAAATTTAGGAAATCGAACACAGAATATGAAGAGGATAAAATGTGTCATGGCCAGGGGAGGCTTACCCCAGGAAACCAAGTTGTTAAAATCCAAAATCAGCTCTATGCTAACGGAATAGGAGGTAAAGACATACGAACGTTTTGAAAGACGCACGGAAAACGTCTGTCAAGATCGAAACCCAACTCAAGATCGAGAATCTCAGCAACCTGGGACCAGAACAGGACCAGAACAGGTCAGAGGAAAGACCTGTGAACGACCTGCAGCTAGCACCACAGGCAGCCATGAGACCCTGTGCTGAGGGCAGGTCAGAGTGGAGGTGACTGCTCTCACAGCTCCCGGTCACATCTTTAAAAAAAAATTTTTTTTTGAGGCAGGGTCTCGCTTTGTAGCCTAGACTCTCCTCCAAGTCACCACCCTCCTGAATGCTGGGAGCTGGGATTGCAGAAGTGCACCACCATGCCTGGCCTAGCAAAGATAATAAGGCAAGAAAAAGAATTAAATCGCATAAAGCAATACATAAAGCCATCTAAGTTATAATCGACGTGGTTATATAACCCAAACCCCAAGAGACTGAGAAAATAAACACTACTAGAACTAATAAATGTTCAGGGTCAAATCACTTTGTAAAATGCATCATAGTTCTACATACCAGCAATGAGCAATTAGAAAAATAATTCAGTTCTGATATTGTCAAAGATAAAAAGGAGAGAGTTTAATGAGAGATCCATTCATTCAAAAACCACGGGCCCTTACCAAGGGGATGCAGTAAGATGGAGTCCCCGGGAGACGGGGTGACAATTGCCCTCAGACTGAGCTCCGTGTTCAGCGCGGTGCCAGTCAGAATCCCACAGGCCTTATTAAAATGAGGACTTGGCCACCTAATTTTAAAGTTGCATGGGAAGGTTTGCTTGGCCGGACTTCAGGGTCTTCTGCAGTGTTCAAGACAACACGGCAGTGGAGGGGGACAAAGCAATCACAGCCTCGCAATCACAAGGTCAAGTAATTCAGCGAGGGACATATTTTCTTAGGCACACAGTGCTCCACCGTTAACTATAGCAAAGAACTCCGGCCCTTGCTGCCGTACAGGCGACCTTGCTATCCTCGGTCTGGGTTTCTGGGACATGGCCCTGGGGAAATCTCATGTGCTCAGAATGCGTGGGGGAGTGAGACTCTTTTTCCCACAGTGTCACCCAACTCCTGCTGAGGACAGATCTCGGATCTTCATCACTAAATGAAGCTCGCTACATCCTTCCGCTCGGGAGGATTGCCATACTTTAACCTTGCTTTTTTGGGATGCCATTTGCTTTTTGGGGAGGTTGATTTTCACAAAATCAAGGGAATTACAATTCTTGTTTTTGAAATTTCCTTTGATTACAAATGTATTTTTCTTGCACATGCTTGCTCAAAACTGTGTGCAAGAAATCTGTGAATAAGTGAGCGTACAGTACCCAATGATCAATAAAAAGGACCAGGGCTGGTGGTGCACGCCTGTAATCCCAGCAATATGAGAGGTGTAGGTGGGAGGATCTCAGTCCATGGTCAGTCTTAGGTTAAAAAAAAAATGAGACTCCCCACATGAAAAAATAAGTAAAGCAAAAAAGGACTGGAGCGTGGCTCCAGTGGTGGAGCACCTGCCTAGCACTCACAGGGCCCTGAGTTCAAACCCCAGTACAGAAAAAAGAAAAAAAAAAAAGAGCTGAAACTCAAAAGTGTCATAAAAAACCCGAGGGAAAATCATGTTGGATTAGGCAAAGGTTTTTAGAATAAAAGGCACAATCTATAAGTCAAAGCAATAAAACAGTTCTCATTTCATTATTTCAAAACTGCATGCTTTCGCATTCTTCATGGGATTTTACAAGTTTTTAATTATGAAGGAAGCCTTGTCTGTCCTCACAGTCCTCGGGAATGCCCGCACGCTGTGACTCGGGGCTTTAGGGGATCTTAAATGCCGATTGTTCTGTAGCTTGGATGTTAGGAGGAGTTTTTCTACAAATTTTGGAGGCTGGCACAGGGATTTCCCACACACCCTCTGACCCCAGCATGGTCCCTGGTCACCAGCACCCCACAGGGTGACCTGACGTTGAGGGGACACTTCTCTCCTGCCCATCTTCCTCCTCACTTAAAACTGCATGGCTGGCGCGGCCCAGTGGTCAGCGCTCATCCACCGAGCCAGCCCTGCAAAGGCGAGGTGGTGCACGTCTGCAGGTTCAAGGCCAGCCCGGTCCTCACAAGCCAAAACCACATCAAGGAAACGAGAGAAACTCAAACAGAATGCGGCACGCTTCGCTGGGCCTGGTTGCATCAAAGTCCATATTTCTGGCCACCTGCACACTTATCAGGCCTGGCTTTGCACACCTGCTCCCCAGGCTAGATCTCCATGGGATCCACGGCTCGCGTGGGATTGTGGCCATGCAGGATGGGTGCAGAGAGGACCGTCGCTGTAACTCAGATCCCAGCTCAGCAGGAGCCCCACCTTCCTGTCCCCTCATGGATGCTGTCATCGATGGGACTTGTGCAATGGAGCCTCACTGCTCCGAGTTTCGCTTGTTGGATGGAGACAGGCCAGGCTCTCTTCTCGGGCCTGGCCTTGTTGACCACTATGTTTCTTCCTGTGTGACCCGCCTGTTATTCGCCCTTTTCTTACTGGTCGTTAGGGACACTTTGCATATCGTAGACAGTGGCTGTTACTTCGCTAGTCCATTGTAAGTATTGTCAGTGATCGTCTCTGAAGTCGTTCACAGAAACCCACTGCACAGAAGGAGGAATTTTATCCAGCGGACATGTTTTTCTTTACAGCTTCTGCTTTCTGGGCATGGCTTGGACAGTCTTTTCCCACCCAAAGTCACAAAAAGTTGTATATTTTATCCTGGTGTGTAGTAAACTCCTGTTCCAACTGTATTTGTCATGTTTAAATGCTGAGCTAGGTCCTAGTACACAGGTGGGTTTTATTTATCTATTTATTTTGCAGTACTGGGGTTTGAACTCAGGGCCTACATCTTGAGCCACTCCACCAGCCCTGTTTTTGAAGGGTTTTTTTTTTGAGATAGGGTCTTCAGAACTCTTTGCCTTGAACCATCATCTTCCCAAGCTCTGCCTCCTGAGAAGCTAGGATCACAGGCCTGAGGATGTTAAATCATTCTATTTAACCTTTCGTGTGCCTGAAGTAGGGCCTGTGGTGAGGCGGTGCATAGTGGAGCAAAGTCACTCATCTTGTGGCCAGTGCAGAGAGAGAGAGAGAGAGAGAGAGAGAAGAGGGAGAGAGAGAAGAAGGAGGGAGAGGAGTGAGAGAGAGAGAGAGAGAGAGAGCAGAGAAGAGAGAGAGAGAAGAGGGAGAGAGAGAGACAGAGAGAAAGAGGAAAGAGAGAGAGAAGAGAGAAGGAGAAGAGGGAGAGAGAAGAGGGAGAGGAGAGAGAGAAGGAAAGGAGAGAGAGAGACGAGAGAGAGAAGAGAGAGGGGGGAGAGAGAGGAGAGAGAGAGCAGAGAGAGAGAGAAGAGAGGGAGAGAAAAGAAAGAAAGACAGAGAGAGAGGAGGGAGAGAGAGAAGAGGGAGGGAGAGAGGAGAGGAAAGAAAGGGAGAGAAGAGAGAGAAGAGAGAGAAAAGAGGGAGAGGAGAGAGGAGGGAAGGGAGAGAGAGATGAGAGAGAGAGAAGAGGGAGAGAGAGAGATGAGAGAAGAGGGAGAGAAGAGAGAAAGAGAGAGAAGAGGGGGAGAGAGAAGAGGGAGAGAAGAGAGAGAAAGAGAGAGAAGAGGGAGAGAGAGAGAAAGAGAGAGAGAAAGGGTGGAGGAGAGAGGCAGGTCCAGTGTCCCCTCAAGGCCACCCCCCACCAAAGACCTCACTTCCTCCCACTCGGCCAGCTCCAAATGCCCCACCACCTCCCAACGGCACCAGAGGGACCACGCCTCGCACATGGCCTGTGGGGAAGTCGCTCCACTGTGGCCCGTGAGCACGCAGCCGAGGGTGCTGAGGACCATCACATCCAGGCTGCGTGAACACCGCGTGTCTCAGCAGAACTACTGCAAAACCCATCCATTCAAGAGGTCAGTCAGTGCCCTGTAGTCTGTCCCTCCACACAGCAGAAGCCATTGCCAGCTGGTGGCGCCTCTCTCTCTCTCATTCTCTCTCTCTCTCTCTCTCTCTCTCTGCTTCCTGGTCGCCATGTAGTGAGTGGCTCTGCTCACAACCCACCATGATGGACTGAAAATCTTTCTTAAGTTGTTTATGTAAGGTGTTTTGTCACCATGACAGAAAGTCCTGCTAATCCACAGAATCATGTAAAATTCTGTGCCCAGCTCGTTTCTCTTAACATGGCGTTTTCAAGGTCTGTCCACATTGTAGCATGTGTCAGAACTTCATTCTTTTTCACGGGTGAATAATATTTTGCCGAGTGGCTATGCCACATTTGGTTGACTCATTCATTAGCTGACGGACATTTGGGCTGTTCTTCTGAACAACGTGGTGAACGGTGTGCCCAGGTGCTCTGGGGACATGTGTTCTATTTCTCTTGACTAGAAGCCTGAGACTTGCTTTGCTGAGTCGCACGGTAGCTGAATGTCTGACACTAAACGGTTTTTGTCTAGCAGGTGTTTGGATGTGCTAAGCACCAGTGCCCACAGCTGTGTCCTCCCCCTTCCCACACAGGGGTGGACATCCAGACATCTGCTAGACATGGCTCTTCTTCTTCCCTGAAGCTGGGGGTGACTAGGGAGCTCAGCCTGGACTTTGATGCCAGGTCCCTGGGGACCTGCCCCCCGGGACATGCGTCATCTCCAGGTTCTTGTTCTGCTGTTGCTGCAACAAAGCCCACTGGGCAAGTGGTGCAGATAGGACAGCGTGGGTTCTGACGTCACCTGGTCTGTGCCATCCTGAAGGCCCCAGGGTCACCTGGACACAGTGTAACACACGTGTGCAAAACCAGAAACATGCAGTGTCCTCCCAGCTTTGAGGCCCTGCTCACGTGCAACCCACAGGGCTCTCCCTCGGCTTCCCTTCCTCTCACCAGATGTTGGAGAGCCCCATCCACAGGGACGCGGTGTGGCCCCTCGTGCATGGGATGACAGCATTCTTTGTCCTTCTCTGCAGGGACCTCGCTGCTCCCAGGCATGCTGCTGCTGTGGCAGTGGCACCTGGGTGGCCACAGCTGGCCCTCCCCATGAGAAGAAGTGTGCAGGTGATGTGCACAGGGTTCCTTGATTGTTCTGCCAAGTTCTTTTGCAAAGTGCCTTTGTCAACACAGACCCTCCCTCCCTGCCAAAGCTCTGGTCACTCCACCTCCCACCTGTGCTGGAGCTGTGGACCCCAGTCCCCCATACAGGGTGTGCAGAGCGCTGTCACCATCTTTGCTTCTCACTTCCTTGCGCAGTGGCTCAGCAGCCCCTGGTGCTTCCTCACGGCCTCACTGGACTCACCAGGCACTGAGCACATCCTTTGCCACAGAAGGTGGAAGGGGTGATGGCTGTGGAAACCCAGCCCCATTTTCAGGGCTGTTCCTCTCTTCCTGACTGTCTGGATCCCGGTCACGTTGCGCCACCCTCAGCCCAGAGGACAGGGACACCGGGTACCTACAAATGGAAGCAGAGGGCCCCACTGGGCAGGGGTGAAGCAGGAAGAGAGGATCCTGGGTTCAGAACCTCATCTCAGTCCTGGCCAAGCAGAGCTCCAGGGCCACAGAGCACCTCCCTCTGTGGACCTGGCACTCCTCGGACCCCTCAGGACACTTGAGTCACTTGGTGGACTTCGAGGAGCTTTCAGTGTGTGACAAGATGACCCAGGAGCCCTAGTCTCCTTGTTCCCTCTTTACTGAGGACCTACCATGTGCCAGGCTGTCCTTGAAGGTCCAGATGCAGAGCTGGATGAGGTAAATGGGGTCTCAGTGCCACCCGGGGAGCTGGTCTTCAGGTCACAGGTGGGACAGTGGGCTGAGCCCAGCAGACTGGCTTCCCTGGCCAGCTGCACCTGCTGGATTCACTAAGGCCAGGAGCGGGCAGGGGAGAAGCCAGGCATTCCTTCCTTGTCCACCTCAGATGCTGTCATGGTGGAGGCTGGAAAGTCCCCAAAACCCAGAATGATGAAGGCTTGGTCCCCAGGGCAGTGCTGGAGGTGGTGGAACCTTTAGGAGGTCTTAGGTCACTGGGGGGCTATGCCTTGAGGGGGACCGTGGGTCCTCTATCTCCCTCTCTCTCTCTCTCTCTCTCTCTCTTTCTCTCCCTCCAGTACCCAGCCACTGGGTGAACAGCTTTGCTCCACACATGATCCCACCATGATGCTCTGCCTCGCCACAGGCCCAAAGCCTCAGAGACGCCCAACCACGGGTGAGAGCTCCCAAAACTGAGAGTCAAAATAACCCTCTCTTCATTGGAGCACACGTACCTCAGGCGTTTGTCACAGTGATGGGAGGCTGACCTGCGCTGACCCGCGCTGACTCACGATGGCACTGCTGCTGTGGCTTAGTCCTGCAGCTCAGCTCCCAGGTGGAGCTTCCACGTGTCAACTCCTCCTCCTGCGTCGTTCCTGGGGATGAACTGATCTCCTGTTTGTGATTTCTGTGCTGCTTCACTGTCCCCGGTCCTCAGCAATTCCGTCACTTGCACAATCATGGCCCTGAAAGTAAACTTGAGACGAAGTTTTCAGCTTTTCACGTGCTTTCTCTTTTCACGGCTGGATGCTCTCCTTGTGTCCATATGAGAGTGGAAGGAGATGGAGACACTCAAGTAAAGAAATATCCATGGCAGAGGCTATGAAGAAAAGGAAGCGAAGTGCGTTAGTCAGCCTCCGGCACTGTGAGAAAACACCTGGGGCCATCACTTTAAAGAGAACAAAAGTTTATTTTCACTCGTGGCTCAGGTTTTGGTCCAGGTCTCCTGGGCCTGTGATGATGCTATCCATCACGGCGGGTGTGCATGGCGGAGGGGCCTGCTCTCCTCACAGGAAGCACAGAGGGAGACAAGGAGGGGCCAGGGCTCCAACACCACCTTCAAGGGCCCCCCACACCTGACTTCCTCTTTCTGGGCCCCAGGCTGAAGGTCCCACTGCCTCCACCTCCCAATAGCTCCACAGGAGGCTTTCGCACAAGATCTTCAGCTCCACCTGCAGCGCAGGTCTCGCTCCAGGGAGCCCCGCTCATCCCGCAGCGTGGGGAGGAGAAAGGAGAGAGCAGAGAGGAAGCCAATATCTCCGTGCACCCGTGACACACCAGCCTTTCTGTCTCACCTTGTTAGACCTGGGTGTTCTGCAGCCAACACAGCGGGTATTTGAAGAAAAGCTCTTGAAAATAATGAGACGTGCAAGACACAGAGACATAGGTCTCTGTGGACAGACGGACAGATGTCTTTAGAATGCATTCTGTTTTCATGGACTTAGCAGAGCACATGGCCTGTCAGGGAGACCATATTGCCCAGCCTCCTTTGCAGCCATGTGTCTGTGCCCTAGCCAATGGGATGCTTCAGTAAGAGACAGTTCATGTGTACCCTCTATTCACTCCCTGGAATGAAGAAACAATGGTGAGACTGTGGCAGCCTCCTTGGATGGTGAGGTGATTTCTCAGGAGCAACAAGATAGAAAAGGGAGTGACACAGTAGCTCTGGATCACTCACCTCTGAATTTTCACACGGCGGAAGGACAAACTTCTGTCGTGTTGACATCTGCAGTTGACTCTAGTCCTAACAATATAGCACTAATATTTTTATTTGATGGGTGAAGAAGGGGAATCAAGGTGTTTCTGGAACTCAGAGCAGACCGAGAGCAGGGGCTCAAACTCCAAGCCATCTGCCCTCCATGCTTTCTGCCCCACTGTCCTGCTCAGGCATCCTGCACCATCTGGACAGAGGTAAGAATTCCCAGACAGGGAGTCACACACCAAGCACGTGCACATCCCCGTCCCTCCCCGCGTCTCACTCTCCAGCCAGCAGCCACGCTGACTCTAGGATAAGAGAGTTGCTTATTCTATTGCTACACAAAAACCCACCCCAAACCTAAACCTAGTGGCTAACCAGGGCACCATTGTCCTTGTACCTCACAACACTGCCGGTCAGCAGTGTGGACTGGGGGCTCGAGCAGAGCACAGCCGCAGCTGCTCCCATGTCTGTGTCTTCAGCTGGGATGACTGGGGACCCGGGGCTGGAATCACTGGACACTGGTTGGGCTACTGTGTCCCCTGGGCTGAGCCCCAGCTAGCCCAGATTTCCCACTCACAGCATGGTGGCCTCAGGGTAACTGGGCATTTTCATGGCTGCTCACAACTCCCACGAGAGAGCTGCAAGAAACAGGGTGTGGGAGCTACTGTCCCCTCAGGGCCAGCCTGGAAACTTCCCCGTGTCCTCTTGGTCAACATGTCCACATTCAAGGGGAGGAGTGCTCCTCTTAGCACAGAAAATTTGTGGCCGTCTTTAATCAACCACAGCCTTGGTTACCAGGACTCTTTCAGGTGTGAAAAGTAAAAGCCCACCCAGACTGACCAAAGGGAAGAACCTGGCGAGTCGTGTCACTTCACACGACGGAAACAGATCGGGGCACATCTGGCTTCAAGCACTGGGGCTTGGTCGGTGTGACGGGAGTCGCTGTGTGGCTTCACTGTCAGGCAGGCTCTCTTCAGACTGGTCTCTGAACTCCACATGACCAGTTCTTGACTCCGGCAGGAGGACAAGTCTCCAGGACTCCAGGTGAGTCCAGGCTGGGGTCTCCACAGGTCACCTGAGTCAGTGCCCACCTGGAACCAAGCATCCCTCTGCCAAGAAGGCTCTGATTGGCCAGGCCAGGGGGCGGGGCGGGGACGAGTGGGTGTGGCCACTGGAGGGGAAGCCTGGGTGCAGCTTGGTGATGATGGGAGACTGGGGACTCCAGGGCCAGGCTTGCTATCCTCTCCCACACATCTCTGGCCCCTGCATTAAGCCAGCCCTGAGTTCCTCTCCTCTCCCATTACAGGTCTGGGCAATGGACCCTCAGGTGTTCCAGACTCAAGCAGTGTAGCTGTCGGGGAGCCACCAGAGCCAGGAGGGACACCAGCCCCGATCTTCCTGAGCCCTGGGGAGTCTGGTCCTGACTGCAGGCTCCAGGCCTCCTATCTGCCCAGAGGCTGCCTGGACGCCACTGCAGGGCCCCTAGAACTTACCCTTACCTCTTACCCCTTCCCCTTCCCCCAGCTGGCCTGGGAAGGCAACATGTGGGCAGAAGCCTGCAGTATGTGAGGAAGTCACACAAGTAGCTGGGTAAAGGGGACCAACAGCAAGGGCAAACGTCCTGGAGTGGACATGTGCCAGCTGTGCCTGAGAAACAGGACGGAAGCCAGGCGGCCGGAGGGAGGCCAGAGGCAATGAGGGACCAGCTCACGTGGGCTCCTCTGAGCAGGCTGAAGCTGCGGCAGGTCCTGGAGCAGAGGAGGCCAGGCCTGAGTCACTGTCCACGTCCTCATCTATGTAGTGCAGCTCCCGGAGAGGAAGTCACTGCAAACCCAGGTGGGAGGCCCTGCAGCTGTGACCAGGGTGGTGGCTGAGTGGAGATTAGGAATCAGTGCCATTTTGGAAGGACAGACTACAGGTGGGGTGTGAGGAGGAGGGCCTGTGATCCTGGCTTTCGTCTCAAGACATCCCCCCTGCCCACTCCCCTCTCCCACCCTCTCGCCCCTAATGTGCTGAGCAGCTTCCAAAATGCAAACGGAACCACCGCAACAAGGTAATTAATTCTAGAGTTATCTTATTTTTAATAGCCAGGGCATTTATTCCCATACAATTCAGAAGACACACAGCTGGCCCACTGAACCCTTGACTTGGGCAGTAAAACTGATCTGCCTTTTAGAAACAAGTTGGGGTTGCACGTGTGGCTCAGTGGTGAGCGCCTGCCCACCATGAATGAGGCCCTGAGTTCCAACCCTAGTACAGCAAAAAAAAAAAAATTATTTTAAAGAAAGAAATGGCGAAGAGAAATGATTTGGTGGATAAAGAAGGAAATCAGTCCAAAGGAAACCACCCAGGGAATGAGGATTTGTATACGAGCAGGGGAGGCCTAGCACTGGCCTGCCCAGATGCCCATCTGCCTCTCACAGACACGGACACCCCTCACCTTTGCACACTCTTTTCCCTAGGTGTTCTGCAGGACCACTAGTCATTTATCGTTAGTCATTTTTAATCCATGTGGAATTGACCTGGGCACATGAGAGGGCACCTCTGCTGCCCAGCCAGCCAGGTGTCACAGACTCCATGCTGGGGCGGCTGGGGACTGTCCCCTCCTCCACTGTCGGCTCCTCTGCCAAGGCCAGTCTCACAGTGACTTTAGGGTCCGTTCTTACCTCAGGTAAGAAGGCCAGTCCCTACCTGAAAAAATAACTAAAAGCCTAAAGCTGGGGGTATGGCTCAAAGTGTTAGAGCTCCTGCCTAGCAAGAGCAAGTCCCTGGGTTCAAGCCCCAGAACCTGTTTGGAGTTTGAACCAAAAATCTGCCTGTTGTTTTCTTTTTGACTGAAATATGGGTCTCATCCCTCTCCATCAGACCACGCTGTGTGACCGCCAACTGTAGGCATCCCGATCAGGTGTCCTGGGACATCCAGCTGTGGCCAAGCTTTGTGTTTCTTAATGTTCTGTTTGTTCCCTCCCTCCCTCCCTTTCTTCCTTCCTTCTCTCTCTCCTTCCTCCCTCCCTCCCTCTTTCTCTCTTCCCCTTCCCCTCTCCCTTTCTTGTGCCCATGAATGTCCTGTCTCAATCTCTTTGGCTCATGGGTGAGGGTTTCTAGGGGAGGAATGGCCAGGCCGTGTGACATTTGTGTCTTCAACTTGCTAGACAGAGCCAAATTACTGTGCAAGATTTCTGCACCGACTGCATCCCTGTGCATAAGGCAGGCGATTCCTGTCTCCTTATGCTATAGCCAGGCACTGGGATTTCACCCTGACTCCTCCTGGAGGATGTCTGTGCTTCTCCATTTTTTTTAAATCAAAAAGTTTTGGTATTTTAATTTTTATATATTTTCAGTGTGGGCGATGCACAGTATGTACGTATCTGCCTGTGATCCATCTATCCACTCATTTCAACGGGAATGAAAGTGCACAGCCCGGCTGGGAGCGGTTCAGAGGCACAGCGCTTGCCTATCACCCGTGAAGCTCTGGTTCTGTCCCCGGCACAGCAAAACAAAACAAAACAAAGAAGCAGGCTGTCTCCAGCCACACAAACTCAGATCCTCTGTAGATGTCAGCCATTGTCAACAGTTTTTCTTTTTCCATCCAGACAGATTCTGAGACTACGTAAGCAAACAAGTACATACCTTTCCTCCTCACCCATCTTACTCACCCACGTCCACTCACCCACACCTCCTCTCATGCTGGCTCTGCTTGGGATCTTTCCAGATCAGCACACGACAGGGTGCTCTTTTCTTTCTTTTTTTCTTCCTTTCTTTTTTTGGTGAGACTGGTTTGAACTCAGGGCTTCAAGCTTGCAAAGCAGGCCATTTTACTCTGGTTATTTTGGGGATGGGGTCTCTATTTGCCCGGACGGCAGACTGGCCTCAAACCTTGATCTTCCTGATCTCAGTCTCCCAAGTAGCCAAGGTCACAGGCGTGACCACCAGCACCTGGCCCTCCCTTTTCTGGCCACCTCTAGACGTACATCTGTGTTTCTGCCATGTGCACAAGGCCACAATGAATCCCACAGATGTGACAGCACTTCTCAGATAAAGCCCTGCATGTGGTTCCTGCTCAGAGGGCCAGTGTTTGCCACTGTGTCAGGGTCCCCTGGCCTCCCACTCCCACAGCGCTTCCTTGGCACTCCCCAGCCTGTCCCCCAACCTCTTAGGAATGTCTTGACACTCACCAATACAGATAGGTGTAAAATCGTGTCACTAAGTGTTTTGTGACTTACTTACTTAGCTTTTCTGATGCTGGGGATGGAACCCAGAGCCTTGCACATGCTGGTCAAGCACTGTATCACTGAGCTACATCCCCAGCCCTGGTCACCTATTTTTTTAAAAAGTCCCGTTATGGTATGGTTGGTGTAGTTACCAATGACTTTTGGTAAATTTATGCACTTACAACCATCAGCAAGATGTAATTTCAGAGCACTTCCTTTACCCCAAAGTTTCAATGTGTTTCAGATTTTCTTTTCTAAGTGAGGTTGGGCATGTGTTTATTGAAGAGCTATTTTCTTTTCTTTTCAGTGAATTTCATCACGCCCTTTGCCCGTTTTTTTTTTTTTTTTCTTTGTCCTGTGCTTTTCTCATTGATTTGCAGATACTTTTTATAAATTGCATTTGCAGGCTGGTGAAACCACCTCTCCTTCACAGGCAGGAATTATCAATCTGCCGATTTGCTTGCTCCCCTACCACCATCAGACACATTCAGTTGTATCCCATGTGTCCTGTGGTTCAGCACAGGGCCTGGCAAATAAGTTTGGATTCAATACCAGTAAATACACATTCTTTCCCTCCTCAGAGTTCTGACCATAACTTGTGATGAAGGACTGACCTGGGTGGTGAGACACATCTGATTCCTTCAGTGGACTGGCTGGTCCTCAGGGTGGATCTCACTACAGCACGGCCGAGCACAGTATTTGAATGTTGATTGGACTAATTCATTAAGAGGTGCTAAGTGAGTCACTGTACCTGGAAGGAGAACGTATTGGAAGTTCCAGTGTTGGAAGGAAAGCCAACAACAACCACAGTACCCAGTGTCTCTTTGAGGGCCGGCGTAGTGTGTGGGGCCAGTGCACAGGTCTGCAGGCAGCAGCACTGAGGAACTCCAGCCTTACGTCTCCATGCAGGAAACTCAGACCCAAAGCGGCCAATCTTATAATTTTTCAAGAGAAGCAGGAAACGAGACTGTTTATGTAAAATCTCCCACTTCAGAGTGCTGGCAAGATCGTCTCATGGGCCCTTGAGATTCTGGCTGCCCATCTGTCAAGCCAGGCTCAAAAACTCTAACTACATGCTCAGTGTAATTGCCAGAATGATCCTGGAGAGACAGAGATGTGCAGAAGCCAACCTGAGGCTCAGAGAGGCGGAGTAACTTGCCTGAGACCATCCAGCTGGGCGGAGGGGACAGTGTACAGGGGAGGCGAGGGTCCTAGCTCCACTTTCAGGAAGGCACTGGTACATTTTTTGAGGGAACATGGAGTTAATTCCAGCACTCCGGCCACAGCCTAACACATGGTGGGTCCCAAGCCTGCCCAGGCAGGATGGAGCATAGCCAGTGCCTGCCTGCCTCTTCTAGCACAGACAGGCAGGCCGAGCCCCCACCTGGCAGCACAGTGAGCTGTGGCCTCTGCACTCCAGACGCCTCACTGTCCAAGCCCCACACACAGCAATTAATCACCGCTGCCTGGTGACAACTGTGGTATAATTATCTTGTATTATGAGTGAAGTCTCGCCAGCGGCCCAGGCCTCCGCAGAGATGCCACGCTCCACGAGAGCCAGGTTACAAGAGTTCTCTGCTCTCACCGGCAGAATCAGGGATGAGCAGAAGCCTGTGTCTCTGTCTCCCTCCATCTCTGGCTGTGGACTGGGGCAGGTCAGTGAGGCCAAGTCTACCGGGGTGCTGAATGCCTCCTGCCGACCACAGAGCAGGGGAGTCATAATAAGGAGTGACTGTGCCCATGCCTCCAGCCTCCTCTGGTCCTCCTGCCCTCATTCCCAAAGGTCAGTTAGGTTTCCAGCTGTAGGGGCTGTAGGCAGGAGCAAAATGGGACCCCTGAGCTTAGCATTCTAGCCAGGAACTGACAACAGCAAACACATTATTTCAGAGTGTGTTAAGTGCATCCAAACAAAGAAAAGTAGGAGAGAGGGGAGCAATTTTGCCGTCCGGGAGGAGATATTTGAGCAAAGGCAAAATTCTCAGGGTGGAGGGGACTAGCAGATACAAAGTGGAGACACCAAGGCCACGGCTCATGCAAAGAACAGGAAGGCCACTGTCGCCGGAATAAGGAAGAAGGAAGTCAGGCCTGGGAGGTCAGCAAGACTGCTACATAGGTTCCAAAGGAGTTTGGCCTTTATTCTAAATTCAGTGAGATGCGTTCTCAGAAATAGTTTTTCGTTGCCAACTAAACTGTGGTCTTTGGCAGTCATCCCCTGTCTATAATTTCCTGCCCATCCATCCTTTCAGCAATCGCTCAGGAAGCACCTACTGTGCGCAGCCTGGCCCTGGGATACGGCGATGACAAAACAAAGCCCCTTCCCTGGACACTTCCCGCAGGAAGGGACCCCTGCCCAGCTCTGCACGCTTGCTGCGCGGGTCTCACGCTCCCGGCTCCTGCGGCCGCCAGGTGGCGCTGTGCGCCTGCGCATGGGCCGGGCCGGGGTCGCCGGGCCGGGCGGGCCGGGCGGGGGAGGGGCTGCCGGGGGCGGGGCCCTCGCCGCAGGTTGTGTGACTTTGGGTTTGACCTGCCTGGAGATGAGCTAATCCTGCCGTATAATAGACTCCGGGGAGATAGGAAAATGGCTGCGCGCTATCTGCGTCGCCATGGGGACCATCGCGCGCGGGCGGGGCGCGAGCCTGGAAAAATACAGCCTTTGTGGCGGCGCGTGTCACTCACCGCCAGGGACCTCAGGCGGCGGGGCCCAGGCCCGTTCTCCCCAGCTGCAGTCTCCGCGGAGCGGCTCGGGGCCCAGGACCTTCAGGTGTCCCCCCAACTCCAGGGACGAACCCTGTCCGCGCCACAGGCCTCCCTCCGTTAATGTCACGAGCACTCACGCCACGCGGACAAGGCGTATCCCACTGTGTCGCACCCGTACCCACACCGGGTGCCCAGCCCGGAGTCTACACTCGCAGGCCCACGGGCCGGGACTCAGCCTTCCCCTCGTTCCTCCCGCCGCGCACCTGGGCGCGCACGCGGGAAGTGCGCTCACCCCACGTCTCGGGGCTGCACGCGGATGCCGCACTTATCCCGCATGCACGCCGCACACCGACCCGTGTCCGCGACGCCCCCTCTAGTGTGCGCCCTCAAACGGCGTCCTCGAGGGCAGATGCGTTAAGGCACCGGCAGTACGCTCACCCGCCATGCAGGTACACGCGGGTGTGCGCGTCCACTCCTTCACGCACGTGTGCCCCGCTCTGAGCTGCGCGCCCCGCACAAGCTCACGTGCAGCACCGCTCCCCTCGTGCACCTCAGCGGCCATCTCAGGCCACTCAGAACACACTCCCGCCACGCTTGTGCGCAGGGCTGGTACACGTGCACGTTTTCGCAGCACACTTGGGTGACACACTTATGCGCATCCCCCACGTTCTTGTCCAGTGTTCGGTCGCTAGCACACCCACGTGCTCCTCCAAACACGCCGGGCAGAGCGGGGCGCACGCTCGCTGGCTCGGGCACTGGGCGCCCGGCGTGCCCCCCGCGGACGCTATCTGCCTGCCCATCAGCGCGCGGATCTGCGGTGGTAAATGCTGCATTCGATGGCGGGCGCATTTGTTGTGCGCGCTCTGAAAGGGCTCCGATAATCTG
Source organism: Castor canadensis (assembly GCF_047511655.1). Taxonomy (NCBI): domain Eukaryota; kingdom Metazoa; phylum Chordata; class Mammalia; order Rodentia; family Castoridae; genus Castor; species Castor canadensis. The sequence continues at coordinate 147,994,396 of NC_133395.1, read as the reverse complement.
GAAGGCAGAGATAAGGAACACCATTTATTCCGCGGCACTTTGGAAACAATTCCCAGCCCTGTACAACCCCATTCTCGGGCAACCTCCGGGAGCCGGGCAGATAACGATTGGCTATTCATTATCTTCGCCGGGAACAAAGATTAGCCGGCCGAGATGAAAAATTACCCCGGACAGCGGCACAGCCCCGCGCAGACCCCCCTGCCCGCCGCCCACCTCCCGCCTCGTGCCCCGCCCGGCCCGCGGCCTCGGCGCTTATGGTCCTGATGGGCCTCGGCCTAACGCTGGCCTCCGCGCTCCCCTTCGCAGCGAGCCCGTCTCTCTGCCCACCTCGCTGGGCCCTCCTTTCCTTTGTGTTCCCAGTCTTCTCTCCACGCTGGGCCTCTTTCCCCTCCTTGCTCTTGGAGCCCAGTCCGAGCTTTTCTCTCTTTTCGTCTTGTTTCTCTCCATCTATGCACCTCTTTCCTGTCTTTCTGTCCGTGCCTTTCTCTGGTTAACACCTCCCCTGCCTTTATTCCATCTTTTTGGTTCTTTCTGCCACTTTTTAGTTGTTTATTTCCATCTGTCTCTGAGTGTCCCCCAACCCCTAACCTCCACCTTCTTGCCTCTGTCCCTTTTACTTTTTAAAAAAATCTGTCTTTGGGGTTCCCTGTCTCTTGCTTCCTCCCTTTCTCTGTGGATCTGTCACTGGGTCTCCAATTCTCACAACCACTGCCCCTAGAACCCATTTTTCCAGGCTTCATACTGCCTGTCCTCTGAGGGCTTCAGAAATTGGGAGCCACCAGCTAGGCTCTGGCCTGACCAGCCCAGCACAGGAGGCAGATGGTGGGTGGGATGGTGCAGGACCTAGAACCCCTTCCAAGGAAACCAGACAGCCCTAAAAAAGGTCCTGAAGACATGGGTCCTTATGAGTTCAGAGGGGTTTGTCTGCTCCAGGACTGGTTACCATGCCCCTCCCCAAAGGGAGTGGGGGGCTTGGGAGCGGGTGGTCCCAGGGAGACCACCTCATTAGGGCGGTTATTCAGCATGGAGCTGGCAACTGCAGATAAGCCTTATCAGCTCATCTCCCACTCCCACAGACAGACAGAAAGTGCCCCAAGCAAATGGCCCCCTGGAGCCCCACCGGTGCCCTGCCCTGCTGGTTCGTGAAGGTGCACAGAAACATGCTCCTCCATGGACCACGGACACAGGGTAGCAACTCAGAGAAACATGCACAGCTCTAAGATCTAGTCATACACCTGGGTGTCCAGACCTCCCATATGCCAACACAAACACACATCCCATCCCAACACTCAACTACTCCCTGGAACTATGCACACACATATGGGATACTTCTGCTCCTCCCCACTGTCACGCTGATACCTACACCATTTAAGACAAATACACAAGCGCACACACACAGACGTGCAGACAAAAATACACACCCCGACACTCACCAATTAGCAGAATTATACATGGATGGGCAGGCACATTGCAACACACCACACTCACCCTAGTTCAAAGATACACAAAATAAGCAGGCACACGTTATTAAGGACAGATGCATACACCACGGCACACTCAAATCCACTGAAACACTGTATATTGCGTACTGCTACAGGGACACATGCTACTTTACAAGCACTTGGAAATACCTACTGCCTACCACATAAGTCTTGGAGATGATGATCCCGTAGACACCCAGCCATAGGGACACACACCCGGTTCCACAGACACTCCCCTGCGTACACTCACAGGGATGCACTCTGATAGTCACACCATGATCTGCTACCCACAGATCCACAAGAAGAAAAGGCTGTACTAATACACTGTTTTGCAAACACTCCTGTGTGCTCACCAATACACACACAGGTACACAGGACACAGATATGGAATGTCATGCTTAGAGCACATACAGAATGAAAACTATCACCACCACATTAAAGAGACCCACAAACATCAGGCAGGCAACACAAAGATAAGGAGACAGACTCATTCCCTCTCTGGGGGACACCACACACACACACACACACACACACACACACACACCCCACTTCCACAGACCTGCCAGTCTTTTCAAAGCAAAAGCACTTGTCTTTGGGCCCCAAACCACTTTCACTCCTTCATAGTGCCTTTGGTGGTACAAGGACCAGACTCTCCTTTTTGACAAACTCAGGAACCTTCTTGTGGTGAGAGTTCCCACCCCATTCCTCCTCCTGGCCTTCTTTGGAGAAGCCCTCTGCTCCCTTGCTGCCTGGAATGGGCCAGGGAGATACCAGAAACTATTCCTAAAAGGCTTCGGGTCTGCTCCTGAGCTGGGAATTGGGATGAGGATGGGGGTGCATCTACGCTTAGCCAAGCCACCAGGGAAGTGAGGGAGTTGTGTGTGTGCCAGAGTGTGGAGCTACACTTGAGTGTGTGCACGGGTGTGTTGGTGTGATCCAGATCGCCTGTGCGTGTGCACAGATGTGTGTGTGTGTCCCTGTGAGCACTGCTGGAGGAGTGCTGGAGGAGGAGGAGGAGCGGGCGTCTGTGTACCTGCGCGTGTCCGTGCGTGTGCCCCGGGCTCCCGATGGTCCCCAGGGAGTCTCAGAAGAGAGACATCGCGGGCTTTCTGACCATGCAGCCAGGAGAGCAGAGGCGCGCTGTGTGTGAGCCCTGAGAAGGCGGGAGTGGCCCGGAGTGTGGCCGGGCAGGGGGAGTGCGCCTGGGGCGCCTAGCGGCCCGTGGCCCGCCAGCCCAGCGGCTGGACCAGGCAGACAGGGCGCAGAGCCGGAGCACTGTCCTGCCCCCCTGCGGCGCTCCCGCCCCCTCAAAGTGATGTCGAAATAAAAAGCACAGCGCTGCGGCCAGGACGAGAGAGAGGCAGCGAGAACCGAGAAAGATAGCGGGGCCAGCGCTGCCGGGGCTCACCGCTCCAGTTTCCATCGCTCGGCTGCCGTCGCCCCCACCCTAGCCGGCCCCTGTCGCCCACCAGGCGGACAAAAGCGACCCGCTGCGCACCATGCGGTCGCTCTGCCCGCCGCCGGGTCCCCACTGGTGAGCGCCGCTACCCGCGCCCGGGCCGCCGTCCGCCCCGCGCACCGCACCCGGCTCCCCGCTCTGCCCTGGCCGCGTCCACCCGGGGGCGCCGCCCACCACGCCTCACCGGTGAGTTCCCTCCACTCCCACCCGCCCGTCCGAGGCCCTTCCGTCCTCGGGCTCGGCCCGCCAGGCGCCCGAATCGCACGGTCCGTTTGACCCCGTGGCCCCTACCTTTAGGGCTCGCCCAGCGGCTCGAACCCCGGGTCATACGGCCTAAACCCGGAGGGCGCATTCGAGGACCTGGGGAACTGGACCTGCCTCGGGCCTCCGGCGTTCGCATTTTTTTCCGGAACCCTAGGCCGCGACGCCCGGCATTCCCAGAGCTTCGCGAAGCTCCCCCTCCCGGCCCCGAGCCGGAGCCTTTGTCTCGGCGTCCCCCCACCCCCGGGCCCAGCGGCGGATGCGCCCGAGCCGGGCCGCTGCGCGGCGGCTGCACCTGCCGGCTGGTCCCGTGCGCCGGCTTTGCGCGGCTTAACCCGGCTCGCGCCTGCCTGCGCCCCCGCGCGCAGCGCCCCGCGGCCCTTTATCCTGTGTGGCTGGGGTGCAGGTGGGGACAGATCCCTCTGCCCAAAGCCCGAGTCGGAATCCGTTTAGTGGGATTTCAAGAAGAACGCGGCCGCCGCGGGCTCAGAGACCTGCCGCGGGTAGGCGTAGACGGCGCTCTGGATCTGTCTGGACGCGGAGCATTAGAACCATTCTCTGGCGCCTAGGCTTGAACTCGGGCTTGCTCCAACCCGCGAAGGGGAAGGCCTCGCGTTCAGGGGCTCTGGGTGTGTCGGCCTCTCTTTTACCAGAAAACAAGGAAAGAAATTCGTTTTTTTTTTTTTGGAAAATGTCTCGTCTCGCAGGGTAGGGTACATCTGGTGGTGAGCTCCAGGTCTACGCAGGCAACCCGTGCAAGAGTCGTTTATGAGCAGGCAGGATTGAGAATCGGGTATGGCCAAAGAGGTTGCCCAGGCGTCTGGAGAGTGCTTCCCAGCCGGGTTGACAAATTGCTAACAAATTGCGTCTAACGAAACGGATTTAGCAGTTGTCTTGCCATCAGCCGCAAGGCCTCTGAGTGAAGCAGAGCGGTTGGTGGAGGAGGGAGAAACGCGGACCGATTGTCTGCGGGCCTGGGCAGAGCCCCGGAAGGCTGGACTGGAGGTAAAGATTAGAACCTGGCAAGGAGATACACAATGTCTGGAGCGCCTGGGCCCAGAAACACCTACATTTCCTAAACACTAAGAACTGAATAGCAGAGCAGGTCAGAAGGCCCGGAAAGAGGGAGTCTTCTGATTTGAGGGGCTGAAAGCAAGTTCCAAAGAGCAGGAGGTACTTTCGAACCCTCTGGAAAGATGGCTACTGCCAGAGCAGACCTGAGTCCTCAATTTAAAGGGGACTCTGATCCTTACTATCCATTTCGTCCCCCCACTTCCACCAAGTAGCCCTCAAGGCTTAGTGCCAGTGTGGAGTTGGGGGACCGGAATCGTTGGGCTGTGAATTAAACACCCAGAGTGAAAGGCAGTCTGGAAGCAAAGGGGTTTCCTTTGCAAACCCCCAACCCCAACACATACTGCAGGCCAATTAGCTGCCCACAGGAAAAGGTGAGAAGAATTAGGTTACAAAGGAGGGTAAATTTGTGATCCCAGAGGGGCCGCCTCAGAAGAGTGAAGTTTAAACAAAGGGCATCTCGGTGAGGGCTGCAGGACTGGGCAGCTCCCAGACCCTGCCTGGCTGACTGTGCTTTTTAGAAACCAGGAGGTACTCCAGAACCCCGCCTGGATTGGTGCTGCCCTAGCTCCCAGGCAGAAGCACCCAGACACACTTCAGGGATTCAGAGTCGCTTGAAAGGGGTGCTAGAAAATTCAGTTTCACAGCTGACCTCCCTCTTCCTCTGAGTAATCTTGTTCCCACATAAGGAAAGTGACAACTTCCAGCAGGATGGAAGGCGGTTTCCAGCTATGCTCAGGAATGAACAAAAAATTGAAAAAGGAAAAGTAACCCTGGAAGGTTTTTCTGGGGACCCCCTAATCCAAGGCTGTAAATCGGAGTAAATCTCCTCTCTCTTGGGATGGGGGGAGTAGGGCTCAACCCCAGCCATCCTGGGGGCTGCCCTGCCCTCCCTGACATTTGTTTGGAGATAAAGTGGCAGGACTGTCTTTGGCCCAGTGGGTGGGGTCTTGGCTGCTGTCCGTGGACACACATATATTCGGCAGCGCAGGCCGCCCCCCTTTTTTTTAGCCAACTCGGCGCTCTGCTAGTTGGCCCCGCAATTTTCTGTCGCCGGCGGGTTCCTTCCTGCTGGAGAACTCAGCAGTCCCGCATCCAACGCAGGAGCTCCAGCCTTGCAGAAGGCTCAGCCAAGCTGGCTGTTGCTTACTACTTCCAAAAGGGCATACCCAGGGCCTCAAGGGACCTGGCAGAATCCCCTCTCCTTTTTTTGCTCTACACCCAGATTGCGGGCACGCAGGGTCTGGTTCGGGTCTCCGGAGGCCCCTATTCAAGCATTGCTTAACCGCCCTGTTAAGCACCCCCTTCGCCGGCGATTTTCTGAGCTGCCGAGCGGGGTAATTAAATCCCCGCCTGCAGTCCGCTCTGCGCCAGGAGGGTGGGCAGCGCTAGGGCTGACAAGGGGCCTTGCCAGGCCGACCACCTAAACCCCCCTTGGGAGCCAGGACACCGTCCCCATCCGAGATCATGGCGCCAAAACTGCAGCCCCTACCTCCCCTAGAAGGGGGCATAAATGTAACCAGGCCTTCGGGAGAAAAAGGCGAATTACCTGCCTTCCCCAGGTCTCTGAGCGGCCACCGCCTTGCAAGCCGAGGCGCCGATCGCGGCGGGGCGGAAAGCTTCCGCCCAGCTCGGCGTCCACCGCCCAGCGCCGGTGCAGCCTCCCGCGCCGAGTCCTGGGGTCTAGCTTCCAGAGGGGCATCCTTGCCCAACCTGTGGGGATCCCCGTGCCTGCGGTGTCTTCAAGAGGCCGCAGAGACGCCAAACAGGCTCCGTGGTCATCTCGTTTTATGCGTTGATGAAGAGTCGTGAGCTAAAGGAAGGGAGAAGTTGAGACAGGCGCACGGAGAAGGGAGTGGGCTCTAGCCAAATCGCTCGCGTTGCGGGGAGCACGAACCTGGAGTCGCGGAGGCCGCTCACCTGCCACGCCGGCCCGGCCCGGAGGCCCTGCGGCCGCGGCCTCGCGCTCTCGATCCGGCCCCGCGCCGTCCCTGGCGGCCGCCGGCCTCCTCCGCGAAGGAGCGGAATTCCAAGCAGCCCAGGCCCTGCTCGCTCCGGAGTGGAGAGGAGTGGGAGCCGCAGCGGGCGGCCGGACCAGTGGGTCCCCAAGGCCCGAGGCGCGCGGGTTTCCAGCCCCAAGGAGCTCTGTGCCCCCCGCCCCCAGCCCCACGCCTTTACCTGCGCCAGGGCCTCGGACGGACAGACGGACGCCAGACGCAGAGGCAGGAGGAGGCCCCAGCCTGAGCCCGCGCCCCCTTGGCGCTGCCCAGAACTGGCTGGGAGGGGGCGCTGGGGGCGCTCCCGCGGAGCCGAGCCGGGCTGGGCGCCCCCCGAGCCAAGGGGACCGAGGGCTTTCCTCCCTCCTCAGATTATTAAAAAGTTCATTTCCTGGCGAATCGGGTGACGTCAGGGGCCCGGCGTCGCGGTGGCTGGGCCGCCCGGCCGGAGAAGCCGCCTCCAGTTACCCAATTACCGACTGTCAATCCTGCCGCCCCTCCCCCAGCCCTACCGGGGGGTGGCCGGGACCCCAGCCCTCTCCCTGAACCGGACCCACCTGAGATTCTTCTGGCCTTCTACCCAGACGTCGTGGTCCTAGCCAGGGCAGAGGGGCTGGAGGACGTGGACGACACCCCTATCACCCCGCACCTGTCTAGGTTCCCCCAAACGTCTTTGGGTTGCAACCCTGTCCTCGGCCTCAGGCTCCCGTGAAGCCTCGTCTCTCGTCTGTAAAATGGGAGGCAGTAAAGAGATTTGAGCACCCGGCCCACTGAACCCAGAGCTGAATCTCTGGGATGGAGGTGTTGTGGACAGCAGTTCCAGGTGACTTAGGGGACAAAGTGCCCAGACCACCCCCACCCCAGGGGCCGCCTCGGGGACCCCTAGGAGGAAAAAATGCCTCCTGCCCTGAGCGTCTCCCTCAGCCCGCGCTGGCGCCAGTCCGGGGCTCCGCGGCCTCGCCCCAGGCAGTTCGGCCCGGTGGTCTGCGAAGGCCACGCCCGGAGAGGGTCAGCCCCTCCCCCTCTTTGGAGCCGCTGGCCAGGCCACCTCCACCGTCACCTCCACCGGTCAAGCGTAGCTTTGCGCGGCCGCGTGTCCGCAGCCCAGGTACTCTAGAAGGCCCTGCAGTTTTGAGGCTCTCAGGTCCCGCTGTCCCGCTGCTGCCCGCCGAGCCCTCCCCAGTCCCCCGCTCAGCCGGCCCCCGAGTTGGGGAAGGAACGGTCTGGGTAGGTAGTGGGACTCCAGCCGACCACGGTCAGTGGCAAAGGAGGCGGGGCTTCGTCCTAGAGCGTGGAGGGGCTGGGGTCCGGCGGAGAGGACACCCAGGGGAGCGCGGCCCGAATTCCTGGGAAGACAGGGCCCCTGTTGGTGGCTAGTTCCTGGGAGGGGGCCCAGAGATTGGAGGGCTCCCAGAGTGTCGGACAGAGGGGGTGTAAGGCTCGGCTCGAGACGAGGGTCCCGCGGGTGGAGGGGGGGGCGTTGGCAGCCGGGGCCGCAGAGAGGGCGCTGGGAGGGGGCCCGCCGCCGAGGGGGGCCCGCCCGCGGGTCAGTCCAGGAGTCCAGCGGGCCGGAGCTGCGGGCGCAGCCAATGGGGGGCGGAGGCTGGGCGGCGCGCGGCGCTGATTGGCTGGCGTCGGCTTCTTAGGCGTGCGCGGCCCCCGCTTCATGTCTGTGCAGGAGTCGGCAGCTGGCGCCAGGGCGGCCGGAGGATGCCGAGGGGCCGGAGCCGGGCGGGCCCGAGGCCGAGCCGCGCGCTGTCCCCCGCCCCAACCCCGTGAGCCCGCCAGCCTCCGAGCGCGCCGCAGCTGGGCCCACTGCCCCCGGGGCTCTCGCTGGTGCTCCCCACTCTCTGCTGCGTCCCTCCCCTCTCTGCGGCTCTGCGCGAGTAAGTTTGGGGTGCAAGAACCGACTGGGGGCCTGGGGTGCTCCTACATTGAAGGGGTCTCTGCGAGGCCTCAGGGTCGGGGCTAGGCTCCCGATGACCTCTTTAGTGCGCCTTGGTGAAAGATCCTGACTGCAGCTTGGGAGTCCGCTGGGGGCCTGGCTCTTAGCCCGTGCGTGATTTGGGGGTTCGAGATCAGTATGTGCATCCGCTACAGAAGTAGAGGTGTGTGTGTGTGTTTGTGTGTATGTTTGGGATCGTCTGCCCCCGTGGGTGTCCGGGCTCCTGTCTCCAACTTCTGGTCTGAGTTCATGTGTTTGTGTCCCCAAAGGGCGGGGGCGCAGTGTGAGAGCCTGACTTCAGTGAGGTTCTTCGTGCATTTGTTAGGGTCGCCGGTGTCAGGGCTCGTTCCTGTGCGTGACCCCGTGTGCATGGGTGCGTGATTCTGGGACGGCAAGCACCATGTGAGTGTGCGTAGCAGAGCCCCCTCCCCCGCCTTCCTTTCGTTTTGAGCCTTGCGCTTTCCTCCCACCCGGGACCGGTCCTCGGCGGAGCTCCGCTGGAAGATCACTGGCTCGCAGGACGCTGCGCGGCGGGACTTTGGGTGTGTTGGAGGCTGGCAGCGTCCCTCACCCCCCCTCCTGTCGCACAGGGCCGCTCCTGCCTCCGCACACATCCCGAGAACCAGCCGCGGGCCATGGAGGTGGCGCCGGAGCAGCCGCGCTGGATGGCGCACCCCGCCGTGCTGAATGCGCAGCACCCCGACTCGCACCACCCGGGCCTGGCGCACAACTACATGGAGCCCGCGCAGCTGCTGCCTCCAGACGAGGTGGACGTCTTCTTCAACCACCTGGACTCGCAGGGCAATCCCTACTACGCCAATCCGGCCCACGCGCGGGCGCGCGTCTCCTACAGCCCAGCGCACGGTGAGCCCTGGGCCCGCGGGGGACTGGAAGCCAGGCGCTGCGCGCCAGGCCAGGGAGGGGAGGAGGGCCCGGTTGCTCCTTCCCGGATGTGGGATCCGCAGGAATCGGAGCAGCAGAGAAATCGGGCGGGAAAGGTGGGGGCAGCGGTCTCTCAGGGAGGGTCTGGGACCTGTAGCATGTCCAGCTGGCCTCTGAGGGATCCCTCCAGGCCCTGTCGCATTGGGTTTTTCTAGCTCTGGACTGATGCATTCCGATTATTCCTGGGGGGAGGGTTGGGCTCCTGGTTTTCTTTGGGTGGGGGTTACTGCTGATTGTTCTGTGAGTTGTAATCCTGGGTGCCATGCTGGGGGCTCAGCTGGCCATCCAGAGCCCACCGTGATCCACTTTCCCTCCTTTATAGCCCGCCTCACCGGAGGCCAGATGTGCCGGCCACACTTGTTGCACAGCCCGGGTTTGCCCTGGCTGGATGGGGGCAAAGCAGCCCTTTCCGCTGCTGCCGCACACCACCACAACCCCTGGACCGTGAGCCCCTTCTCCAAGACTCCGCTGCACCCCTCGGCTGCAGGAGGGCCCGCAGGCCCGCTCTCCGTGTATCCAGGGACTGCCGGTGGGAGTGGGGGAGGCAGCGGGAGCTCTGTGGCCTCTCTCACCCCCACTGCAGCCCACTCTGGCTCCCACCTCTTTGGCTTCCCACCCACACCGCCCAAAGAAGTGTCCCCTGATCCTAGCACTGGGGCTGCCTCCCCAGCCTCATCTTCTGCAGGGGGTAGTGCTGCCCGGGGGGAGGATAAGGACGGTGTTAAGTACCAGGTGTCACTGACAGAGAGCATGAAGATGGAAGGCGGCAGTCCCCTGCGCCCAGGCCTGGCCACCATGAGCACGCAGCCTGCCACACACCACCCTATCCCCACCTACCCCTCCTATGTGCCCGCCGCCGCTCACGACTATGGCAGTGGGCTCTTCCACCCCGGAGGCTTTCTGGGCGGCCCGGCCTCCAGCTTCACCCCTAAGCAGCGCAGCAAGGCCCGCTCCTGCTCAGGTAAAGGCAGGTGGGGACTTGATTGACTGATTTCAGGGGTGGCGTTTGCCTGGGGGAAGGGGCTGTGATTGGAGTGGGGCTGTGCAGTTCACCTGATCTGAGGATGTTCCTCTTTAATATCCAAGTCGTGAGAGGCCCCAGAATGGGGAGAAGGGACCCTAAAACTTTTGCTCTCTTCTTCCGCACCCCTAGTAGCCTCCCGAATTCAGTTCCCTTCCCTAAACCTCACCATCCCCTCTCCAAGGTCCCCACCACGTCCCGCACAGAATGGGATCCCTTTCCCCTTCCTGAATCTCCTCATGACTCAGTGGATGAGAGAATGCAGGGTGTAGGTGAGGCAGGGAGTCTGTGTGTGCATGTGTGTACGTGTGTCTGTGAGCTGGAGTGCATGCTGCGGGCAACTCCAGAGGTTCCAGACCCAGCAGGAATCTGGTTCTGCTGCTCAATCAGTCCCATCTTGGGATTTCAATGGCTCCTGATCTCCTTGGGAGATTTCCCTGAAGCAAAATTCCCAGGACCTGTTTGTGCCCCTTGCCCCCGGCATGTCCTCCGCTCCCTCTCCCTGAGGGCTGGGGCGAGGGGACAGAGCGCGGGTGCCCGCACCCCTTTGCCAGCGGTAGCTGGACCAAGCTGGGTTCATCCAGGAATCTGGCCGAAGGGCAATAACCCATGAGAGCGTGGGGCTCCTTCCTGATAGCTTTGAGCCAGGGAGGGGGAGATTTTTTAAACATTTACTTCTGCATTCAGGAACCACCTTGTTTTGCTGGAATATATAGGTAATTTAGATTAATCTAAATCTAGAATTTAGTTTAATTTAAACCTAGAATTTAGTTTAAAAGAATTTCCTGGGTAACATGTCTCCAAGGCACCCACTCTGGTGGGCTCCAGCCCCCAGCTCAGCCCGGACTCCAATTGGGGTTCCCCCATACTGCATACTGCTCGGACCAGCTCACTTGCCTTTTCTTAGTCCTTTCTCACAAGTTTGTTTTGCATTTGTTTGAATTCCAGATGGCCGTTTAACGACAACAAAAAGCCTAAACAATAAAAAACAAGGTCACTTAGTTTAAAGTGAAAGAGCTTATTATTATTTTATTTAAAGAGAACAGCTTCGATCAGGGTGCAGGACCAAATTCTAGGGCTCCAGCGAAGGGAAGGAAAATCGGACTGAGCAGAAAGACAGTGGGAGCCCAGAGCGTAGAACTGGGAGGACGCTGGACGTGGTAGACACAGTTGGGGAGAAAAGAGAGGAAATACCAGAGGGGAAGAGAATGGGGGCCAAGTGGGAGGGTGAGAGGCTCCCCAGAAAGGAGCCTGGTGACTCCTAGACAAGCTCTCTGATCTCTTTCCTGGTTGCTGGGTGGTTGGCTCAGAGGATCCTGGGGGGCCCTGCGCTCCCTGCTCCCCACCTTCCTGGTTCCCCACACTCCTCAACTGGGTTTGCAGTGGCAGGGATTTGACCTTAAGTCTTTCTGGACCTTTTCCATGAGGACCTCTAGAGTCCCTCTTCCTGTGAGGCTGGGACTAAAAGTCACTCCCTGATGCAGCGGGTTGAGTGGGTTCTCAACTTCAGTTAAGCCCGTGTCTCTCCCTGTCCCCTCCAGAAGGCCGGGAGTGTGTCAACTGCGGAGCCACAGCCACCCCTCTCTGGCGGCGGGACGGCACCGGCCACTACCTCTGCAATGCCTGTGGGCTCTACCACAAGATGAACGGGCAGAACCGGCCACTGATCAAGCCCAAGCGGAGGCTGGTAGGAGCCGCAGAGGGTGGGGGATTGAAGGTGGCGGGGAGGGGGCCCACTGGGCCGCACGGAGAGGGCATCAATCTGGGCAGGAGCTGGCAACTAATTAGGGAAGAAAACGAAAACAACCCAGCATCTTCGAATGCAGACGCTTCGCCACCTGAAATCCTCTCATCCTCTTATTAAAACTACTGGGGGGTCAGTTCAGGTCGCCCTTCTTTCCTGGCCAGATTCTTTCCTGCCAAATTTCCACCTCTGCAGCCCAACAGGTACCCTTGTGCTGCCTTGTTCAGGGACCCCCAAAATGAGTGTCCAAGGGCCCGTCCCTTGTCCTCTGGCCTCTGCTTAGCTCTTTTTAAAAATAGGGCCATGAAGTACTTTTCCCTGTGGCCGGCTCTGGGCAGCCCTCCCCAGCTTCCCAACTCAGTCTCTCTGTGCTTATTTAAATAAAACACACACACCAGCCACCAAAAAAACCTGCCCTTATTATTTTTCCATGGAGTCACCTATACTGTGTATTTTCATTTGAGTGATTTAAAAAAAAAATGCCCTTTCGGATCTCCTGCCGGAGTTTCCTATCCGGACATCTGCAGCACAAAGATAAGGAAACTCCGTGTGTCTGTTTCCGGACCCTGTGAGTTTTTAGAGAGCCGCCTCGGCTCAGTCCTGCCTCTCGCTGGGCTGTTTTGAAATTTCTGATACCCTCCACTCTGCAAATAATGCGTAAAATGCTAAGAATAATAAATATATTTTTTCAGGGAGAAGTGATTTATGAGCTTAAATCGTTCGCCGGCTTTGGGGGCCCTTTTTCTTTCTTTTTCCCTGGAGCGAGGGCAGGGAGAGGCCGGTGGGGGTAGGGGTGGAGGACGCGCTGTTGGCCCCTGAGTCAGAATTCCAGCTTCAGGCCGCTTACTCACCCTCACCCCTCCCTGCCCCCGTGGCGGGCCGTCCCTCGTCCCAGTCCCCTCGGTGGCCAGGCTCGGGCCTGGGGCCGTTCCAGACTGTGCTGGCCTCAGCTCCCACCCCCACCCTGGCTGCCTGGTGACACCAGCCCTGGTGCTCTGGGACGTGTAGGGGAACTCCTGTTTGTGGGCCCGTTGCACTTGGTAGGATGATCAGAGGGGCCCTGCGTTCTCTAGTGAAGGGTCTTTCTGCCTTGTGTCTGAAGTGCCTTTCTCCAGGGACCAGACCCTCCTCTCCTGACCCCACCTCTGCCTGGCATTTCCTGAGGGGCTGGTCAGGGCGGGTGGCAGGCTAGAACTCTTGGGGCATAGGGGTCTGGATAGATGAACCAGCCTCATAGATGAAAATGTCTTGTCTCCCGTGCCGTGTGTGCTTGTCTCCAGCCACGTGTGACTGTCGATCACGATCACTAGGAATGTGGCTAGTACAGTCTAAGGCACTGAATGCTAGATTTTCTAAATTGTAGTAAAAATTAATTTAAACCGCTCAATGTGGCTAGCAGCTTCTGTTCTGACCCGGGCAGCTCCACACTCTCAAACCCGGCATCCACATCCCCACCCCAACCCTCGGTCTTCAGGCACAGCCGCAGGGTCTCCCTGCCCTGGCCTCAGGGCCCATGACTCACCCAGGAGTCTGGATTTCCAGGGGAGTGGTGAGGAGGAGACAGAAACCCTCCTGACCAGGGGCTCTGGAGGGAACAAAGCCACCTCAGGGTGCCCGTGCTACTAAAGAGCCTCAGTTTCCCCATCTCTACAATTAGGTTGTCTGGCGATTGGGGGAGGTGGCTAGTTTTCCCTTCTAGCTTTTACAATCCTGTTGATTCTAAGATTGGGCTTCTGAAGGCTCTTTATTCCAAAGTTCTGTGATCCGCAACTTGTTAGTTCTCAAATTCTGAAATTCTCCGGTTCTGAGATGCCCTGATTCCCCCATGAGATTTACTGCTCCTGAGCTAAGTGGTGGGGGTTGAGGGGCAGTGCTGGGGTCGGGGAGGGAGGTCGAGGTGGGGCGTGGGAGCCCAGCCTGCTGACGCTGCCCCTCTTCTCCCAGTCGGCCGCCAGGAGAGCGGGCACCTGTTGTGCAAATTGTCAGACAACAACCACCACCTTATGGCGCAGAAACGCCAATGGGGACCCCGTCTGCAACGCCTGTGGCCTGTATTACAAACTACACAATGTGAGTGCACCCCACCCTCCCCAGGGGCCTCTGCTCTTTGTGTGCGGGGCTGTGGCAGCCATAGTCTCCGGCTTGGCTTGGCTTGGGAAGCCGAGGCTGGCTGTCTGCGAGGTTGCCCAGAGCCCCAGAAGGGCTGCCGCAAGAGGGGCTGCTCTGTTCGGGATGGGAGCCGGGTCGGGCCACAGGTGCGGGAAGGAGTAGCTCTGTGTAAGAAGTTTGGGACAAAAGGATTCCGGATGTCCTGATTGGGGCGGAGCTGGCAGTTGGTAGGCAGGAGAAGATGTGTATTGTCCCATACAGGGACTTCCTGAAATGGTGACAGGGCTGGCCGGCTAAGGGGACTTTGGTGGGTGCTGCTGGAGGTTGAGCCAAAAGCAGGGTACTTGGCATCCTGGGAACCCCTCATCCCTGTCTCCTTTGTCCCACGCAGATGCAGTGTGTGGGGACCTTGTGGGGTGGGGAGCATGCCCCTGATGGCTTTGTGGTTGCCTCTAGGTTAACAGGCCACTGACCATGAAGAAGGAAGGAATCCAAACCCGGAACCGGAAGATGTCCAACAAGTCTAAGAAGTGCAAGAAAGGGGCGGAGTGCTTCGAGGAGCTGTCCAAGTGCATGCAGGAGAAGTCCTCTCCTTTCAGCGCCGCTGCCTTGGCTGGACACATGGCCCCTGTGGGCCACCTTCCACCCTTCAGCCACTCGGGACACATCCTGCCCACGCCGACACCCATCCACCCCTCCTCCAGCCTCTCCTTTGGCCACCCCCACCCATCTAGCATGGTGACCGCCATGGGCTAGGGACAGCTTTGCATTGGACACAGATAGATGTGAAGGAGGGTGACTGGCAGAGGGTGACACACCCTTCACTGTCCATCCTTCCCCGGAGACTGACACCGCTCCTGACAGCCCTGCCGGAACCCAAAGCCACTGTCTTTGGGGGCGCCCAGTGGCCTGCCGCCATTACTGTGAATATTTTCCACAGGCCAAGGCTGCCTCCTGACTGTGTGCAGCCCCGGCAGGCTTTCCTTCATGGAGAATTTTTGCTTGGAGAGCAAAAAAGGACCACTTTATGGCAAGAGAAGGAGAGGACAGGGGACAGACAAATGCAACCATTTTTTGAAGGAAAAGAGGAATAGGCAAAAATAATTTATTTTGCTCTTGTTTCTAACAAGGAGGTGTAGACTTGGAGGCCTGGGCTGTCCCACATTCTGTGGATTCTTCCTTGAGGCCAACCCCCGCGTGACCTGGCTGTGGAGGGGACATCTGTGGGCCTCAGCCTGCACCCGCTTTCTCCCTAGCGTTCCTCTGTGAGACCACTGAACTCCAGCCTGGGCTCAGCCATGGTCAGAGGGGCCAGTGGCCCAGGAGGGTGAGCGCTTGCCCTGCCTGCAGCCCTGGAGGGCAGAGACAATCGCGGGCGGTTCTGCACAGGTTCCCAGGCCAGGGCTGGGTCACAGGAAGGAAACATTTCTTGAAAGGGGAAATGTCTCCCAGATCTCTCCCTTGGCTTTGAGGCCAGAGCTGGCGTGACCCGTGATCCCCCAATGGGCCCGGGCCCAGGCCACAGGCCGGGTTCTCTGCCAGGTAGACCCCTGTAAATATTCTTTTTCTGCTAACCCCTTGACCCTTCCCCCCATTCTGAGACAAATAAGAAAATATTAAAAACAGAACAAAAACTGCATAAGCTTAGCTCTGACGAGTTGTTTTATTTTTCAACTCTTTGGGTCCAGGCAAATGTACACTGCCACAGAAGCCCCACTACGGCAAGGAATTGAACCACTCAAAGTTGGGGCTTTGCGATTATTTTTGGAATAGTTCTTGAATCCCATGGCCCTACCCAGACGGAGAGCTGGGGGGCAAGCTTGGCCCCCATGCTCTGGGTTTCCAGGGCCTGGTGGTCTGGTTGGCTCTGGCTGGCCTGGCAGGTGGTGGATGAGCAGAAGCCACCAGGTCAGTGTCAGGGCTGAGGGGAGGCATATGTCCCTGTTGGGTCCCAGGATTCTGCTTTGCTGTGGCTGTCTGGATCCTTCCAAGGTACAGCTGTACATAAATGTGTCCCACGCTTAGAGTCTGTGTGTGGTGGCGGCGGGGTGCAGCAGCCGGCGAGGGGACCCCAGCCCAGGAAGACGAGTGTGCCGATCAGTCGACCAAGTGCAATATGGGCACCCCAGCCGGAAGTAACTTATTTTGTACTAGTATCGCGTAAGAAAAAGAATCGGCAGTATTTTCTGTTTTTTGTTTTATTTTGGATTAGTAAACTAAGTTATTGTTAGTTACGTACATTTATATATTGTCTGTAAAAATTGTATGCTATCCGCCTATTCCTTTAAAGTGAATACTGTTAAGAATAATAAAATACTTTTTGTGAATGCTCTAGCCTGGCGTGTAGGTTCCAGGGATGAGGAATCCAGAGTGTGGGTCTGAGCCGTCTGGTCACATTGCTGTCCCCTGGGGTGGCCTGAGGGGAAGTCTCCTGGAGCAGAGGACAGGGCACTGCCTGGCCCTGGGCCAGCCTTGGCTTCTGACATCCTGATGGACCTCCCCTGAAAGTCTTCCATCTGAGCCTCCTCATGGATGCCTCGTTGGAGGTCCTGGGGCAGGGTGGAGGCAGGGCAGGCACGGGTAGGGGAGAGGGGCCATTCTCCACACTTTGGTCATTCCCTGAGAGCTCAGGGGGGTTCCCACTGAGGTGTTTGCAGAACCCAAGGACTGACCCACCCCAGCACCATTCAGCTCCTCCCAGGCACTGATCAGCTCTGGTTCTGTTCATTGACAGACCTAAGCCCCGACATCTTTGATCACTGATATGGCTGTCATCTTTGATCTATGATCAGTGATAGTTGCCATAATTGATATTCCTGATCAATGACATATTTGATCACCAGAGCCTGCCCTCAGAGATGTCTAATGACTCCCAACTCTGGCTCACCAATATCTCAGTTCCAGATCTGCAAGGTGTCTAGTCACTGACACGAACAGAATGTCTCCAGTAGCGTGTCTCTTTCCTCACATCTCTGATTGTTGTGAATCACCAATGTCCCCTGTCGCTAATGTCTTGGTTCGTTAATGGTATGATCACCAATATCATTGTTAGCTGTTTTTTGCTTCCTTTGTGCAGTGGGGAGGAGGGACAAGGTCCCCTGCCTCAGCCTCCTGAGTAGCTGAGACTACAAGTGTGCACCTCCACACTAGATGATGACTGTTTTTTGTAATGATCTGATCACTCAAGCGATTTTCAACATCTCCAGTCACAGGGTTCCTCACCACCGTGTCTATAACAACGTCCTTGGTCACTTGTTTCTGATTACCAGTATCTCTAACCAGCAATGTGCCTGATAACCAATGTCTCTGGTCCTGGAATTCTCTCATATTCTATACCATGGCATCAGTGATTGATTGCTCACCTCCAATCAGCAAGATCTCTGGTCTTCAATGTCTCTGATGCCCATCAGTGATTGCTGGCTCTTCCCCGAAGTCCCTTCTGCTCCTGATGGCTGACCTCCCTGCTCACCTAGTCATCGATAAATCACCAGCATCTTTGATCGCCAATAGATCACACAGGGCTCTTCTCACCAAGATCTCTGGGCTGTAAGTCTCTGATCCCCAGTGTCTCCTCTATCTTTGGTTACCAAGGACCTGAGTCATATCCTTAGTCACTCATATCCCTGATCAGCAATGAATGACATATGCAATCAATGAGAGCTCTGATCACCGGGCCCTCTGAGCACAGCCTCTGGTCACCACTGTAGGATCACAATCCTGTCACAAGCTGAAGGACATTACCTCTTATGGACTCCTGTTCTTTGATGACATCACTGATCAGGGGTACCTGGTCAGTCATTATCTGTGGTCATTGGAGTCCCTCATGGTTAAGATTGCTGATTCTAACATCCTTGTTCCTTTGTCGCTCCAATATCCACCTGGCCCGTGAACGTATCCTTTCATTCTTCCTATCCCAGACTGCTGGTGCCGCAGGGCCCTTGCACAGAGTGTGGTCAGGGGGCGGGGCCAGGTCCTGTGAAGATCAATACCTTGTCCCAGGTGCCCCAACTCTTTGGGATGAGTGTGTCTGGGATTCAGAATCTCAGAACACTCTGTCCTGGTGCTACCACTGCTGCCCTATCCACATCTTCTCTGCAGAATGGATAGTGGGGAGAGACTGGAGCCAACCTGGTACTTAGCTGGGCCGCCCTGGATGCCCACTGCCTCCTCAGCAGTTCAACTCTGCCCAACAGTAGCCACAGTCGGACAGGGACTGCCCTGTCCCTCAGGTCACAACTGCAGGGTGCTGTGTGTGGGTGTCCATACTGAGCACTCCACATACATTCTAGGTATTGGGGTCACACTAGTGACTGCAACAAGAATCCACGCCCTGCAGTTTACGTCCCCAGCGTAAGAATGATCAGGCAAAGTCCAGAGCCTAGAGTCTGGAATCTGCAGCCTAGAACCCAGAAACTCGGACTCACAGCCCTGTGCCCAGAATTCAGGGACCTAGATCCCAAAATACAGAGCACAGAGCTCAGACCCTAAAATCCAGGACCCAGGGCTTGAAGCTCAGGACCCACAACTCACCAAGAACTCCAAGCTAGGGCCAGGAGCCCAGATCCCAGAATCCAAACCCCAACACACAGAGCCCAGAGCCCAGGGTCCTGAGTGGGGACCCCAAATCCATAACCTAGAGTCTAGAGCACTGGATCCATAACTCAGTGAGGAGGACATGGAGCTCAGAGTCTAGAATCCCACACCCAGAACCTAGAACTTGTCTGAGGACCCAGACACCATAATACAGAGCCCAGAACTCAGAGCAACCATCAAGATCCTGTTTCTCTGACACTCCTGGCTTCTCTCCTTCCTCCAGTCAGCCCACATTTTGGGAACAGCCAGAGTCAGGTGCTGAGTGCTGGAAGGCCAACCAGCAGGTGAGCAGGCTCCTGGCTTGGAGGGCACAGACCTGTGAGTTCTCACTCTTGTGTCTTGGGGTAGACATTTCTCAGATGTCTATTGAATAGATTTACCCCACACAGACTCATTGATCTTGCTTCTTGTTCTCCTTGCTAGGTGAGAAGGACACACAGGACCCTTGCCTTGGGCAGGGGTGGGGGGTATTGGGGTGTTGAGTGGGGTGGGGTGAGGGCTGCAGGTTCATGGTCCAGCAAGTCACTTGGGAGCCACAGAGCCTGGGTGGAGGAGGCTCCTGTTCCTGACTTCTGTTTCTTATAAAATGATTAGCCCCTACTAATCGTTGCTCTGCCATTGCTCCCAGTAAACAATTTAGATTTTGTGCACAAAAGCACCCAGGCAGGCCAGGCGTCGCAAGTGGCTGCTTTTTGCAGGGTGAGGGCTGCCTTTACAATTCCACAGGGCCTGGCGCCAGGGTGACCAGGGTGGGGTTGGTCTTTGTTCCATCTGTTTGCACCCAGGTGGGGCTGGGTTGCTCTGCCCTTCCTCCTTTTTCCTCTGGCTGGGACTCTTCCAGGCCTGGCTTCTTACTCCCACTTTCCATAGGAAGAAACCAAACCTCCACTATAATTCTGAGGGACCAGCTCTGTCCTATCCTCAGTCCCTCCTGGTGAGCTGTCACCAGGAAAGGGAAGGGAAACAGTCTATTGATCAGTCCTAGGGCCATACAAATCGACTCTGACCCAGGGAAAATGCTGGGTGGAGTGCCAGCCATCTACCGGACAGCAGAACAAACTCACCTGAGGCAGGAAAGACCACAAACACCACTGAGCAGTCCCCTAAATGAGTTCATACTAGTTGATCCAAATTCCTCTAGACCTTTTTTTTTTTTAAAGGCAAAGTGATTCCAAACTTTATCTGGAAAACAGGCAAAACCAGCAGGAAAAAGTCTGAAAATGTGTGTGTGCACATATGTGTGTGTGTGAAAAGCTCCAACATAGGATGAGAGTCTATGGTGGCAATTGTTCAAACCTTGTGCTCCTGCTGTAAGAACAACAGATCAATGGTGACACAGACCATATTATTTACAGGATAATGGATGATAAAAGAGTTATCCCAAATCAGTGCAAGGTGGGGGCTGTTCAACCAAGAGGGGTTGAAGCAACTAACTGGTGCCTGTCTGGGTGAACACGGACTTGGAGGTCCTAGCCAGCCAACTAGAAAATTTTATTTGGGCTGTGTGATGTTTTACAAAATGTGGATGAGCTGCAAGTGGTTTCAAGCCAGGATAGAGTCACATATGTAAGTGAAAGGGAGGTCTGGGCCCTTTTGCACCTGTCTGCTCCAGTGAGGGAGGCCGGCAGAGCTTTCCAAAAGGTCCCTTCCCATCTCCAGCAGGGACCTCATCTCTATGCCTACTTGGGTCTTGGGGACTCTGAGTATGAGTGCTGACAACTCCACCCAAATGCTTGAGACATCTTAAAATTTGTACCTTGTCACTGTGGTGCTGGGGTTTGAACCCAGGGCCTTGTGCACTCTGCCACCGAGCCACACCCCATCCCTGAAGATTTAATCTTGAGGTCAACTATTGCAACTTACCTAGCTGGATCACCCAGTTTGGCTCCCCACCGAGGGGGAAACTGGAAACAGATATATATAAAGGTGGTTTTTGTTTTTTTTCAGCAGGAGGGGTGACCGAATAATTTGTGACAATGCTTCTGAAATTAGCTCTGAAATAATTCCAATTCATGTTCTTTCTTTCTTTTTTATTACAGTACTAGGGCTTAAACTCAGGGACTTCACCTTGAGCCACTCCACCATCACTATTTTTTTGTGGAGGGTTTTTTCAAGATAGGGTCTCATGAACTATTTGCCTGGGCTGGCTTTGAACCATGATCCTCCTGATCTCTGCCTCCTGAGTAGCTAGGATTACAGGTGCGAGCCACTGGTGCCTGACTCCAATTGTAAGACTTGAATGTTGCTTGACTATCCAAATACCTGTAGTAAGAGAGTACTCGCCATCTAAATGATGGTGAGAGTAGACACCCCAAAGAAAAGAAAGTGGAAACTTGGGCAGGTGTCTGCACACCCCCCATCCACAGCAGCAGTCATCACAATGGCTAAGAGGTGGACCTCCCAGGTGTCCAGCCACGGGAGAATGGACAAACCAAATGTGGAACAACCAGACAATGGAAGGAAGTGCTGACACATGACGAACCTTGAGGACATGTTGCTAAGAAAAATAAGCCAGACATGGGACAAAGGCTGGGATTCCATGATCTGAGGACCCTGGAGCAGTGAGGTTCACTACAGAGACACGGTGGGTACTGGAGCTGGTGTTTAATGGGGACAGAGCTTCAGTTTGGGGAGATGGGAAAGTTCTGAAGGTGGATGGTGGCCATGGCTGCACAGCACTGTGAGAGTGCTCAATGCCTCCGAGTGGCACACCGAAATTTCAACGGTGAATTATAACCTCTAATTTCCCCAAATGTTGGCAAGCAGCGAGGTGTATGTGCAGATGGTGTTTCTTTCTTCTTTTCCCCATTTTCCAAATGTTCTATAATATGGTTTAAAATCTTAATGATGAAGATTAATGTTCAAAATTAATGTATACAACTATAGCAGACTGGGGGAAAGTTTTACAGAATACAAAGACCTATAACAAATGACCCCCTCACCTTCAGAAGGAGAAAACCAGGCAAAAGAGTGTGCCCAAAGAGGTAGGAGGCCCTGGGTTTCATCCCAGCACCGCAAAAAATTGCATAAATGTAGAAAAATGTCCAGAAGATACGTAGCTAATTAATAACAGTGTTCGTTCTGAGAAGTGTCAGATACATACCAGTGGTCTGGAAGAAGGTACTTTTTACCTTATACACTTGTGGTGGTATTTTGATGTGTTCTGACACTTTTGTAATTTAAAATATGGAGAACTGTGAACCCAAGTCCAGTTCGTGCCTCGCTTCTCCCTGGCATGTTTGGCCCTTCAGATCTGGCTGAGGAACTTCTCTTCCCTTCTCAAAACGCTCAAGGTTAGGGTTTAGATTAGCCTTCTCTGAGTCCTCCTCCTCCTGGGGCCCTCCAGGATCTCCATGACCTCCTACTCAGGGTCAAGACCTGGTTGTTTGACAGACCTGCTTCCCTTGCTGTGCATCCTTAAGCAAATGGTCCAGCCTTTCTGAATCCCCCCCACTACTAGTCAAGACCACACCTTGCAGAGCTGTCATGAGGACAGTGGGTGTTCTGGGCATCCAGTGGGTGCTTTGGCATCTCCTTGCTTCTGGCCCCTCAGGTAGGGTCCCCACAGGTGAGGAAGGAAAGTGGGATGCACAGAAACAAGCATGGCGGATATCTTGTGCCCTGCAGGGCAGGGTGGGCTCTCTCTCTCTCTCTTTGGATTGTGAGTTGGAGTGGGGAGGCTCCCTGGACTGGGGTGGGGGTGGAGGTCCATGCCCTAGGCAGCCCCCCCACACCCAGGGTTCTCTTGGGAGAATGCCGCCCTATTCCTGCTCCCTGCCAGGCTCAGCAGCCAATATACTGCTGGGGTCTCTAGGCTCTGAGGGGAGGTCAGCTGGAGCCCCACCCTGTGTTCGGAATGGAGGACCAGGGGACTTCTGTGCACACACAGCACTCTTGTTACCACTGGCACTGGCGCTGTCATACCCCTGAGCCCCACCCCCGCCAGGCTCCATCCTCTCACCTGTTCTGTGGCGCCAACCTCCTGGCCTCCCAGCCTCCTCTCTGCCTGCTCTCTGGAACTTTCCAGTTCATATTTTCAGAACTTGGTTGACCTCAGGTAGCTGAAACCATAGAAAGCAAAAGCTTGGAGAAGGGGACCACTGTGATGTCATAATAGATTTGTGTATGACTTAACTGTTTTTGCCTACCATCTTGTAATCATTCTTTCACACTGATATATAAAGTTCTCAGAGGTCCAGCTCAGGTGGTACAGCACCTGCCTAGCAAGTACAAGGTCCTGAGTTCGAACTCCAGTACCACATGTATGTAAGTTCCGGTTCATTGGTCTTCACTGCAGTGTAATAGTTTACAGAGTAAAGGAAATGACTGTTGCTCATTCTTACGATGACGTACTAGTCGGCCCCTGCTGTTTGCTGCGGTAAGAGGGCAGCTGTGGTGTTCGCCTCCGGATGCCCACAGGTGAGTGCTCCTCGGGGGCTTTAATCCTAGAATTAGAATTAGGAACCAGTCGTCGTCACACTTTGCATCCACAGGGTGAGACCACAGCCTTTCCAAGCTAGTTACTCTGTCCCAGGGCTCCCATCCCAGGACACGGGCTCTGTTCCCAGCCTCCACACCCCATGGTCTCCTGAGTCTGGGCACAGGACTAGAGACATCTGCTCTCTCTGCCCCCAGACAGTGTGTGCTGTTCCCTCAGCATGAAGTCTCTCTACATTTCCAGGCTACTGCTTGAGTAAGAAACGAATAGCCAGTCAGGCACCATGGCTCGCACCTGTAATCCTAGCTACTTGGGAGGTGGCCATTCAGAGGATCGCAGTTTGAGACCAGCCCAAGCAAAAAGTTTATGAGACCCCATCTCAGGCAATCGCTGGGTGCTGTGGTGCACACCTGTCATCCCAAGCTATGCAGGAGGAGGAGATTGGGAGGATCACAGTTCTAGGCCAGCTTGGGCAAAAAGTTTACAAGACCCCATTTCAACAACAAAAGCTGGGCCCACGTGGTGGTGTGCCATCCCAGCTAAGACAGGATATGTAAGATAGGAGGATCATGGTCCAGGCCTGCCTAGGCAAAAAGCGAGACTATTCCAAAATAACCAAAGGGGAATAAAAGAGGGGGGTGCCAGAGGCTTGGCTTAGATGGTACAGTGCCTGCCTGGCAAGCACAAAGCCTCCAGTACCACCAAAAAAAGAAAGTGCAACAGGCTGGCTATGTGTTTAAAGCTCTGCGTTGAGAGAGTAACGCCTGTGGCTCATCAGAAAGGCCAGTGATAGGCAGATTGCAGGTGATCACTGAGTCTTCCGTCTGAGAGAGAGCTGCTGACCTCAGGGCTGGGCCGTTCTTCACGGAGGCCTGTCCCAGGCACTGTAGGATGTTCCACACCATCCCCAGCCTTTACCCAGAGAGGCCAGGGGCACCCCATTCCCAGTCCTTCAGGGAGGGAGGGCTGTCTCTGTAGAAAATCATGAGAGAGATACTAATTCAACACACTCTGGACAGTATGGCCTGAAGACAAACGAAGGATGCGTTTGTAGCCTCACAACGGACATCTTCCCATCCTGAGCGCCGCGCCATGATGGAGGTGGCTACCTCACTTGGGAAGCACAGCCAGCGTCCGAGTCCAAGGCCCCTCCTGCATGTGAGGCGAGCCCTGTGGGAAACCCCCTCTTCAGGCGCTGGCCAGGTGTGGCCCCCCCAGCAGCTCCTGGATGCCCTCACAGACAGGCAGCCCTCCCCTAACGCTGTTCCCAGTCTGGGATTGGGAGCTGGGCGGGGGCAGGGGCGGCAGCTGGATCCAGCTCTGTCCACCTTCCATTCCAGCCAGAGCAGGGGATGTGTCGGGTCTCCCCACTGTCAAGAAAGGCTGTCCAGGCCCTTCTCTTTTGTTCTGTTTTTGAGAGCCTCATGCTACTAGGCTCTCTACTTGAGCCACTCCCTCAAGTCCCCCAGGCCCTTGTTTACCTGACCCAGAAAAACCCTCTGTGAGCTGGCTCCAGGTGAACAGGCCTGGGGTAGATCCAGGAGCAGAGAGAGAAAGTGTGTGAGGCAGTCACAATTGCCCAGCATGGCCAGCAGGGGCCACAGTGTGAAGATACCATGTCCACATTCCCAGACATAGCAGGGGTCCATGCACATGTGTGCACAGGCCTGCGTGCCTAGCCGTGTATGTGCAGGTGTAGGCACCCAATCTGGCTGCCCCATCCAAGACAGAAGCCCTCGTTATGCTATGTCTTTCTTCACGGCATTGAACACTACCTGACATTGTGTTAAATGTTCGTGCTTTATCAGTTTCTTATGTCCTCCTCTAGATATCCACTCCAGGAGGCTAAGGCTCTGTGTAGTATGTGTGCCTACCAGGAAATGTGTAGGATGCGTGGGTGAATGAATGGTGGATGGGTAGGTGTGTGGATGGATGGACGGATGGGTGAATGGGTGGGTGGGTGGGTGGGTGGATAGATCGGTGAATGGGTACATGGGTTGGTGTGTGGATGGATGGATGGGTGAATGGGTGGGTGGGTGGCAGGACAGATAGATGGATGGGTAGGTGAGTGGATGGATGGGTGGATGAATAGGTGGGTGGATGGATGGATGGAAGGACATGTAGTTGGGACAGTGGTGGATATATCCACACACAATAGTACGTGTAGAGGCTGTGGGGGTTGAACCCTCCTGGGGACTTATAAACAAGTGTTGGAATCCAGGATCACAGCCCTCCCCAAGGCTGTTGTAAGCAAGGTGGGCTAGGGACTAGGGAGTGGGGAAGGGGGCCACCCTGACAGGCTGGCATGTCTTGGAACTGAGAGGATCCCACAAACAATCCCTTCATTCAGGCAGTAAACCCCCACTTGAGGTTGGTTTGAGTCTCAGAGACCATGTGGGCCGTGACCAAGAAGGGTAGACCTAGGCTGGGAACTTGGGAAAGGAACCACGGGCCCAGTTTGTGCCTATCGCTACTGGCTGGGAGATGTGGTCTGAACCACATCTGTGTTAGGACCACAGCTGAGATTCTTCTGCCACCTCTGAAGAAAAGAAGAGCCCCCCTTTCCCACGTATTCATGTCTGGCACTGAGTTCTCCCAGTCCCTTCCACCGTGAAGGAACTGGTGCTTCCACCTGCCATCTGGTTAGTTCCACCTCCCACACTCATTTGCCCTTCTG
This sequence comes from Castor canadensis, assembly GCF_047511655.1. Lineage (NCBI taxonomy): Eukaryota > Metazoa > Chordata > Mammalia > Rodentia > Castoridae > Castor > Castor canadensis. The sequence continues at coordinate 147,968,658 of NC_133395.1, read as the reverse complement.
CCCATGGAGCCTCCCTTTCGCCATGACCAACGCTGCTGTACACATTCTCTACTCAACCCGAGGCAGGATTAGTACTGCCCCCATTTTACAGGTGGAATGAAGCAACTGAGACACAGCAAGAACACAGAGCTGGGATTTAAACCCAGGTTGTCTATTTTATCAGGCTGAATCCTTAATGACTGTGTAATCTTATCCCTCTGTCTGTCTGCCCAACCATCCTTCTTCCCTCCCTCCCTCTCTTCCTGCCTCCCTCCCCTGCTTCCTTCCTTCCTTCCATCCACCCTCATAGCTGTCTACCACTCAGTCCTGTCACTCATCTGTCACTCGTCCATCCAGTGGCCCATCCATCCTTCCTTCCTTCCTTCCTTCTTTCCTTCCTTCCTTCCTTCCTTCTTTCCTTCCTTCCTTTCTTCCTTCCTTCCTTCTTTCTTTCTTTCCTTCCTTCCTTCTTTCCTTCCTTCCTTTCTTTCTTTCTTCCTTCCTTCCTTCCTTCTTTCCTTCCTTCCTTCCTTCCTTCCTTCCTTCTTTCCTTCCTTCCTTCCTTCTTTCCTTCCTTCCTTCCTTCTTTCCTTCCTTCTTTCCTTCCTTCCTTCTTTCCTTCCTTCCTTCCTTCCTTCCTTCCTTCCTTCCTTCTTTCCTTTCTTCCTTCCTTCCTTCCATTCCTCCATCCACCCTCATAGCTGTCTACCATTCAGCCTCACCACTACCTGTCACTCTGTCCATCCAGCGGCCCATCCATCCACTGCTGTCACCCATCCATCCTGGGAGTAATGCAGTTAGAGAACCTTGGGCCCGGAGGGAAGAGAAGGCCCAGAACTGCCCATCTGGCCAGGCAGGGGTGGCCTGGGGGGGTGGGATGCCCCCCACGGGCAGGGCTGTGTGGGGCTGGAGGGAATTAGCTGAGTGCCTGCCAGGATCATCTAATTAGGAGCGCTAGTGATAAGCAGATAGGATCGGAGTGATTAGAATCCTTTTAAAAAGCCACTCCATTAATTACAGAGACAGAGAGGGGCCTCTGGCCGCACGGCATACCAATTGGCTGCCGAATCAGCCTCATCAGCGGGCCCTGGGGAGGGCTTCCTGGCTGCTGTGTGACCTTGGGTGTGCCCTGCCCTCTCTGGGCCTCTGTATGCATTGGGTCAGGCTTTGCCTGAAGTCACCTGGTCACTTGAAGTCCTTCTCTTTCCAGCCTATGGGTTGGGGAGTGGCTGTAGGATGGGCCTAAAACTAGGCACTGCGGATATCAGAGGCTGAGGCCAGGAGGCAAGACTGGATTCCAGAGAGGATGACGTTCCAAGAGGAAGGTGATTCTCTGTCCCTCTGGTGAATGATAGAAAGTCTCAGAGAGGGCAAGTGACCTGACAATGAGAGTCAGGAACATAGGCACAGCAAGTGCTCAGATAGGCTGCCCGGCTGCTCTTCCCACATCCAACGCAGGGACCTCACTGGGTCCCCAAGTCCTTGAGGCTTGAGGTCCTTGTAGGACACCAGTTTGAACTCTGCAAATTGGGGAACCCCTCTGCATGCTGCCACCAAGTGGCTGTCCAGGTCCAAGTTCTACACCTTCCTTTATGGGGGTGCTCACCCCACGCAGGAGCCTCATCTTCAAGGTACCGCTGACAGTGAGGGTCTGGAGTCTGCCGCTATGGACTACGCCTTTGTCTATGTCCTGCTGAGTGGTCTCTGTCCCCTGGGACAGTGCTGAGCCTGGTGGGTGGTGATGGTGTCTCTGCATCCATACCATCCGAGGCTGACAGGTCTGCTCCAGGGTGGGAGCCTTGGGTCAACCACAGGGCATTAGAGAGGACAGAAAGCTTGCTCTGGAAGAGCCATGGCAGAGGAAGGTTCCTCTTGGGAGGTGATTGGGGCAGCACCGATGCCTGCGAGAAGGGGACGATAGGATTCTGGGACATAACCCCATCCTGGGTCCTTTAACATTGCAGCAACTAGCACCACAATGTGTCCTGACCACATTGTCATGGACACCACAGCTTCATCATCAGCGAGGTCATCAACACCAGGACTCAGTACCACCATCACCACAGACAGCCCAGTATACCTGCTTCCTCCACATTTCCTCCATTCACCATCACTTCCACCACTCCAACGACCATCACCATCCCATCACCACCACAACCACCCCTTCACTGTCACCACCATTCTGACCACCACGACTGCCCCTTCACCGTCACCATCTTCTCCTCCTCCTCCACTATTCTCCCTCGGATAGACTCTGTCACCTCCTCCTCCACCTATTCATCTGTGGAGTGTGACAGTTGCTGTGGGCATATCACCACCATCACCATATTGAGCACACGGTCACTGATTGTGGCAGCAGGGTGACATTTCACACCAGCTGACACCAGTTGGACCACCTAGGGGTTAAGGCCAGGGCACAGTGAGTGCAATGTCCCAGGCTGCAGGTCCAGGGTGGGCATCTCCAGAGATGATGACCACCTTAGTCACAGAAGAAGTCAGGGGTTCTCAGGTTGCCGAGAAACTGCTGTGACTGTCTGGTCATCACTTGCCTGTTCCGATTCTTTCCCTTTTGTGTTCAAAGGTTCCTGCCTTGTAAACTCTCGCCTGGGGAGTAATGTTGGTAAGAGGGGAAAGGTGACAGAGGAGGGTAGAAGTGACACTAGGGGAGCAACTGAAAACTCAGAGCTCCATCAGCCTGCTGCAATCCCTGTCACTGTCCCATCTCGTCCTTCCCATTACTCAGTGTCCTCCTTTCACTGTCTCCTCTTCCTTAGCCATCCTCATCGCCACCACCCACCTACCCCACACCTCCGCTATTGGTATCATTGTGTCACCATCAGCACCATCACTGTTTCTACCAGGGTCCTCATTCCCGCTGCCCCACCATGAACCACCATGGTGTGGAGTCATGGCGTGGAGTGGCTCAGTCCCTCGGACCTGCAGGAGCCTCGCTCTTCTCTGGCGGTTGTTGCTTTGAGACTTGCAAAAGTGAAGGAGTGTCACTCCTCACCTCGTGGGATGTGACAGAGCACAGCACGCATGGTCCCGACAGAAGCGTCAACTGCCCTGAAGTCCTCTACTCTCCTGTGCAAGAGCTGGGCACATCCCATCTCAGGTCACAGCTGCCCCCGGGCTGGGCCCAGCGCGAGGAGGCTGGGGGCAGAGCTCCCACAGCTGCCTATGGGCTGGTGCTAAGGTGGATATGAACTGAGCATTCATCCTAAGCCACCAAAGTGTAGATGCTGGACAGTGACAGCTGAGCTGCACACAGCCTCCACTACTCACGGCCTTCACTGGCTTTCATGCAGCCGTCACCGTCTCCACCCCAAGCATCACAGGCTCCACCGGAACTGTTTCCATCACCAACAACCACTACCAACACTCCGCCATCCTCAGACTTACGCTTCTGCCGCCTCCACCCGCCGCTGCCCTGCACATCGCCCTCTGTCTTCTCATGGAGGCGCCCCTCTGCTGCATCCACCATCATGGAGGTTGTGCAGAGTGGGCCTCACCGCTCTGCTCCACCAACCCAAAGAAGCACAGCACCACCCTCACCTGTATGCGGTGTTCAGTCATCTGCTGTCACTGGGGTTAGCAGGATGTGGGGCATGGAGGGCAAGTCCTGCCCTTGGTGAGATGTCTGGGGTGGGGTGGGGGACGACACAGCACTGGTCACTTGAGGCTGGGCTCACAGTGTCTTCAGAGCTGCCTGAAACTGATCACCAAGGAGCTCTGGAAGAGAAAATGAGTGGAGGAAAAAGAGGGGCAAAGAGTAGGAAAAGAGGACAAGGGAGAAGGAAAGGAGGAGGAAAGAGGAAAGAAGGAGGGAGGCCACCTTGGTGAATATCCCAGCATCTCCTGGCCGAGGAGCATGTTCTCCCTCTCAGCTAGATTAGGCAGGGTAGGAATGAGTGATAATCAGTATTGTTAATTACTGTTTCTAAAAGGATCCTATTTCTTTAACTCTTAAAGCCATAAGAGTTAAAGAAATAGGAACACCTTGGAGTGTCTGGCTATGTCGCTCACCTTCTTGGATTTCCAGGGCTGTCATTACATCTGATCACACACGGGTGGCACAGGCAGCAAGAGCTCTGTTTTCCCAAGGTCCCAAGGCCAGCAGTCCCAAATGGCTCTCTCCAATGGCTGTCTCCCTCTGGAGGCCAATGGAGAAGCCATCCTTGCTTCTTCTCTGGCTGGTCCCCCTCTGTTCTCTGGCTCCCCAAAGCTCATTGACAGCTCCAGCATGGCCCTCAATGGCAGCCAGCCTGGTTGCAGGCCCAGTGACCCAGTGATGGCCCAGCTTGGCCAGGTCCAGAGCTGTGGGTGGGGTTTGCCACGCCCAGAGCTGATGTCACAAAGAGCCCTGGCCCCAGCTCTGGAGGGGCTGCCCACAGCAGCAGTGTCCCCCTCCATTCCTCAGTGGAGGCCCCTCATGTCCCCGAGAACCGGTGCTATGGAAAGCTAAACTGGGCAGTGTTGCCGCCCGGAGCCATCAGATCCCAGCCGGGTCCCTGCTGCAGGGACGCCCAGAGGCTGCCTTGGCCTGTCCACCACTCGAGGCTGGGCCTGAGCCTCCTCTTCGCCGCCCCTCACCTCTCCCTCCCCCCTCAGCATGGTCAACTACTACGAGGTGCTGGGCGTGCAGTCCACTGCCTCCCCTGAGGACATCAAGAAGGCCTACCGCAAGCTGGCCTTGCGCTGGCACCCCGACAAGAACCCTGATAACAAGGAGGAGGCCGAGAAGAAATTCAAGCAGGTGTCCGAGGCCTACGAGGTCCTGTCAGACGCTAAGAAGCGCTCCATGTATGACCGTGCGGGCTGCGATGGCTGGCGGGCAGGTGGCGGGGCCAGCACCCCCTACAGCAGCCCCTTCGGCAATGGCTATACCTTCCGCAACCCCGAGGACATTTTCCGCGAGTTTTTTGGTGGCCTCGACCCCTTCTCCTTTGACTTCTGGGACACCCCGTTCAATAGCGACCGTGGCAGCCGGGGCCACGGCCCGCGAGGGGCCTTTATGGCGGGTTTTGGTGAGTTCCCGGCCTTCATGGAAGCCTTCTCGTCCTTTGACGGCCTGGGCCGCAGCAGCGGCAGCCGAACCACCTTCTCGTCCACCTCCTTCGGGGGCTCCAGTGCCGGCAGCTCGGGCTTCAAGTCAGTGATGTCATCCACGGAGATGGTCAACGGACACAAGGTCACCACCAAGCGTATCGTGGAGAATGGGCACGAGCGCGTGGAGGTGGAGGAGGACGGGCAGCTCAAGTCGGTGACTGTCAATGGCAAGGAGCAGCTCAAGTGGGTGGACAGCAAGTGAGGGCTCTGGCCCTCCTGCCACCATCACTGTCACTCACCATCCCATGGGGCCACGGATCATGGCTGATGGTTAATAAATGTGCCGAGTGAGTTGATGGAAGCCTGGTGCAGCTCTGTGTGGGGACCTCGCAGGTCTGCATGCTGCAGTGTGTGGCCACCATGCCCAGCCCTAGGCAGTTTCCTGGGAATCCCACAGCAGGGTCTGCATGGGTTTTTTTCTCTTGTCTGCACCATCTGGGCACAGAAAGACTCCAACCATCCCCCTCACATCCACCCTGGTTCCTCTACTTCTACATCAGTCCTGTAGGGCCACCTTAGCTATCCCCTCTGACCCCATCCGCACTGGTTCCCTACTCATCAGCCATGCCAGGCCCAAGGTATCCATGTCCATGTTGCTCGGTGTTTAAAACTGTCCACACCCCCTCTGCTCTAAGCATAAAGGCCTCATTGCCATCAGAAGGCCCTGACGGCCTGGCCTCTGCCCTGTCCCCGGCCTCACCACCCCATGCTCCCTCTTCAGCTTCCCATCACGCTGGCCTCCCCTTTTTTTCTCTGCTGCACCAAACATTTTGCAACCTTGGGGCCTTTGCACATCCATGTACTCAGTTTTAGTCCTGGGACCCATGGAATGAAAAGCATGTATTTCAAAGTTTTATTTTGAAATAATCTCAAACATAGAAATGTGCTTTTCTATTATTTTATTTTTATTTTTTGTCATTCCGGGAATGAAACCCTTGCACATGCTAAAGAACAGGCCCTGTCATTTAGCCACAGTCCACCCCAGCAGGCACTTTTAATTCAGTGCAACTCAAGTTATGTGCCAGGCACTGCTCTAGGCACTGCGGATAAAGCTTGGAGCAGAACGGTTAGATTCCTGCCTTCACGAGCTGACATTCCAGTGGAAGAAGCCAGATACAAAACAAGTAAGAATCTGGTCCCTGGGATCAGATGGGGAGGGTGGCCTGGGGGATGGGCGGGGAAATTTGGAGTCAGGTGGCCCTCCTGAGCAGGAGGTGAAATTAAGGACTGGGATGAGCCATTTGGCTATCTGGTGGTGCAAAGGCCGTGGGGCAGGAGCAGGCCTGCCTGATTGAGAACAAAAGGTCAGTATGGTGCCCATAGTTTTGCTTAATGTCCACAACCCTCCCAGATCCCATTTAACATGGGAGGAAACCGGGGCTCAGACAGGAGTCACATAGCTGAAAAGCTGGTAAATGAGAATCCCATCCTGGGCACTGACTCCAAAGGAGCTGCCTTTATAATAATAAGTATTTTTATTGCAGACGAGCATGTTGAGTGTCTCTGTGTGAAGGACTAATGCAAGTGTTCTTCCCTGGATAGGAAAGGGGGTGACTCCAGATTTTGGAGTTCAAGTCTGGCTAGTGACAGAGTCTCAGCTCCTAAGCTGGGAAGAGGGGAGGCCAAAATGGTGCTATGGGCGCCAAGTGGACAAGGACCTGGCCGGTTGTCATTCAACAGCAGTCCAACTCCCAGCGGGTATCTGGTACCTAGTAGGTGCCCAGTGATGCTGTGAGCCAGAAGAAGATAGGAGCTCCCCGTTCTAGGGCACAGCAGGACCACGAAGCCTGCCTTCAGCTGGAGGGAAAGCAGGCGCCTTAGATAAACGAGAGAACCCCTGAAGAACGTGACCCCATGCTGGGAAGAGGAGCACTTAGAGGGTGGATGCTAAGGTGGGCCTGGCAGCTTTCCTCCAAGGGGGACCCTTCTCTTCCAGGAAGCCAAGGGGAATCACCCCAAGATCTGCAGGGCAGAGCACTGCAAGTCTCCTGTCGAGAGGCCAGCTGACCTGGCTGCTGCAGCCCATCGTGAGGCTCGGCCAGGCTTGAGCTCCCTGGGATCTGCTCTGAGACCCCTGGGCCAGCAGCAGCTGGAGGTCCCTAACCACGTTACTGGAAGAGCAGGGACGCCCTGAGACGCACAGAAGGCCGAGCCTCAGCTCTCAGTCCTGCCCGAGACTAACTTCATCAAAGCCCCCATCACAGCGTTAACCACCTGACCTCTGTCCCCGCCGACCTGCTAATTTCCCTGATTACCGGCCAGCCACGGCTGCGTCAAGTGGGCCTGCTTAACGCAGACAGCTGCCAGGCAAATCCAATTACGCTCTAGCAGCCCAGAGGCCACACGCGCTGACTTGGGGCACCGCAGAAAGCTGGGTTTTTGCCAGGCATTGGGGTCCCCCAGAGCCCCAGAACTGAAGCCTGACCAGACTGGCGGTAAGACTCCAGCCCCACTTGGGCACACGGGGAGGGGGGAGTTCCAAATCCCTAAGCCAGTGCTGGGTCCTGCACCCACCCCACAGCACTGCCTGGTCAGGGTCCACACCACACTGCAACCTCAGTCACCAGTCAAGGGGCAGGATCCACACTGGGCCTTCCGTGGGACTCCCACCTGTGTGCAAAGCAGGCTTCCCATCTCCCTCTGGCCTGTTAAATTCTTCACTGGAAACACTCACCCCATGTCACTGCTTTGAGATGGCCTTGCTGACCCTTGCAGAGCAAGATATTTGGGCCACAGGAGTTTCCCAGGCCTTTTGGGCCTGGCTATGTGTCTAGTATGTGGACTGTGGCCGTGAGGGGTCTGAGAACCCCTGCAAAGTCTTCAGCCCCATTCCTGCACCAACACCTGGGTGTGGCACTGGCTGGTTGGGTCCAGGTCCTGGTTCCCGTGCAGGAGCACCCCAACTCTGAGGGCTCAGCGTGGATTCCAGCCCAAGCAGGGACTCAGGAAGACAAAGGGATCTCCCTACAGAAGGCAGCTCCCTAACCCTGCTGCCCCAGGGGTACATATCCCATCATCACTTACCTGGACTTCACATCGGCCTCCTCACTGCCCTGCATACACACCTGACTCATTCCTGACTCAGGGCCTTTGCACTGGTTGTACCCTCTGCCTGCATCCTCCTTCCAGATCCCTGTGCAGCCTCCATACCTTCAGATCTCAGCTCACCTCCCTGCTCCCCCGAGACTCTCTGTACTCCAGCCCCACCTTTCTACTCTTGCACATATGGACCCATGGCCTGGGACCCCTGCCCACTAACTCTACCAGTCCCTCTGGCCTCAGCTCAGATGCACTTTCATGGAGAAAGCCTCAGGCTTGGGCAGGCCCCCTCCCCCACCCTCTCTACTCCTGGTCCTTGAGTCTCTGTGGGAAGAATGGACAGGTTGGTCTCCAAAGCTGTCCTTCCTAGAACTAGGGTTCAGTGACACTGGTGCACCAGGGCCTAGGGAGTGAGGCCTCTGGTTCACAGGGCCAGTAGGAACCAGATACCCAGGTTCTGTGTGGACTTGAGGGAGGGCACAAGCCTGTACCCCCTGCCCAAGTGTTCCACTAGCCCCAAGAAACAAGTGTCACTGTTCACCCCCATTTCACAGATGGGGAAACTGAGGCTGAGAGAGTCAGAAACCTAGCCAAGGTCTCTAGCCACCCTGTGAGCAGGTTCTGCCCCTTGGCCCCTCCCCTGTGCTGGCCTGCGCGGGGTGGGTGGGGTGTGTGCAGCCTCCCTCACCCTCCTCCCTCTGGCCATCGATGTTATCACAGCTGATTTAATTTCAAAGACGGATTGAGCTGTGGTGGGCGGGAGAGCAGCTATCACAGGGCCATCTGCCCTGTTGTCATGGGGATGGGCGCCCAGGATTGTGCACGGAGGACCCAGATAAGGGAGTGGGATGAGGCGGTGTAGGCAGTGGGACAGGCAGGAGGGAGGAGAGTCTGGGACCAGAGAGGGGCAGGGGCACAGTAGGAGGGCACCCAGGCGGGGAGACCCTGAGAGACTGAGCAGGCCTCAGGGCCAGGTCCGTGGCTACCAGGGGGTGACATGGTGACCAGGATACTGTGCCACCCACCCGGGCCCCAGAGCCCTGCCAGCCATGCAGCCCAGCCTCCGTGGGCCCCTGTAGGATCCCTGCTGGTCTGTGGGTTTGGCCATGGGGCAGGCCTTGATGGGCAGTTCGGACTCTCCAGTCAGCCCCTTTTCCATGACAGGGTGGCACCCAGGCTCCTCCCAGGCCAAGTCACTCAGCTCAGAGCTGGGACATCAGTGCCTTTGGCCTGGCTCTTCCAACAATCCTATCAAAGCTTGCTAAGCCAACATTGACCTCCCCGTGCGTACGTAGGGGAGGCTCTGATCACCTGTGTGCTCGTCTGTGACACATCACTTGCACCTGCAAGCGGCCTTGTGCAGGGGTCATCCTTGTGCCCATCCCACAGGACAGCACGTCAGGCCTTCCAGCACAGGGCCTAGGTCAGACCCCAGGACTCACGCTGTCACCTGAGCACCAGCACTTGGGCAGGTGCTGGAAGGCAGCAGAGAGAGAATAAGACCGGGCATCAGGCCTGTGCTCTGCCAGCCCTGCTGCCCATGTCCCCAGGCCTGGCCAGCTCGGCCCTGCCCTCATACCAAAGCCCTAGAACATTCCCCCACCACAGATGCTCTTTCTTCTGGGAGCTGCTGGGCTGGGGGGAAGCACCCACTTGGCCTGTCCCTTTTGCTTTCCGTGGTGTCCCACAACCCACACCCAGCTGGCCATGGCATGGCCCTACACTGCCCAGGGCCCTGGCTGACTCTATCTGGTTCTGCTCCTCAGAGGTGAGACCAGCTCAGAGCAGCAATGAGCCTCAAAATGCTGGCTGTGTCACAGTGAATCAGGGTCACCCCAAACTAGACCCTCAGTGGAAGGTTCACACCCACACTGCAGGTCTGCATGTCAGTCTGCAACCAACCAGTGGACACGATGTCCCCAAAACTTCTGTTTATTGCTTGGACTTGCTTCACCCTCCTGTCTCTCCACCAGGTGTGTCCTCATGGGCTGCAGTGACTGAGTGAACACTCATTAATCCCTCCTGAGGCTGGACAGAGGGAAAACTGGGCCTCGTTATCAGCCCAGAAGGGTCCACGGCCCTTTCCACGCATGATAGTTCTTGTTGACCCTTAGGACAGGCTCAGGGCCAGGTTTGGTGGTGCACACTTGTGTCCCAGTTATACAGGAGGAGGAGGAGGAGGTAGGAGGATTGCGGTCTGAGGCCAGCACTAGGCAAAAAGCATAAAACCCAAAATAATTAAGTCAACGAGGGTCAGAGATGTGACTCCCGTGGTAGAGCACCTGCCCAGCAAGTGTGAGGCCCTGAGTTCAAGCCCCAGTTCTGTCAAAATAAATAACAAACAAACGAATAAAACTATCACATGCACACCCCACAGTGTGCCCAGACGCTTTGCTGGGGATGATTTGCTGAACACCTTTGCCAACATTTTGAAAAATTCTAGTAAATACATATACTTTTTTATTCAATTTTTTTTTGTTTTGGTTTTTGAGGCAGGGTCTCATTTTCTGGCACAAGCTGACCTCAAGATGTTATATAGCTCCCAAGTGCTGGGATTACAGACATGCATGTGTTACCAGGTAACCTTTTTTTAAAAAAAATTTAATTTTTAGCTGGGTGCTGGTGGCTCGCACCTGTAATCCCAGCTACTCAGGAGGCAGAGATCAGGAGGATTGCAGTTCGAAGCCAGCCCAGGCAAATAGTTCTGCGAGACCCTATCTCAAAAAACCCTTCACAAAAATAGGGCTGGTGGAGTGGCTCAAAGTGAAGGTCCTGAGTTCAAGCCCCAGTATTGAAAAACAAAAAAGGTTTTAGTTTAAATTTTTTTAAAACTAAAACAGTGAGATGGGGGGTCTTCCAATGTGCCTCAGGATGGCCCTGAACTTGTGGCTCAAGCAGTCTTCCTGCCCCAGCCTCCCTAGCTGTACCAAGTACTTTTGCTCAGAAGTTGGGTGAACTCCCCTGTGTCCTGGGCACACAGGATCGATGGAGCACATTTTCTATGGCTTCTGTGACAGGTTACACAGGCTTAGTAATTAAGCAGCACAAAGTTCTCCTCTCACTGTCCTGGAAGCCAGAAGTCCAGGGTGGGTCTTGTGCGCTGGCTCCCAGGGGGCACTACATTGGTCCTCTGGAGTCCCCAGGGAGGGTTCATCTTCAGCCTTTCCAGCCTCCAGAGGCCACCTGCATTCCTTGGCTGGTAGCCCCTCCCTCAGCAGTGCGGCATCCTCAGACCTCTCCCTCTGACTCTGGCCTCCTGCTTCTCTCTCAAGTGGATCCTTGTGATTTAGGACCCACTCCTATCCTAAAAATAGTCTCCCTGCCTCAACATCCTCCATTTAGTCATCTCTTCAGAGTCCCTCGTGCCCTGGGAAGGACCAGAGTATCCACCTCTCTCCCACAGGGGTGAGCAGGGGCTAGTGATGGGCCAGCCCACGTGCCTACTTCTCAAATGGCCTCATGCCTGGGGTCCATTCTTCAGGTGACTCAGGGAGGGCACTTGATGCCTGGACTTGGGCAGTGTCCTGCAGGGGAGCTTGTGGGAAGGACAGAGGAGGGCCTGGAGGATGTGAGGCTGGAAGGCCACGCTTGTTGGAAACCTCAGCCTTGTCCCTGCTCTCTCTGGATCATCTTCTTTTTTCTTTTTATTTATTTATTTATTGGGGGTACTGGAGCTTGAACTCAGGGCCTCACACTTGCTAGGCAGGCGCTCTACCACTTGAGCCACTCAGCCAGTCCTTCTGTTGGGACCTTGTTCCTCATCTTAGGAGCTCTCCCCATCCCCTGCCTTGGAGACATTCCCTGAGGCTGTGTCCCTTGTCCCAGAGCCTTGGTCACAGCGCCTGCCTGTCTGGAGGATTAGTCACCCTTCATTTTTACCCCAGGAGTGATCCTGGTGCAGTTCCCAGGAGGCCAGGATCCCAGCTCAGAGGCAGACGTGGATCCCAGCTGGCCAGAGTGGGTTTCCGTCCAGGATGCAGATAGACAGGTAGACGTGGGGTATCCCTTGCTCAGTTCTGCGGTTTTGGTTCACAGCCTCTGTGAGCATTGCAGAGGGGTCTCGACCATCCAAGTCCTTGACCTGAAAGCCACCTCTGAGCTGTCATCCCTGCACAACCCCAGGTTGCCTTCCCCGGGCACCTGGACCATAGCGGTTCCTGACTTGGCAGGCATGACCCATGGACAGGCCTGGCTCTGGGGCCACCTGCCCACCAACCACACTGTGCTGTCACACCCCAAAGCAGGAACCTGGCACCGCCAGCCACTTAGCCCCGGGCGCCGTGGTTATGCCTGCGGTCACCGGAGCAGCCGGTCAGGAAATCCCTGGGGTCGTAGGACCTGGGGAGGTGGCCAGGGTACAGCCATCTTCTCCAGACGCCTGGATGGTGCAGGTGGGCGTGGGTCTGGAACCTCCCCGCCACACCTCGGCCCCTCTCCAACAGCTCCTCCCTACCTTCCCCAGCAAGGACAGCTATAGCTGCCTGTCCACCCACTCGGCCTGCGGTTGCCCATTTCTCCCTCCTTGGGAGCCACAGGAACCAGCCGCCCTCCACTTGCAGGTTCCTGTGTGTCCTTAGCCTGCTTGCCTGGCACAGGTGGACCCCAGAGAAGGCCTGATGCACAGTGGAGAAAACTTTGTCCTACTTGGCTGGAAGAGTCGGGGCTGGTGTCCTCGGTATCCTTGAGGCCAAGGCCCAGCAGGAACCCTGCTACACTGCCCCATCCTCTGTGTTTGTCCACACGGCCCCTGCACCCATAAGTCCTGAGGCCATGACAGACTCCCTAAAATGAGTCTTCTGAGAGAAAAAGAAAGCCAAGGGCACTAACTGTAAATCACTGATCCCATGATGTTTTAAATTGATATCTAATTAAAAATTAGTAATTAAGCTTGCCAGGTGGCTGCAGTTGCTGGCCAGGAAGACGGTGCACAAGCCCCTCCACTGCAGGAGACCACCGTGCTCCTGCCTGACCCAGGTCAGCAGCAACTGGGCTCTCAAAATGTCAGCACTGATTTTTGCTGCCCCTGGCAAGAGCTCCAGCAGCCTGGCAGGCTTAGGAATGCTGGGATGGCCAGCTATAGGGCTTCTGGGGGGGGGAGGGCAGCAGAGGCTCAACTCGCCCTTCAGTGGCCAGCACCAGCCTGGCACCCTCCCCCAGCATCACTCCAAACCATGAGTCTGTGGGGCTGTGTCCTGCATACCTCATTCTAGACAGGCCTCTCACTCCCTGTGCCCAACAGGGACTGGGATCTGCCTCCTCACCCCTGACCCCATCTGTCTCTTCTCGGAGACGGCCCCTCCCACCACCCGGTTGCTCACCCAGGCACCGGGAGTCATCATGCACCCTTTGGCTTCTGTCCCTCTCTCCCCTCTGCCACTGCCCTGTGGGGGGATGGGAAGAAGACTCTGAGATCTGGAAGACAAGCTGGAGCGCGAAGGCCCTGTGGCGGGGGATGTGAGCACAGACGGCTGGGCCGAGGCTGCTGTGCGTGGAGGGCATCAGGAGGATGGAGTAGCAGATGGGACTGTTGGGCCCAGGCTGCAGGGTTGGGAATGAGCCCCATCTTGATCTTGAGAGCAGCGAGAAGTCACGGTAGGGTTCGAGGTCAGAGGTGACGTGATGGAAGTTACACTGTGGAGAGACCATTCCGGCCGGCCGGGCAGGAGAAGGGTGTCAGGGGGATGACCGAGGAGGAGAGAGGAGGGTGGATGGATGTGAGAGCCCAAAGGACTTGGCCACTGGCCAGATATCCAAAGGGCGGGAAGGGGACTGTTGACCCCAGGCTTTGGTCTGAGTAGCAGGCAGTGGGCTGTCCACTGAGGTGGGGCCATGTTTGTGGAACAGTGTGACCTCAGATGTGGACTTGTTGGGAGTCGAACTCTTTAGGACCCAGAGCTATTTCAGAATGGCCATGAAATCTGTGGGTCTGGACCTGCAGAGGCTTCAGGTCTGGGGACATTCTGGGGACTCGTGGACACGCAAAGAGTTGGCAAAGGCGGGACAGAGGGCATCAACAGTGTGAGAGTTTGATGACAAGACCTTGAGCCCCGTCCTTAATGTCAGGACCAGGAGGAGACAGAGCAGGAGCCCCTGGAGGGCAGAAGGAGGACGGGAGCATGAAGGCAGTGCAGGGGCTGGGGGAGGGGAGCCTGCCAGGAAGCAGGAGTGGCCACCTGCGCCCACCATGGCAAGGGCGTCGGGCTGGGATGGTGAGGTCTGAGAATGCCCACTGGCTTTGGCCACTTGGAGGACACTGCAGGCCTGGGTGGAAACCATTTCTCTGGAGTGAGGGGGCAGCAGTGAGATCGGGGGGATGAGGGACTGAGACAGGAGGCGGCGGGGGGTGGCCTCCCTAGGATGGGCACTAGCACTGGCCCGGAGCGGCTGAGTGGTGCTGTTGGGATGTCTCATCCAGGAGTTTCCTTGGTGGTTGCATCTGAGGCACAGAGGCTCCATCAGACACAGAACCCTGCAGGGGCAGTGGCAGTGCCTCCATGGCACCTTCTGGGTCTTCTCATGTCTGGCCCCTCCTTTTGGTGAGATTAAGATTGAGCTTAACCCTGGAGTGGCTTCAGGGGTTCTCGGCCTGGCCCATCATCAAAGTACCCACTGGCTGTTTACTGACAACCTTGGCAGTCACTCACTGTCATCCTCTGTCCTGTGCTACAGACTGCAAAGTGGTGACAATCTGCTTCCTCTGTCATTTACAACCTGGAGTTTTGCTAAAGAACTTCCCTGTCAACTCCTCCATGAAGTAGCCTGTATGGGAACGCAGGCCCAATGGTTGGTCTTTGCTTTTGTTTAAACATCTGTGGCTTAAGAGGGTCCTGGTGTGTACAACATTGACGAGTGAGGTTTTCTAGCCACTCTCACAGACACCTGGATGTATCTTGGCTGTCCTCGGTGTAGCGTGCGGCCGTCTGAGGCTTGCACTGCTCCCACTCTGGCCCTCAGGGAGCCCTGAACCTCAGCTGCTGCCTTCTCTTTTCATGATTCCCATGGACCAGGGGTGCTGTCCTTGCATTCTGTGTAAGACACACCGGGTTCATGTGGAAGGCGCTTGGCCCCAGACCCAACCCATCTGAGTGAGTCATGGGATATAGAGGCTGAGGCGTGGAGGAACAAATGTGGGCCTGGGAAGGCTAAGGAGAAAAAGCAGGACTTTTTTTTGGGGGGGGGGCAGTACTGGGGCTTGAACTCGGGGCCTTCACCTTGAGCCACTCCACCAGCCCTTTTTTGTGAAGGGTTTTTTGAGATAGGGTCTTGTGGAACTATTTGCCAGGGCTGACTTCAAACCTTGATCCTGATCTCTGCCTCTTGGGTAGCTAGGATTATTGGCATGACCACCGGCGCCCAGCCAGAACTCTACTCTGTCCACCATGGAAGGTCAGGGTTGGCAGCTGAAGGATCACAGGGCCCAAGGACTGGGAGAGGAGAACCGTGTGTATGTGTGTGTCTGTGCCTGTGACAGGGGGAGAGAGAGAATGACAGAGAGAGAGACAGACAGAGAGGAGAGAGTTGGGGGCATTGACAACTAAGGTTCTTGAGAAGGAGAGAGGACCTAGTCCAAGCACAGAGCATGGGTTAGTCTTGGGTCAAAGCAACAATTAATTCCTGCTTCTCGGCAGCTGCGAGGGAGGAGAGATTCATGTGCCTGTCACCTGGTCACAGGATGACAAGGGACTTCCTGTAGCTTCTGTTTTCTTCTGTGAAGTTGGAGGTGAGGTCACTTTCTGAGGATAAAATGAGGTCAGAGGTTTGGGGAGGAGTGGCTGTGTCAGAACTGGAAGAGAGGTCAGCCCAGGAAGCACAGTAGGGTGCCGGGCGGCTCGGAGGGCTCTAGGACCACATTCTAGAACCCACACTGAGACCAGTCAGCCCCATGTGTGGCTTCCTCCTCCTGGCCTCGTTGCTCTGGGGCAAGTAAGAAGGTCACTGCCTCCAGGACGCTGCTGCTTTGGAAATGACTGGGTGGCCATGAAAGACATTGTGGGACATCCTTCCACTCTCTTGGGTCCCTCACTCTGGACTGCTGTGTCATAGAGACATTGGGAGAGATGCCTGTGGAGGACCAGGTCTCTTACCAACATCCTGCATCACCTGCTGGCTCTCGAGTGCACCATCTTGGAGCAGATCTCCAGCCTGTCACACCTGCAGACGACGACAGTCAACATCTTGACTGCCACCTGGCTGTAGTTTGGATCTGGAATGTCCCCAAATGGCCATGTGCTGAAAGCCTGGTCCCCAGAATGGTGCTTTTGGGAGGTGGTGGGACCTTTTTTTTTGGTACTGGGGTTTGAACTCAGGGCCTACACCTTGAGCCCCTTGGCCATCCATTTTGTGTGATGGGTTTTTTCAAAATAGGGTCTTGAACTATTTCCCCAGGCTGGCTTCGAACCATGATCCTCCTGATCTCTGCCTCCTGAGTAGCTAGGATTACAGGGGTGAGCCAGCAGCGCCTGGCTTTGAACCTTTAAAAGGTAGGGCGTAGCAGGAGGTTTTTGGTCATTGTTCACAGGTTTCCTCCTCTGTGTATTTTTTCCCACTTCCTGGCAGCTTCCTCCTACCATGATGCTCAGTCTTGCCACAGAGCCCAAAGCAATGGTGCCAACTGACCGTGGACCAAAACCTCTGAAATTGTGAGCCGAACAAACCTTTCCTCTGCTTAGGTTTATCTTCGGCATTTTGTTCAAGCTGACTAACACTCACCTCTTAGGAGACCCTGTGTCAGAAAGATGCAGCCACACTCTTGCTGGATCCCAAAGAACCATAGCTCCTACATGCTGCAGCCAGGAGAAGACAGCAGAGGAGGGGAGGAAGTTCTGCCAGTGTGCTGTGCTGTTGCAGAGGTGGCCCTGGGACTCCGATGAGGCTGGGGGAGCTGAGGACAAGTGACAGGTTCTTCTGCCACGCAGGGTCACTTCCCAGTCTCCCTTGCTAGGTGTGGCCAGAGGTCAAATTTAGCCACAGGGACAGCAGTGGGACTTTGGGGCCCTCCCCCACCATCATCACTGTGGTCCAGGCAGCCATCATCTCTTGCCCATGTGACACAGGGCGTCCTTGTGGATCTTCCTGACTTTTCCTCTGCCTCCTGACCTCCAGGTAGCAGCCCGAGTGTTCTATGAAAACGTGAATCACAGTGGCTTCCCAAGGAGCCAAGAGAACATCCAAGGTCCTTATCCTGGTCTGCAAGGTGCTAGCAGATGGCGTTCCTGGAGTCCCTCCTTCCTGTCCCATCAGACTCACCTTCTAACTGTTCTCTACGCTCCCTCCCGGAGCTTCTAATGAGCTCATTTTCTGCTTGCCATAGGGCTCTTGCACACACTGTCCTCTCTGTCTAGAATACTCTTCAAGTCCTAACTTGTAAGCATTCTTCAGGGTTCAGTAAAATGGCCTTTGTCCCAGGATTCCCACCCTGACCCTCCAGCCAGGTTCCTGTATGTCCTTCCCTCCCCACACATCTGGGGCATCCTGAGGCCAGGGATACACGGCTGGGAGGGGTATGTATTTTCTCAGTCCTCTTGTCTCAGTACAGAAACCGCACTGGACATGGGGACACATGAGCTGAAATAAACAAGCGTGTGAGTGAATCGCACACTTCTGGATGCAGGCCTCTCCTTCGGGCTGGTGGTCAGGGCTTCTTTGCCTCAGTTTCCTCCTCTGTAGAATAGAGGTAGTAACAGACTTTACTTCCTGAGGGTTTTTGTTGGTTTGGAAGCCAGGGCTGCTGGCATGCCAGGCACCCACTCCACCAGCTGCAGATCTGGAAGGTGGGTGAGCAGTGTGGCAGAGCACGCGGAACCTGGCCACACAGTGCTGGCTGTGCTGCTCTGTTCGTCCCACACACTGGGTCTGTAAGGGTCCCTCACTCTGGCCTGTATGGCTGAGGTTGCCCTGTCCCAGGGCCTGGGTCTCATCCCCACACAGAAACTTCTGGAGAGTCAAGACAGTTCCCAGTGTCCTCCCCACCTCATTGTGCTTCCTGGATGGGAACCTAGACCCAAGGCACAGCTGAGCTCAACCCCTTCCACCTCCATGGGCCGGGCGTGACATCTCCCACCTGACCTGCGGTCAGCGACCCTCGGCCCCTCCCCAGTGTCAGCTGTGGCATTAACTGGCTCCATCTGCACTCACCAGACTCCAGTCTTTTGCTTTAAATGACACAGCCAGCCACGTTCACTGAATTTTTACTGCTATTGAATCAGAATTGATTATGTTATTCCAGGACTTCCACAAGGGCTGGTGATGTAGCCCAGAGCTAGAGTTCTTGCCTAAGATGAATGAGGCCCTGAGTTCAAGTTCCAGAACTGCCAATTTTTTTAAATTTATAAGATACAGAAAAACAAAAGGCAAAATTAAATAATCACTCCCAAATCCCAACAGCCCTCTCTTCCTACCCAGAGAGAGGCTGAAAAACAGCCAGAACGCTTGGTATAAAAATGGACCACACTATACTTGCAAGTTAAGGTTAAAGGGTTATAGTTTGACTTATTTGCATTTAATTGCAGAGAAAAAGGTTTCATGGCCCACTGGAGAAACCTCAGTGTCTGGACATGCGTGGAGGCTGTGCTGGTCCACGCCACTGAGGACATCATGCCGGCCAACTGGGACAGTGGATCCTCACTGTCCTCGTGAGACTCGGCATCTTCTATCTCAAGCACTGTGGAATCTCGGAAGCCCACAGGGGTGAGGGTGATGGAAACCCTCCTCCCAGAAGGCAGAGGCGCTCTCGGCATTGCGGGGCCTCCTGGACTGGGGGTAGACACCTTCCTTGGGGGTCCGTTCTGACCCATTCCAGGTGACTCCAAGGTGGCAAGTTTTGAGTGGGGTCCAGAGCAGGCCAGCTCTCTGCAGGAGGCTCTGGCCGTGATGAAGCTGACCTGGGGCCTGGTCATGTGACCAGATGGTGGCTGTGGCACCACGGAGGTCTCTGGTGGGTCCTGATAGGAAGCAGCAGTGTGCCCGCTCAGAGTCCTGTGGCCAGGTAGCAAGTGCTGGAATGCTACAGAACCCTGCAGAACCTGGGCATCAATGACCGGCTAAGGACAGGTTTGAGGGGGACTATTGTGGCTCCACTGCTTGTCGTGCAGGAAAGTCTAGCCAAGGTCAAGTCTGCTGCCACCTCAGGTCACGCTCTGGACCTATGGGGCTCAGCAGAGCCGAGTGTGCTAAGCGCTGGGCTGGTAGCCATGTATGCGGTGACACCTCGGGCGGTGCTGGCCTCGGATGGACCTCCCCTTCCAGGTTAGCCAGTTCCTAGAGACAGTAACTCCCCAGAGCACAGCCATCCTGGGTAAACCACTTAATCTAGGGCACTGTCCCCTGCTGTGATCACCCCCAGGGACAGGTACCACATCACTGGGGACAGCCCTGTGCCCCGGACCCCTGAATTTCTTCAAACTGGTCAGTCCTCATCCTGCCTACCCCACCTCACTCATTCCTTCCTCTGGAAACTACAGAAAATGCCCACAGCCCTTCCCTCTGCCCCCAACCCACCTGTGTGTCCCCACGTGGCCTGTGTGGCACAGTACGCCCCTCCTCTTGGGAACTGTGAGTAACAAACTCATTTGTTGGCTATCAATCCTGAATCCTTATCATACCGTAAATTTTCTATCACTATACGTTATTTTCAAACCAAGGACCAACTCAAGACATCTCTGTGCTCAGGTCACTTTCTCTCTACCTACCGCCTACCCAGCCGCGAGGCTGTGGCGACCGCGTTGGTGGAGAATTTGGCAGCTTTGCACAGATGCCCTCAGTAATTCAGCTCACTTCCTGCCCCGAGCCCTCCTGGCATATGGTAGGACCGCCCGTGAGACATGCCCATGGGCCGAGAGCCTGTGGCCGTGTGTTCCCCTGTCATTCCTGGGCTAGACAGTTCACAGTCCCTTCCCCACTCTTGCTCAGGTGGCCTGGCGGGTGGCGCCTCAGCACCTACTTGTGCCTCTTTCCCCAGTGGCTGCCCGTGTCATTTACACCTAGTCCCTGGGTCACTTCCCCAGAAACTTCCAGGGTGAAGCTCTTGTCCCAGGCTCTGCTTTCAGGGACTCCCAGGGTAAGACGAACCTGGGCTGCCTTTCCCAAGACCCCTGCTGAGATGAGCGTGAGGGAAGTCAGGTCCAGAGGAGCCAAGGGCCTGGGGTCAGGCGGGGCTCTTCCCTTCAGATTAGGAAGACAATGGAAGCCGGCCATTGCCCACTGTCCTCTGTCCCTGGCCCAGGGTGTGGAGTGGCCCTGTTGGGGTCTCCTGTGGGGGCTGCCCTGCTGGGATACAGCCTGAGGCAGATGAAGAGGAGGCCAAACCAGCAGCGGTCACTCCTTCCCAGCAGGGGCAATGGAGGCATCTGCTGCTCCCGTGCCCCTGTCTCATCACTTCTTTGGCCTGCTTGGGCTGTCCTCAGGCCTAGAGGGGACGTTTCAGGGTCAGGAAGACCTG
Organism: Castor canadensis; assembly: GCF_047511655.1. Lineage (NCBI taxonomy): Eukaryota > Metazoa > Chordata > Mammalia > Rodentia > Castoridae > Castor > Castor canadensis. The sequence goes on along the minus strand of NC_133395.1, from coordinate 147,948,095 downwards.
AGTGAGACCAAGGGCCAATGCCCTGTCTCTGATCTACCCTGTTTCCCTACCTGAAGCCTGATAATGGCAAGGAATGGTTCACTGAGAGGAGGCAGACTGGGCAGGACCTGGGATGCCCCATCTCCAGAGGCAGAGGACAGAGGACAGGCTGCTCTCCTTGCATGAAGGTCAGTGTTGGGGCTGGGGGCTCTGGGTAAGTGACCTGAGTGGAGGACCCTGGGCACTGGAGAGGCTTCCTCCTACTCAGTCAGGTCTGGGCCAGGGCACAACAGACCCCAGGGTGACCTGAGAACCATTTGGGAGAGGTGGATAGGGAGGTCAGGTGGAAGGCAGGTCTTTCTGAGCCTCAGTTTCTCCACCTGTAAAATGGTGACTTCCTAGGGCTGCAAGGATCCCACGTGTGAATTGGTCAGGTTCCTGGCAGCAAAGGTGGCACTCAGATGGCCACTTTTAAGGACTAAGTCAGAAACAGTAGGAAGCTCCCCTCCGTCCTCCAGGAGAGGCTAGGGCAGCACTGTTCTCTGGACTCCTAGCTGGCTGTGCCCTTTGGTGGGGACGCAGCGACTGCCAGTCCTTACCCAGGAGGAGACAGATCACCTCCTCCCAAGTGGGGGCTGTTGTCTCATTGGGAGGCACTGGTGTGACTTTTGAAGAGGAGGCCAGCCAGGGATGGGAGGAGGGTCACTGAGGCCATGTGGGGTGGTGGAGTGAGCAGACGTAGAAATAAGTCGCTGGCTTGGAAGGCTGTCCACATTCTGCAGGCCCTGACCAAGGCTGTGGTGTCTCCCCAACTGGCCACTAAGGCAGGACACAGAGCCCTAATGGGGTGCCAGGCGAGGGCACCTGTGGAATAGACCTGCTGTCTGAGCTCCCATCCAGAGCCTAGTGGAGCCACTGGGAGAGGGAAGTGCACAAGTGAGGAGAGCTGTACAGACCAAGGGCATGCTGACCCATGCCGGCCAAGAGCCCAGCTGTGTCCACATCCCGGTTCAGAAGAATGAGAACCAAGCCCAGGAGGGCAAGCCCACCCTCCCAGGCTGGGGCTCTTAGAACGTCCAACAGAGAAAGAGACAGAGTTAAGTAAGATGGTGCCACTGCTGCCTGGAATCCCACACGGCCTCACTCAGGGCACCCTCAGCCTATCCTGTTCCTCTGTGCCACAGTCCACCCTGGTCAGCCTGGCCAGGCCACTCTGCTCAGTGTCACCTCTCCCTGCAGACAGGAAGAGATGTTTGGACAGGGCACCTATGTGGTCCCCCCAAAGCTAGTGCCAGTAGCTGGGATAACAAGACCAGCACACCCCACCTCTGACTTGAGCTGGGCCCCACCACCCGTCTGCCCAGTGCCCGCCCCCAGGCCAATCTGTCTAGGCTTTATCTCACTGCCCATCCATCCAGGGCCACCTGGACTAACCAGTCCTGCCAGAAACTGGATCTGGCTGCAAGGCCCCTCCTGGGGGGTGCGAGACAACCCCCATCCCTTGGCCTTTCCTACAGAGTAGTAGGCCCAGGTGGAGGTGCTAAGCCCTGCCCACTCCCTCCCAACCTGTGCCAGGCAAGGCTGAATCTAGTGATGTCTCTTTCCCATTAGCTGCCTACCCTGAGCCTGGGACAGCCACAACTGGTCGCAAGTGAGGTCTCGGAGAAGGCTTAGGTCACCCAAGGCCCACTTCTTTGTTCAGAGGAAGACGGAGGCCCAGAGAGGCTCTGTCTTCTGTTGGCAAGCACTGTTCAGTACCCACCATGGCATAACATCTGCTTTTTCTTTAAGCAAACCTGTCTGGTGCTGTACGCCTGAGGGCAAGCACAGAACCCGTGTGGCCTTATGCACCCCTCGGAGGTCGTGTTGCTGTTGTTGCATCCATAAGCAGATGAGGAAACAGGTTCGGAGGGGTTGGGGCAGTCGTCTAGGACCACACAGCTTGGACACAGACATCTGTCTGCACAGCTATACTTCTGGGGAGGCTTCCAGGTGGAAACTGGGATGGTCATGTCTTGTCTGCACCTCCTGGTACGGCTTTCTGTCCTCCATTCTCTGCAGGCAAAGACAAGAGGGAGGCTACTGGTGCTCATAGATCTCTGCGAAGTGGGGAAAGCGGTGCTCCTGGGGCCCTACGTGGCCAGCCTGGTGTCAGCTGTAGGGCTGACCCCCAGGTCTGGCCCAGGCCCGAGTGAGGTGTTCAGTGACTCCCCAGTAGCTCACCTGTCCTGAAGAATCTTTGCTCTGATCCCTAGCAAGACCCTCCACCCCCTGCTGTCCTCCCCCAGGCTAGCATAAGAGCAGCCAGAACCTCAGGCTGGATCAGGATGGGGGAGTCTGGCACCCCAGCCTGGGCACCAGTGCTGCCAGCACCTACGAGGCCAGCAGCTGGGAAGCACAGAGCCAGGCTTGCAGCCCAGCCACCCCCAGTCCCTCCTCCTCCAGGCAGTCCTCATACCCAAAGTGGGCAGAGGTCTCTGGGCAGCTGTTAGGACCTGCTCTACAGTCTGGCTGGACTGGATCCCTGTGGGAGGGACACAGGCTGCTTCCCAAATATGCCCTCCACCCTCAGCAGGTAAACCCCAGCCTGGGCTCCAGGTCCATGGATGTGAGCCTCTTTAGGCTGGTATAAACAAGAAGATGGGCACAGAAACCCAGGGACTTGGGCACATCACCAGCACTGGGGCAGAGACTGGATCCTAGGGCAGCCTGAGGGGACCTTCCCTGCTCCTGGCCAGGGTTGGGAGTGAGGCTGTCCCTACCCCCAGGTCAGCTGTGAGTGGATGGCACTGGGTGAGCAGCAGCACAAGGCCAGCAGCCAGCAGCCTATCTGCATGACAAAGGCGGGAGACGGGGGGCACCAAGGGCCTCCAGGAGCCCCGCCCGCCAGGCCAGGCCCGCAGCTGCCCCGCTAAGCCTCCGCCCAACCCAGCGGCCTGGAGATTTGGGGGCGGGTGGGGGGTGGCACGCGAGCAAGCGGGCGCTCAGCTGTGTTTGCTTGGGGGGCGCCATGCAGGGTCTTGGGCTGGGATGCAGGACAAAGGCCCGGATCTGACCGACCCCGCAGGTGGTGAGGGGGAGGGGGAGGCGCCCAGCGAGAGCTAGGGGGAGGGGAAAGCCCGAGGTCTGAGTCCCCTACATCCTAGACCCTTCAGGCCCCTGGGGGACCTGGCCTGGGCTCCCCAGGTGTCCCCTCCCTGGGCCTGGGTGTTGGAGCTGCTTCCAGGAGGGGAGCCCTTTCCTGGCACTGGAAATGTTTAGTTTCTCTGTCCCCATCCTGGCCCAGCTGGGCGCCCAAGGCAGGGTCTCCAGAGGGTCCTCTCTTCAGAACCCCTCCCCAGAGGCTCTCCTGCATGTCCAGGGAGCCAGCTGTCCCTCCCAGATCCACATCCGCCTGGCAGCTCCTGCTCCTTCTCCCCGAACCCTGGAAACAGCCAAACAAGTGCCCATGGACGTGGGGGCCTCAGCCCCTTCCTCAGTGTGACACCCTAGCCTTGGTCTACAAGGTCGATATCCTTCTTCAACTCTCCTTGCTTTGTTTCTCCCCTGTGCACCAAGGCGGAGACTTTGCTGGCTGTTGTGACCCCAAACCTAGTGTGGTCCCTGGTACCAGTAGGTGTTCAGTACCTATTTGCTGAATTAAGGAGTTCATTAAGTCATGTTCTCCATGGTCACCCTGCAATGTAGGCACTGTTATCTCCACTGTATGGATGAGGCCCCTTAGGTACCAGGAGAACAAGGAACTTGCCCAGGGTGGCACGGCTCCAAAGTATAGAATTCAGAACTTGAATCCAGGGCCTTCCTTCCCAGTGAGGCCTCACACAAGCAGCTCCCATGCTGGCTTTGGCCCTAAGGCAGGTGTTGTGTAGTTTGAACAGTTTCAGGGGGAAAAAAAAAATTGGATCATTTGAATCATTTAAAAATCAGGAGCTCTTGTGCAAAAGTCCACACTTGTAGCTTTTCCAGCAAAATCGGGCCTGGGGAGCAGCTCAGTGAGCCCTTTCCCCACTGCTGTGCTCATGTCCTCAGCTCCTGGGCTCTCGCCACAGGCCTGGGGCCCAAGACTTCTGGCAGGCACTGCCTCCTGTAGTTCCTGAAGCAGCCCTGCCCCTCCCTGCCCATGAGCCTCGGGCCTGGTTCCCTGCTCTCCGCAGGCCTCACCGTACATCCTAGCATCCAGGCCCAGCTGCTTTTGCTCCTTGCTGTGTGACCTTGAGTTTAAGTCACTTCTCTGAGCCTGTGTCCCCTCCACAGTTTCACCCATCTGTGAAACTCGTGAGACCCTGGAGCTTGTGCTCAGCTTCCAGTGTGCAGCAAGTGCTCAGCTTTGCCCCTATGGGTGGCCTCCCTGGTTGGCTGCCTAGGTAGAGGCCAGTGGTGGGACTTCAGGAGTCCACCCAGTGGAGGCCACTGCACCTGTGGGGTCTGTCACCTGAGCGGGAGCCTGTGTGATGCCGTGTGGGTTGACTTGGGTGTCTGTGTGATCACATTCGTAAGAGAGTGACTGTGTTTGTGACCGTGTGTGACTGACCATTGTATAATTATGAATGTGTGTGGCTACCAGTGACCAGACATGTACGAGTGACCATCCATGTATATTCCAGTGCATGTGGCTGTGATAATGAGTGACTGTACACCCATGTGAGTGCATGTGTCTGTGAATGATCACGTGTGTACAGTGAGGCTTTGGTGGGGTGATTGATGCCCAGTGCTGGTTCTGTGCCACTTCTTGTCTGTGACTGCATGCATCTGTATAAAATGGTGACACTGTTTGTGTGTGTGACATGGTGCCGGAGTAGCCCAGCCAGTCTTCACCGGCCTGGGCGGGGTGGATAGGAATGGGCTGGCAGGTCCCTCCGGGCGGCCCTTGGGGTAGGGAATGGCTGGGCCCCTGCTGACTGGACTTGCTGGCCAGTCTGAGCCAGAAAGGACTGGATGGGGGTGGGGAGGCTGCCCCCCGGGCTGCAGATCCCAGGACCTGGCCCTGCTGGTGGAGCTCTGGGTCCCAGGACAGGGGCTCCAGGCAAGGCCTAGGTGGCTTCAGCCACTGCAGCCCAGGAGTCTTTCTATGACAACCTCACAGATGCCACCCCTCCTCCCCTGTTCACATGACCCTTCCTGGCCACTCTCCTGACAGTAGCACTGGGCAGGACACTCATGTGGCCATCTTTACCTGAGTGCACCAGTGGAGAGGACAAGGACCCTCTCACAGTCACCGCCCTGTGGCCACAGGGCTCAGTATTTCTTTCAACACATCTAGCCCCTCACCGTTTCTTGACCAAACAAGTGAGCTTGACATGGGAAAATGAAGGAGGTGGCCATTTCCATTGCTGGCCTGGCAGCCTCAGGGCTTGTCCCGTCCACCTCATCTCCCAGGGAGGCATGGCCCTCTGCCCAGCTGGGCCTTCCTGGTCCCAAACCCATCAACCTTCCAGGCTCATGTGTGTGGGGGTCTACCTCGCACCCCCCCCCCCACAGTTTTCAAGGGCCTTTGGTCTACCCTGCACAGAGATGCCCACCAGCCTCACCTGTCAGGTAAACGAAGGCTGTCATGGACTCAGTTTCCTTCCAGGCTCACTGGGCTGTGTGCAGGAGGAAGCCACCTTCAGCCTGTTTCTGGTCTGGAGGAGACGCTCTTGGCTCTCCAGGGTTGGGCAAAGATGCCGGGAACGGCAGTCCTCCCCTGCCAGGAGCTAGTAGACCTGGGTGGACACTATCCATTGTGACAGCAGAGTCACCAGGAGGAGTGGTCTAGCGCTAGGAGCTGCCTATCTGGCTGCGTATAGAAGCATTAAGTCTGTGATAGACAAGGTGACACAGAGAGAGAGAGTCAGAGACAGACAGAGAGACAGAGAGATGGAGAGACAGAAAGAGAAGTCAGAGATGGAGACAGACTAGAGAAACACAGAGATGGAAAGACAGAAAGATAAAGCCAGAGAGAGAGAGAGAGAGAGAGAGAGAGAGAGAGAGAGAGAGCGCGGCAGACAGTCACACTTGCATATAAGCCCATTCAGAGGTAGAGAGGATGAGGGTTGGGCCAGGGCTACATGGACCCCTGGTCTTCTCACATCTAGATCCACAATGTGAATTGCTGACCCCAAGCCCAGAGTGGCTTCTGTTGTCAAACCCTAACCGTCATGCGCAACCATGAGTGACATATGCACACCTTCCTGCAGGTGGGGTGAGCCTGCAGCCCCCAGGGAGTGGAGTCCCTGTGCAAATGTGTGAGATGTGGGTCACAGTGACCTCCCTTGGTGCCACTGCTGGAGCCAGGCCTGGCCTCAGTGGAGGACCCTACCTCAAAACCCCTAAGCCACCCCACCCTGGTCGTGCCTCGGACCTGGACCCTGAGCCAGGAGCTCGAATGCCCACATGGGGGCTTTTGTCCATTTCTGAAGTGACAAAGGACACACAAAAGAGCTTTTAATTAAATCAAAGGAGGGGGAAATGGACCAGCCGGGCTGCTATTATGTTACCAAACGCGAAAATGAAAACTTATTTTTAAAGCTCTGGTATTAATTTGAGATTATTCAGATAGTTAATTAAAAGTGCAGCATGTGTTAAATATTATTTCAACAAAGATTATCATCAGGGCTCCATGTAATGTGATCTCAGGCTCCAGAAGCTTTATGCAAATGCCCTGTAGCCAGGAGCTGGCCCTGCAGAGGTGGCCGCTGGTGGACAGGGCACACGGCAGAGGGCAGAGGCTCACAGCACAGACGGGGCCTCGACCAGGCCCCAATGTCCAGACCCTGGGGGGCCCGGGGGGCCCAGTCCTGCCCGCAGCAGGCCCCAAAATCTCCACGTGGTGCTTGGACCACGCTGCTGTGCCTCGCCGGTCAGTGCACCTGTGGGCACGTGTGCGTGGGTGTGAGCAGGGCCCGGGCGCAGCAGTGTGGATGCTGTCACGAGATCGATGCACACAGTGGGTGACATTTGCATGTGCCCCAGTTGGCCAGGGGCTGGCGTCAGGAGGGGCAGAGGGTCTGTGTTCTGACCCTGTGGCTCACAGAACCATACTACACATGTGGTCAGTGTGTAGTCTTTTCCTGTTACATACACCTGTCACCTGCCTTCCTTGTTACGCGTGTCCATGGGCAGCTTGCCCGGGCACTGGATGGCACTGTGTGACATGCCACAATGGGTCCTCAGCCATCATGTTGCCCCTTACAGCCTCGGTTTCTCCATCTGAGCAGCAGGTAACCACAGGTCTCCTGGGGAGGGTTCCGTGGGGTGAAATGGAGTCTCAGAACTTAGGTGAGTCTCGGCCCTGTGAACAGATGCAAACCACAGCTGTGAGGCCAAGATATAACATAGAATTTTAATAGCCACATCTTTAAAAAGTGAAAAATTAATTCTCATATTTTGTTTAACCCAGTGCACCCAAAATACTGTCATTCCAGCATGTGAGCCGTATAGCAAACAAATCCTGGGGCCCTGGATCCTTCTTTCAAGCTGAGCCTTTGACACCTGGGCTCCACTCACCACACCACAAGGATGGGGACCTGGCCGGCTGTGGCAGATTGGTGACTCTGGCGGGGCTCAGTGGCTGGGAGGGGTTGGACGGGAGTGGGACCGCAAGCCCTCCTCTCCCCCCACCAGGTCTCAGGCTGGGCGGCATCCCTGGTCTCCCCTCTTCCCCAGGAGCCAAGCGCCCAGCCGCCCCCGTGGACCATGGCGGAGGCTGCACCGCGCCTGCCCTCTGTCGGCAGCTGGGGGCAGTGCAGAGCAGGCTCCTGACGTTGGCTGTGACTCTGTACTGTCCCAACATCCGCTGTCCACAGTGGCACCAGCCTGCCAGGACATTTCTTGCACCCCATCCCACCAGACTCATTAGGGGCTACAGGAAAAACAATGCCAACCCTCATTTACAGATGGGAAAGGAGAAACTCAGAGAGGGCCGGAGACCTGCCCAGGACCACACACCACTGGGCACAAATCCTAGCTCTGCTGCTCTTGTCCTGTGCCCTGAGAGAGGCGACCTCAGAGGCGCTCAGCTGTAAGCTGGGGTGACAATGGCCCCTCCTGTGGGGAGTTGCTGTGAAAATAAATAGAACTATGTATCTGAGGTTTTCAGTGCTCCCAGTGCAATCTGAGTGATAGCATCCTAACAGGACATACCCACCTCGGGTCCTTTGCAATTGCTTGGTCCCTGGCCTGGAATCCTTTCTCTTGGGATTTGAACTGGCCACTGTCGTTCTCCTCAGTCCCAGCTCACACGTGCCTCAGCAGAAGGCCATCCCTGACTCTGCCTGCATCACCCTGCTCCATACCCCAGATCCCGAATCAACAAACAGTTGGCCAGGCCCTGTGTGTTCTTATCTGCTGTCCATGGGCTGGCCATCTTGGCTACACTCATCCTGGTCTAGTGCGAGGCGGGTCCTAAGTGGGTATCTGATGAGAATGCGTTGATTGAAGAATAAAAATGTGTTAGGTGGAGGTACAGCTTTCTTCCCAGTGGGACAACCACATACACAGGAGTTGCGGGCAGTTACCCTCAGCCGTTACTTACACACCTGCTGTCACCCCCATGAACGGCCCCAGCTAGGTGCTCACTGCAGAGGAAGGAGAGCTACATTCACACAAAATCCCACAAGGGATGTTGCTGGTGGCTTTGTTAACATCACCAGAACTGGAGCCAGGCCAGCATCCCTCAGCAGGGTCAGACAAGCCCACAATGGCTATTTGCACTGTGGACAGCCATGCAGCAGCCACGGGGTCTGTGGCACTCAGGTACCAGTGCAGGGACAGGTGCCAAATGCAGGGAGTTCTGCAAAGAAGGCGCATCCAGAGAGGATGGGGCTCAGTGCTGGCCAGGAGCTAGCCATCGGGAGGGGCAGAGGTTCTGTGTTCTGCCCCTAGAGGGTACATGACTGGGCGTGTTCAGAACGCATGGAACTGTTTGTTTAAAGGTTGTTTTTTTTTAAAAATTATTATTATTACTGTATTTAACAAGCAATGGCTTGACAAGCAGTGATGGAGCAGTGGGGACTCTCAGGCCAGGGAGGGCCTCGGTCCTGCAGCTCTGGGCCAGAGGGGCAGCTGGCACTGAGACCTGATTGGTCTGCCCAAAGGGCCCTGCAAGTCCTGTACTGGAGCTGGAACGACCCCGGTGAGAGCAGGAGCAGAGGTGGGGGGATGGGGCAAGGGACAAGATGGTGGCAGTAGCCAGGAGCTCCAAGGGGAGCCCACCCAGGCCCTCGCTTGCTGCGGACCTGCCTTGTGCTGCTGCAGACTTGGCGGGTGCAGGCGTTGGGGTGCGGTATGTCAGATGTTTCCTGTGTGTTTTTATGTTTGTACTTTTCCTTAATAGAAAGATAAATCATTAAACAGTTACAAGATAGCAACAAAGCGATTTTTGCCGTGGAACTCACTGCCTCTCTTGCAGCTCAGTGGACAGTGGATTCTGCAGAGGCCTGGAGGCCTCCAGGTGCCAGGACTGAGCGTGGAAGTGTGCACGTGTGCATTTCTGGGTGTTGTTCCTGCCCTCCAAAGGTCCAAGTCACACACCCCCTTGTCCCCGACCTGAGAAAGGGCACTTGTCCTCCACGAGCTGAGGCTCTGACCCAGAACCAAGTGGCACAGGGTGGCTCTGAGGCAGAGAGGGACAGGCACAGAGACTTTGCCAGTTTTTTTGTTACTGGGGATGGAGCACAGGCCCGGGCACGAGGCAAGTGTCCACTACTGAGCAGCACCCCAGCCCTGGTTTTGCTTCTTCACAGCTTTGCTGAGGTATAATCCCGTATGTGCGATTCACGTACGACCCTTCTGTCCACAGATGGCGTCGGTCCCTACAATTTCCCCTGCAAGAAACTGCCTCGCCTCCCGCAGCTGCGGCCTCTTCGGTCCGAGTTCTGAAAGTTCAGGCCACGCGGTTCATGGCGGGTAACGTGGAGTCAGCCCCTTCACCTTCAGATGATTGATCGTTGCTCAACAGCGTTGTCATCTGAGCAGACTGCGGTCTGGCTATCCATTCATCAGCTGATAAGCGTCGGTCGATAAGCAGGGCTGCTTCCACTTTTTGGTAGTGACAACTTTTTAAGAAACATCCAGACTGTGTTCCCAAGCACCTAGTGAGCGCCTGCTGTGTGCCCCTGTTGATCTCATCACTACTCGGCAACACAGATCCTAGCGCACAGAGAAGGTGAGATTCTCACTCAAGGTCTCACAGCTCGTCAAAAGCAAGGCTGCCACTGTGGGTGTGGAGTCTGGGAACCACACGCTGGGTCCTGCGGCCACTGGGGACCAGTGACTTTCAGATGGGCAAAGTGTGAGTCTGCTCATTACCAAGTGCCCCCAGCAGGTCTGATGGGACGAGATGGGGGGATCCTGCAGGAAGGCTCCCCAAGCTGGGCCTCCATCCTAGGAGAACTCCAGGCCTACTCTCCCTGAGATGGCCAAGCACATTTGGGCCCCTTTTCAGAGGACAGATGTTTTAAGCTGTCCCAGGGCCCTGGACTGGGTGCAGCCCAAGCAAGGGTTCCATTATGGGTCAAAGGAATCAGTGAACAAGTGGTTCGAATCCCAGAGCAGCTGGGGCACTCAAGGTCCCCCAGGGTGAAAGGAAGGTCTCAGGGCCTAGGTCCCCAGGTCTGAGTTATGGCCTGCTGTGCTGTGCCACCTGCCGTCGTCTCGGGGCTGCCCACCCCAGCATGGGGCCCATGTAGCATAGGGCCCCAGAAAGCCCAGAGCCTGGCCCCTGGGGCCAGATCCACCCTGAGCCTCTCTGCCTAGGAAAGTCAAGGACCCTCTTGGCACAGAAACCGAGGTACACCTGCCCCTGCATGGCACCCACGGGGGACCCAGGCCACACCGAGGTCTGTGCTGGGCTCCCTGGGATCTGCTAGGGGGGTTGGGGTTGGGGGCTGGCATGCTGGCTTGGGAGGAGCAGAGCCAGGCTCTGCTCCATGTCTTCCCACTTGTCCTAGGGCCATGGGGACAGGCACATCTGCATGCCCAGCAATGGGACTGTGACCCACTAGAGACAGCTCAGGCCAGGGCTGGGCTCTGTGCTGACCATGGTGGTCTTTGTGGTCATCTCAGGGACTCTGCATGACCTGAGACACTGATCCCAGCCTGGTCCCTGGGTGAGCAGAGGCTTGGCTCAGAGGTGTGGCAGCTGTTGGGCCAGGAGGCAGGACTGATGATGTCCCCTGGTACTGTCACATGGTGCCACAGGTGGACTGGGGAGGGGTGGTCCAAGTCTCAGGAGGGCAGGAGGCCCCTCCATCCTGCAGCCGCGATGGTGAGATAGGCCAGGCTGCAGAGGAATGCGCCAGCTGCTCATAAACTCACTCTCCTGCCTCTGCAGGCCAGGGTCACTCAGAGGTCACTCTAGGGAACAGCCCCGGGGAGTGGGCACGGCATGGGCAGCACCAGGCCCTTTGCCTGCAGCTGACTGGGCAGACAAGGCACAGGGACAGCCTGATGGGCCGGGTGGGCAGCCTCAGAGATGATGTGGGGTGCAGGTCACGGAACCCCTGGAGCCCCGAGGGGGTGCAGACTTGACCAGCTCCTCACTCCAGGCCAGTTGTCCCCACAGGCCAGAACTTAGCCCCAGGGCAGGCTGTGCTCAAGTTGCCCTGCGGGTCCCAGCTGAGCTGGGGACCACCTCTGCGAGAGGCTCATATAGAGTGAGTCTGGAAAGGAGTCACTGGACTGGGGATAAGGCCTTGGGCAGCCTTCTTGGCTTTCCCAGGACTGGACAGGGCCTCTCTGAGGAGTGAAGAGCCACACTGTCCCACAGGCTCAGGTGGTAGAGACTGGCCAGGTACTGGCCTGCTGTTTCTGGACTGCATGTATGTGTCTGGCTTGGGGCCCCAGGGAGGGACACCGTGGTGGTTCATGGAGTCCAGGCAGGAGAGGAGTCCTCTCCTAGGTGTGTATTCCCCAGGAAGGTCCCTCTCATCTCTCCAGGGAAGCCCTGTGTGCCACTGCTCCAGGCAGGGCCCAGCTGGCTGTGCTTGGAGGGCCTAGAGAGACCTAGCAGTGCTGGGGGCTTCTCACCAACCCTGCTTGGGGTATATGGATGTCAGACTGCATGGGACCTGGTGAGTTGTGCCCAGGGGTCTGTATGGGGCCAGCACAGGCAGGGCCTCATCGTTCCCCGCCCCCCCACTGGCTGGAAAGGCCCGGAGGCTCCATGGTTCTCACTGGGGCTCACAGGTCAGAGCTGGGACCTGCCTAGCCACAGCCCCTCCCCAGCACCTGCCAGGGCTGAGCTCCCTTCTAGGCAAGGCTGTTCCCACAGGCGCAGTGAGGAAGGAAATTGCAAATTAATCTTTATTTCCATCTTGGAGGAAAACCTTAATTCTCTGCATGGAAACAATCCTTGCCATCTCAGGGAATCAATTGTGGGCTTTAATTGCTGCTAGTCCTGCCAGTCGCATCAGGGGCAGAGCCGCTCCTGCCTCTCTCTCTCTCTCTCCTCTCTCTCTCTCTCTCTCTCTCTCTCCTCTCTCTCTCCCTCCTTTTTTCCTTTTGAGTACTGAGGTTTGAACTCAGGGTCTACCACCTGAGCCACTCCACCAGCCCTATAGTTTGCAAAGCAAACTACAGTCTTTTGAACTATTGGCCCTGGGCTGGCTTTGAACTGTCTCTTTCACTCTGTCTTCCCCTTCCCCTGTATATGTCTGCTTTGTCCCTCATCCCCATCCCCCACCCTCTGTCGGTCTGTCTGTCTCTCTCTGTGTCTCTATATCTCTCCCTTTCTCCATCTGTTTCTGGGGCTTGGCTGCCTCCTCCCTAGCCAGCACCAGGCTCAGGAACAAACTTCCAGGCTTGACAAGCTTCACGGGGGCTTTTTGGACTCCAGACTACCTCCTGCCATCGGGCTCTGGCCCCTCAGGACTAAGCAGAGACCTGGTCTTCAGAAGATGGGCTGAGTGTCTGAGCAAGTAGCTCCCAGCATGACCCCGGCATGCCGCCTGCCTCTGTGCTCCACAGCTCCTCCCTGCTCACCTTCCATTTGTGAATAACACATGAACATAGTCTGTGAAGAAAACTGCTCTCTGCAGGTCACTGCTTTTTCTGGCCAATCTCAGCAGCAGCCCTGGTTGGTTTGGAGTACATCCTTGCACACCTTTCTCTGTGCAGCTAAATACACGTTTCTGCAATTGCAGAATACACAGGGTCTCTTTCCAGAGTTTCCTGTAACGCGGACGGTGTCATTCTGCACATATGCTTTGGCTTCTTCTTCTTCAGAATCTATCCACGTCACGCTCAGCAGTCACTCTTTTTACCTGCTGTAGTGCATTTCACTTTATGGTCCCACACTGCCATTGAACATGAAGTTTGTTTTCCCTGCTTCAGGCAGGTCTGTCACCAGCACCCAGTCCTCTGCACACACGCGTGCTCACACGGCACATGTGATTCTGATTTAGTGAACATATCCGATCCCCCATCAGAGCACCGTGAGGATGTTCACTTCAGATAGAACCAGATCACTGGAGCTCCTTGTCAACATGTGGTATTTCGAAACTTGTAGTTAGACCAATGCAAAATGGCATTGTGTTGTTGCTTTTAACTTGTGTGAGGAAGGAGACCAGGCTGACTGGGAGGTGGTAGGAGAGAGCCAAGTGGTATTCCTGGTTCTGGGGAGACGGTCCAGAAGGGCCAAGAGGTTAGGATGCAGGGGGCAAAGGTCAGGGGGCAGAGACCCAGGGGGGGGGTCTCACTCTGAGTCCCAGAGGTAGCCCTGAGGTGGCAATCACAGGAGCCCACTTTTCAGAAAAGGAGACTAAAGGTCAGATGATGGTGGCCAGAGGTGGCTGGAACAGGGGCTCAGGTCTACCTGACCCTTGAGCCCTCTAGGCCTTGCTCAGGTCAGGTGTGATGTACACATGTGTCCCCATGCACACAGCTCACAGGTGCATGCAGATGGCCCAAACACGTGAGCACAACATGGTCACAGGTCATCAGATTCACCCACATACGTGTACAGACTATCCAGGTGTGGCTTTGCCTCTCCTGCACGTGTCACTCCTGTTGGTGTAGCCAGCACTTGTCCTGAAAAAGGGACAGTAGAGGCCAGGCCCAGGGCAGCCCAGGCCTCTCTGCCTGTTGCCTTTTCCCCCCCGACTCGAGGACCCATTCTTGGACAGCCAATCTGCCCCCAGGTGGGCCCTGGATATTAACTTCAAGTCCATTCCAGGCTGAGCCAAATAACTTACCACTGAGAGGGGCCATACCGGGTTCTGTGCAGTGTCCAGACAGGTCCTCATGCATTTACAGGGCCCCTGCTGTGTACCATTTGCTGGGCACAAAGTGCAGAGACTTCCTGCTGCTAGAGCCCCATGTGGTGATGGCAGGGCACACACACCAGGAGGCCGGGAACCAGATGAGGGTCCACTAGGGAGGACAGAGAGAACAGGTCTTGGGGGTGTGGTGGCTGTAAGGCTGGGGATAGGAGAGCAGCCTCTGGGAGCAGAGGTCACCAGGGCCTCTTCACCTCTATCTTCCTTCCTGCAGGCCTCACACCCTGAGCCTCCAGAGCCACTGCCCATGCATCAACTCTAGGACCCCAGTCATGTCCCAGGTTGGGAGAGGAAATGCTGACCCTGTCTGACCTCTGCAGAAACCCAGCTCCATGAGGCTCCAGCAGCAGTGGAAATTTACCGCTTGTCCTGACAAGAGGCTTAGACCATGATTCCTGTCACCAGAAATCTCATTTCTCCATGGGTGACTACATTTTTTGTGCTGTTGGACTTCATTCCCCTCATGGCGACAAGGTGGCTGCAACAGCTCCAAGTTCATAGCCTCTGGCTCTGCAATCCCAGCCAGAAGAGAGGGCTTTGTTTCTGATAGCTCCAGTTGACATGATGGGTCCCCGCTCCCCCACCCCCCACATTGCACAGGGTAGAACAAGGCAGGAGGAACATGGGCCTAAGCTGTGAGACCAGGGTCAGTACAATCCCAGTTCACTTAGAGGGGGGAAGAAATGCAGGACACCTCCTATGTCTAAAAGCACCCTGGTGTCAAATCCCAAAGCACTGCATACTGACCTCCTGGGGGCGGGGGAGTCCTTGAGACGGCACCAGAAATGTCCCCCTAGGCTGGAGCCTGAGTTGGTGCTGGGGGGCTTCAGGTCACCAGCCACAGACACACCTCAGCCCTGGTGGCTGGCAGGTGGCTCCCATAGGGCGACTCACCTACACGCCCATGGGCACCTGAGAGAGGCCCCAATGACTCCCACCAGCCTGTGACCTTGGGCACCTTGTACGTCGTATGACCTCCCTGGGCCTCTGCAAAAGGGAAACCAGGAGAGATCCCTCTCCGGGCAGGTGTCAGGAGGGTATGTGAGCGACTGCAGGTCTGCCACAGGGCTGCCACAGAGAAGCCAGGGCCCTGCCCCCACTCTGTAGCAGCCCCAGCTTCTTCTCTTCCCATTCCCCTGGGGACCAAGCTGCTCCTGGAACTAAGGTCAGCGGTGGACACGGTGGGCAGGGAGCTTCAGGCCAGACAGGCGCAAGAGGGGCTTTGGGGGAAGGGTCTGGAGTGTGGGAAGCCCGCAGGCCCATCGTGGGGCTGGCAGCGAGCAAGGTGGCTGGGGGCCAGGAGGCCCAGCAGTGCGACCCAGAGTGTGGTCACCTCTTCAG
Source organism: Castor canadensis (assembly GCF_047511655.1). Lineage (NCBI taxonomy): Eukaryota > Metazoa > Chordata > Mammalia > Rodentia > Castoridae > Castor > Castor canadensis. Next base: position 147,932,520 of record NC_133395.1, on the reverse strand, counting down.
GCCTGATGCTCCACTGAGGGCTGGATGGACTCTTCCTAGAACCGTCACCCTCAGCGTGTCCACCCCAAGCCGTGGGCACCCTGGCCAGACCTCCGGCACCTTCCGGCCACCGGGAGATGCTTGTCTGCTTATCAGTGGTGCCCCGTGACTCTTGACAACTGTCTCCTTATCAGCAACTCACGACCCGCCACCCCTGTCCATGTGGCAGGTCGTTCCCCATACTCCAGCCTCAGAGCAGATGTCCTCTGGGTTACGCAGGGCCAGAACAGGACCTCTCTCTCCTCTCAGGCTGCTGGAGCCATGGGTGAGGGTGTAGTGGGTCCTCAGACATGAGCTGTGGGCACAGGCCTGGGGAAGGTGGACACCCCCCCCACCAGGGAAACTGAGGATCCCGCCCAGCGTGGTCCCCGAAGCGTGGGTGGGTGCTTTCCCCCTGCTGGCTGGTAGCGAGAATCGGGAGATCCGGCTGATTGCTGGCTATCTGCCGTCATCATGCAGCCCATATCTGACGAGGAAACCATTGCTTCATTCCCACACCACACCCTGACACAGGGCCCTGCTTGGTGCCCACCTACCTGCCTGCCCCCAGAGGTGCCACCCAGTCCCATGGGAGCCCACCTGAGGCTGCCCTGTGCTGTGGCACTGTCCACCAACTGCGTGTGTCTTCCTGTGCCCTGGCCCTACAGAGCGCTCCTCACACCCAGCTTCCCAGAGGACCCAGAGGCAGTCCTGTTCGCTGAGCCTGCCACGTGCCCCTTTCTCCCACCTCTACTTTCCCTCCTCCTCACAGGCACTGGACCCTGGCCTCACTGGGCCTGTGCTAGTGACCCCTCTGTATCTCCAGTCCAGGTTCCTTCCAGGAGCTCCAGACCGCACACAGTCGTCCAGGAACGGGCCTGAATCCACTTTACAAAGGACTCGAAAATCTCCACAGCCAGGCTTAGCAAGGCATCTTGTTCAAACCTGCCTCACTGCTGGGCACCCACCTTAGCTGTGCTCAGCGGCCCTGGTAGAGGCTGGCTAGGCCTCTCCCAGTCCCTCCCGGGCCCCGCACACCTCAGTCGTGGTGAATTGTCCCAACCCTGATCCCCTCATTCTTCAGCTTGGCTATGGGGTCTCTTCCCTGGCTAGCTGCTCCTGCCTCGTCCCGCTGGCCTCCCACAGATCCAGGCAGGTCACATGTTGGAAAGAGAGAGGCAGCTGGGGGTGGTGCTGCTGCTGGTGGGGCGGAGGTGTGGTCATCACGGCACTGATGTTACTGATGGAGACGAGGCTCGTGATGGAGGAGAGGTTAATGATGGTGGAGAAGTCAAGGATGGAGGGGAGGTCAGTGCCTACCAGTCCAGGCCTCTGACCTGTTCTACCTCAGTGGGCCGGGTCCTCAGGCAGAAGTGACCTGCATGTTGGCAGAAGCCCAGGCTCAAAAGATGAGAGGGACAGGGAGTAGTGACGGGAGATGTAGAGAAGCAGAGAGCTGTGGAGTGCGTGGCCATAGGTCACTCGTGGGTCTTTCCTGGGCCCCTTCTGTGACAAGTGGTAGTGGCCACAGGCCCTTGCACCTCCGTGAGGCTCACTGGGCCCCAATGGGCTTGGGAGGGACTGATGGGTCCCACCCTGGGCAGAAGTCTCTGCTCATTTTGGACCTCAGTGATCTGTGTGGGTCAGAGGGAGGCAGAGACCCAGCAGCTTTTACTGGGGACAGCTCTGTGGTGAGAAGTGGCTGTTTGTGCAGTGCCATCCCTGTCAGGCCCGTGATGACGTGACAAGGGCAGGGTGCCAGGTGGCTCAGTGGCCTCCACTGCAGGATGGTGCTGCCTCCCAATGCTGGTCCCTAGTGGTGGTGGGTCAGTCTGCTTAGAGGCCTTTCTTAACTGGGAAGAATACATCTCTGGGCCTCTTCCCAAATCCATCCCTACTCTCAATTCCACCTATGCTGAATCCCCAAACCTGTGCTGAACCCCTAGCCCTTCTCCAACTTTCTCTCCCTTCAAGGCCACAGACAGTGCTGCCCTGCCCCTGGCTCCCACATATTAACAGCAGCCAGAGATCCTGGGGTCATCAGCCCAACGGCTCCACTCCTGGGGCATCGGCTCCTGCAGGTCCCTGTAGAAGGTCTCTGAAATCCCAGCTCACTGCCCCTCTCTGCTTCTGCTCTTCAGGGCTCTCCAGATCCCCACACTGTGGTCTCCTCTGCAGTCTGTGCCCCAGCATCCTGGCTGCCACCCTGACTCTCTGCAGCCAGGCTCCAGCTGCTGGCCGAGCCAAGCTAATTAATGTCTCAACTCCTTTATCAACCCCATGCTAATTACTCTTTTTAATCAAGGCTGCTTGAGGAGGCTCCTGGAGTGCAGCAGAGCAGGCAGCCCCTACACCCCCTGGCTACAGCCCTCACTGCTGCTCCCTGGGCCAGTCCTCCTCCTCCAAAGAACTACTGTCTTTTCAACACTGTGCCAGGTAACCCCCTGGTGGGAGGGGCCCTCTCACCCAGGTCAGGGCTATGGAGGACAGACAAGGCTGCACTGGGAGACTGGAGGCCATGAGTGAGGCTGGCCTTGACTCCAGAATAGAACCTAGAAATGTTAAATACATGTAGAGGCTATCTAGGCAGAGGCTGGGGAGGCCCAGGACTTCGGTAACCCTGGATCAGATGAGTGTTGAAGGGTTTTGTGCCACCTCACTGAGGGCCCTGGATCCTGGCACAGTTCCTGTAGCTTGAGGTGAGGAGCCCTACTTCTTGCCCCACTGAATCCTGGGGAAGACATCCATCCACTCGTGTGCTCCGGACACACACGTGCTTCACCCCACGCACACCAGTCCCACCCTCCTTCACCCCACTCCCTCGCAGACCCACAGTGGTAGGCTGACAGACAACCCCTGCTTGAGTGCCCACAGGTCCAGAGATCCCCATGCACCTGACAGAGATGCTGGCACATGGATACACAGGCATATGTGTACACGTGTGGCCACAGGCCTGGGAGGACAGAAGCCGCCCCTTCTGCCCCAGGCCCCAGGGTTTCCCGTTTATCAGCCGTTATCTATCAAAAATATATTAACCCAGAGCCTGTTTCCATCAGAGTCTCGATTCAGGGACACTTCCAGATAAGCCTTATCTCCCTGCTGGTGCATTAGCCCCGACGTTGGGGGCCTGCCAATCACATCGCCCCTCTGTCCCGCCTGTGGCAGGCTACCTGCTTGTGACTTCATCCATGTGGCAGGCTGCTGCTCCCACTCCCTTTCAGGACAACACACTTCCAGCACTGGGGAATCATCACAGTTCTACCCAAGGCACCAAGGCCCAGGGAGATCAGCTGCAATCCATGCTGATCCTGCAAGTCTGTGGGCTGGTGGCTGCAGGGGGCTGGGTCCTCTGTCGCCCCCTCCTCCATAAACACCAGGCTGGGCAGCCTGTGGGCAGTGTCACTCTGAGGGAGAACTGCCTGCCGCTCCCGTTCCTGCCCGCAGCCTGGGGTGGACCGCACCTTCAAAGGCTGCACGCCCTGGCTTGACCCCACTAATGGGTGCTTGGGTTTCCACTGATGCCAGGCCCGGCAGAAGCCCCCTCCTGGGGCTCAGCCATTCTTAGGCCACACTGACAGCTGTCCACACTGCACTCTTGGGGTCCAGGAGGCTTCTGGGTGGTTACATGCCTTTCCCAGCTGCACAGCTGTGAGCTGATCTCACCTTTGTGTGCCTCAGTTTCCTCTAATGGGGTCCACCTCCTCCCTGGGGCTTTGAGAACAGTCTTCAGCAGAGATACGGGGAGGGGTGGGGACCCTCACAGAGGTCCTGGAGATGGCTGACTTGGGCCCTCCGTCTCTCGCAGGGGAGGTATCTGCGGCCACTCCCCAGCTTCGGGAAGATGATCAGCACTGCTTGTGACCTCAGCCCCACAACCTGTAGGGCAGTGGTTCCTCTTTCCCACTGAGGGGGGCTCAGGGCTGGGGCATGCCCCAGGTCACACACTCCATGCAGGGCACAGCCTAGCCTGTAGGAGCACTGAGGATGAGCTTCACGTTCCTTGGTCAGGGAGGGTGTCCAGCTGGGAGACCAAGGGCCCGAGAATGAGGATGGCCAGAGGCCTCCACACTAAGATGGGAGTCCAGAGTGGGGTTCAGACCCAGCTCCGCCCCTCGCTGGTGCTGGGAGGCGGCAACCCAGGAAGGCCTCGCCAGTCTCTGCTCTTCCTGCAGCTGCTGGCCCTGCCTTCCTTGGACATGTGCAGGCTGGATAGGGCTGAGGACCTGGCAGGAGGGGTCACTGTGGCTGAGACATTTGCTCAGGTGGCAGCAGTGGGGTTCCCCAAAGTTTGTGGCAGCACCCCATGTGGAGACCCGCCCTGCTCCATTGGGGCCACAGCACTGGGAGACAAGCAGCATTGGCACCAGCTGCCACAGTGGTGGCAATGGTCACACTCACATGCACCATTCTTCTTCTTTGGGCTGACGCTCATGTCAGGGGATTGACTGGGAGAAGCAAGGGGCCCACAGGGCCCCAAGTTGGGAGCAAGGGCTGCCTGGACCTCTGGTGGCCTGGCTGCCAAGCCCAGACCCTGCCTGCCCTCTGGGTCTGCTGTCTCTGTGACTGACTAGTGCCTTGCCTCTGGCTGCCTGGGGCTCTTGGCCAAAGGTGGTGGAGGGCGACAGAGAGCTGCCGTGGTTTCTCCTGCAAGCAGGAGGGACTGGGCTCTGAGGCTGGTGTATTTAATTAGGGGCTGCTTCGCTGACCAGCCACCACACACAGGGATGTTGTGTTCCATGCGTCGCTCCTTTTCCCTTTGCCTTCAGTTTCTGGGGCTTAACAGCCCCAAGTCATTTGATCGCAACCTACCTATTAATATTTTTAATGCCATTTTTGCAAATTAAAGCATAATGCACTGATTCCCAGGATAAGAGGCAAGTCTCTGTCCGTTTGCAGACCAAATAAAGGAACGCTGTATATCTGTTCACCCACCAGTGCCTGGAAAAGCTTCCAGTTCCCTCAGTCAGCTGGTTCCATTCTTGCCTTTCTGAGCCCCATACTGACCTGCGGGGTGAGTGGCCCGTGGGTGCAGAGGCCACAGAAGAACATGGGTAGGGCTGGTCCCTGGCCCAGCAGTGTGTCCTGCACCAGGCTGTCGCTGCCCTTACCTCCACCCTTGGCAGTGTGTTGTCCCCAAACCTGAGAGCAGGGGCCTAAGCACTGTTGGTGTCAGGACAGAGGCAAGCCCAGCCTGCTCTGCCCCATGTGCCAGCCCCTAGTCCATGGGGCCCTCCCTGGACTCCACTGCATGGAGAACCCTATTTTCCAAGGGCTAGGAGCCAGAACACAGGGAGCCCTGGGCTCAATCCTCTGGCCATTTACAGAGGAGCCCTGGGAACAGCCTTGGGGAGGGGTGGCGAAGCCAGAGACAGACAGACCAGCAGGTGGGCTGGGCCTCACACAGGGCATTTATTTGCATCTGCCAAGGGCCATCTATCTACCTGGGCATTAGACTTAGGCCCTCCTGCCAGCCCAGCACCCCAGTCTCTTAAGGGGGCTGCTGCCAACAGGACTGTGGGGAGGTGGTTGGTAGAGGCCCATCTGGGTGGGCATTTGGCACAAAGTCTGGCCGTTGGTCAGTCCCTCAGGGAGACTGGACCATGCGCTTGTGGGTGTCGAAGATGTAGCGCTTGAAGGACAGGCTGAGCGATACATGCTGTGTGGGCTCTGGCCGCTCGGTGCCCTCCTCCTGCTTGGCGGCCTCCCCGCGGCCAGCTCGGCCACGCTTCTTGAGGACAGGTGTCAGGATCTTCTTGGACTCTGGGCTGAGGCCACCTGCAAGGCAAGGGGGCGCTGTCACTTCCACACCCACAGGCACATGGCATCTTGGATAAGCCCTCCAAGAGGGACTTGGATGAGTCCCTCCCAAGCCCAGACCCCAGGCCACCCTGGACTCACCTACTGACTCCCAAAGACTGAGGCCTATTCTGTCACCCAAACCTCCATGATTTTGGTTCCCCTGACCCCATCCACCCTGCAGGCCTGTCAGGCGGACCAGATCCCCTGCTCCCGTCTGGGGGCTGCTGCCCTGGCTCCACATGGTCCATGCCTTCTGGTGTGAGCACCACCTGCCAGGCCTGGTGTTCAAGGGTCCCTGGCTGGGTGTTCCCAAATGCCCCAAGATGCCTTCCTGCCCTGTACACTTGGGGGGCTCCTGTGCCCTCTGGCCCCTAGTTAGGATTGACTGATGGGAGCTCCAGCAGGTCAGAGTGGAGGAGAGAGCAGCTGGCCAGAGCTCCTGAGAGGGTCTCTCCTCCTTGGCTCTGGCAGATGTTGCCCATCCCAGAATGTGTTCTCACAACCCTCTGTGGGCTCTTTGGGGCTTAGCTCCTCACCACACCCACAGCCTCTCAGGTGCTGCTGGCCCCTTGCTTGCTTCCAGCCCTCTGCCACTGGAAGAAGCCTCTGCGTCCTCCAGCACATGGTGCGAGAGCCACTCACTGTGGCTTGTTTCTTACATTTTTAGTTGACAAACTGCACATATTTACGGCCTATGACGTGATGTTTCAGTAGCTGCATACAGCAGGCAATGACTGGACCAAGCTTGCTAACATGTCTGTCACTAAACACACTACTTTTGTGATGAGAAATTTAAATTCTACATTTTCAGGTAGAAGGTTGGGCAAGGTCTGCAGGTATCGGCCAGCACTAAGGGGTTCCTTCCTCCCCCGATACTGCCTGGGGCGAGCCTTCTCTGAGAAGAAAGCCTCCACGAGGCTCAGGCCACAAGCTCCAGCGCCGACAGTCCTGGCTGGACGGTGAGTGGCTTAGTCCAGAAGATGCTGGCCACCTCTTCATTCTCCATATGAAAAAACAGAAGCCTAAGAGGGCAGGGTCCTCACTAAGGCCCCCAGTGAGTGTGGAAGAGGCAGGATTTGAACACCAGGGCCTCATCTGGTGGCTAAGCAGACTACTGCTCTACCCAGAGTGAAGGCAGGGACCCACCTGTAAGTGGACTTCTGATGCTGGTTCTGAAGAGGGACACAGGGCATCCTGCCCTGGCCCTGCTGCTCTAGATAATTAAAAAAGTGACAAAGGAGGGTGGATGAAGGGAGGTCTGCCCCGCCGCATGCAGGCAGAAGCGAGATGGTGGACCACTTCAAGCTCTGTATCCCCTGGGAAGGTGGGGAGCACAGCTGTTGCTCACAGGGCTCTGAGCCAGGCTGCCTACTGTGCACCTGCCAGAGAGTGCCACTGTGGACACAAGGGACTTGTCCCCTGGGGGAGGTGCCCTCTTGGGGCAGCAGGCCCTCTGTGGAGGCAGAGTGCAGCTCTTCAGGCCCCACACCTGGGATCTGCTGTCTTCCTGGGAGGGACACAGATTGTGGGGCATGGGGAGGGCCCTGGGCCAGTGCCCTCGAGCAAGTGCCAGGCTTGCAGGTCTCTGAGTTCCTGAGGTAGAGCATGCTACCCTGCTTCCTTCTGCAAACAGAGAAGGTGGCTGGCACCAGACCCTGACAAACGGCATGGACGGCCCGTCTCCCTCTGGTGCCAGGAGGTCTGATGTCTGACAAGGCATGGGGCTCCCTGGCGTCTGCGCCCTGCTGGGGAGACAGGCGTGGCCCAATCGGCAGTCCATCTCGCCAGTGATGGCTCTCGTTACACACGATGCATACCTCACACAGCCCAGAGTAGGGAAAGCCAGAAAATCTATCTGGCACCAGAGAGACGTGGCCATTCAACTGTTCTAAAGATGGCCAGCTTGTATACCTTGCTCCCTTACAGAGGCCTGGGAGCAGTACTCCGAGAGCCCTGTCCATGTGGTGCTGGGATTCATGGCAAATGCCACCTTCTTCAGTCGACTTTTCAATGCTTGGCTGAATAGTAAACGTGGCTGAAGCACATACCAGGGAGTGAGGAGTTGGAGCTTTGGCCTCCCAGCCAGGCTTGGCAGTGCACAGCCCAGGGCAGGCCACACTCTCCCAACCTGCCCCGGGTCTGACCCTTAAAGATGCCTGGGTCACACTGCAGGGCCAAGTGGTTGAGTGTGCAGCCCAGACCCAGCTCCCATGAGTTTCTGTCTGAGAAAGGCTGATAGAAAACGAGGCAGGAGTGTGATGCCCAGATAGTGTGAGGGCAATCAAGGAAATGGCTCTGTTCGTCCCCGCAGGGTGGAGGTGGCTGCTGTGGTGTGTGCCAAACACAGGGCTCACTGAGGAAGAATGTGGACCCAAGGCTAGATGACAGGGACTGGCCATGTGATTGCTGGCAAGGGTCTTGCAGACCAAGGGAAGCTAAGTGCCCAGCGCATAGGGCACCATGTGCCATCTCTGTGGGGGCCAGGCACTGCTGGGGTCAGGGTGAGTGGGTATGCAGCCCATGCTCAGTGAGTCTGCCCACCTGCCTGGCGTCCGTGTCGTATGGCCTGGTGCCCACCCTGCCACTCCATGCTCTTGGACCTTCCTGAGTTACCCGGGGAGTTGCAGTGCTTCCTGCCCCTGTGCCTCCTCCTTGCTGTTCTCCCCAACACCCAAACACACCTCCTTGAGTCTCTGACTTTGCTGGGCTCCCATCCAGGAAGATGCACCTCTGGAGTTCGAGCGATTCCCATTTCACTTCCTCCAAGTCACTGTCCAGATGTCACCCCTTGGTGAGGCCTCGTGACCCCCTTGTCATCATACCCTAGTGCTGCCCTGCCTTGTTAACCCACTCCTGTTCTCCTGATGCTCTTACCACTTTGTAGCAGGTTCTATAGTTTCATTTTGGTGTTTGCTGTCTGTGCCTGCTGAAATGACAAGTCCCATGGTAGCAGGGATTCTTGCCTGTCTTTTTACTGTGGTGATGCCGCTCTGAAGACTATGGCTCACAGCAGGCACAATACTCCTCAGTAAGTGCTGGATGAGTCTGTGGGGCCACGGGGGTGAATCTCTGCTTCCCAAGAACTCAGAGACCAGGCATTCAAAAACAGTCCAGAGATAAGCACTTACATGGTCACCATGTGGAACCAAGAAATCCCCTTGCAGGAAACAAACAAGCAGGGTGAGATTCGGCCTGAGTTTGTGCACAAACTCAGCCCCACAGCATGGAGGTGCCGCAGTCTCACAGTGGCTGCCCTGTCTGTGCGTTTGATCATGAGGGGATCATGTGTGCTGTGTCAGTTACAGAGGGGATCTAAGACCGAGAAGGGACATTCAGGACGAATGCAGTGTCTGCCTACTGTAGACCAAATCCACTGCTGCTCTGCAGGGGGAAACGTGACGCCAGTGAAAGACAGGTTATGTTAGCTCAAGCAACACGAAGTCAAGATGTTTGGAATCTTTCCACTGTGGCTGTGGGTGCAGAGGAAAGAGCGGGAAGTGGCTGTGCACAGGTGTCCCAGATCAGGGATGTGCTGTGAGTGGTGGTTTTTCTTCCTGTCTCCTTTTCTGTATTGCCTCAGGTATCTCCATGACCTTGGGTTGCTCTCCATGACATCTACTACTCATGGACATCTCCACGGCAGCCACTAGTGTGGATTCCATCCAGTGTCCAGTCCTGAGCCCAGGGCAGGTGCATCGTGCAGCCTCGCACTGAGGGAGAAGGGTGGGCAGGGGGGTATTTGTCTCCACTGCCCGGTGAGGTCAAAGCAGCCAACCAGCCAGGAAGCTCGCTGGTGCCTCTAGGTCAATGGTCATGTGTCCACCTCCATGAGAGCTGCAATGTCAAGGTCTCTGACTGCTGCTTGCACTAGGCACAGTGACAAGATACAGACTGAGGAACTGGCCTCTTTGTCCCCACAGCTTCCCTGGGCATCCATCTGACCACATGGAGCCTCTGGGCTTGGTTATAGAGAGTTGCCTGGTGCCCACCCCCCAACTCGGCCGCACTCTTGCTCATTCTCTGCCCTACCGAGCCCTGTTCTTTAACCACAAGTTACCCAGCGGGGCCTCTGAACACGGGTCCCTGTCTGGAAGGCTCTTCCTGCCTTTTCTACCTGGCAAACTCAAACTCTGCCAATGCCGCCCTGGAAAGCACCCCTCACTGACCCAGGCAGAACGGAATCTGCCCCAGAAGCCCCACTGAGCACCACGTTCCGCTATGGCTGCTGCAGGGCACACTTCTGCCTCCCCAGTGCTGGGTGCGGGGCCTGGTGTGCAGGGCTCTGGGAGGTCTGCTGGACGGAGACAGGGGTGTAATTGCCACTTCCATGTACTCACGCCCAGGTGTGCAGGACAGCAGGGTGAGGGCCAGAATGTTCCAAGGAAAAGCCCAGACTCCGACCCCAGGCTGGCCTGGTTGGACGTCCAGTGTCCTTCCTTTCCCGGGTGCTGAAGCGTAGCCCCTTACTGGCAGGTCAGGCATGAAGGATAAGGAAGGCTTCCCTTCTCCCAGGGCTTGGGGCCCAAGCCTGCTCTGTTCCCCTTCCAGCCCAGACCCCAGGATGCAATGGAAGTGGGCGGCAGTGACCCTGGTGACATTGCTACTAGTAGCTTCCTGCAAGGACCTCTCCCAGGGCCAGGCTGGCCCTTTCTCACCAAGTGCCAGCCCCACACAAAAGCACAATGGGCTGCAGACCGCTGGGTCTTGGCTAGGGCCAGGGGCAGTGGGGGCGGGGGGGAATGCGGGAAGCCTCCCTGACAGGGCATCAAAGGCCAGTAATTGCCTCCAATTGCTGGCATTGCTTTCATGTTGGGGGCCAGACTGAAAGAAGGGTTTCCATGCTGGTGAGTGGCTGGCACCCCCCAGTGGGAACTGAACCCTTGCAGGCAGTTGGGGTCACCAGGCCCTGGGGATTCCTGGGGCTGGGGCCGCTGCAGTCACTTGGCACCCCCCCTGCTGTGGTGGCAGCAGCAGCAGGAAGAGCTAGAGCAGTGGGTGGGGTCTCCTTTGGGGACAGCATCCTGGTGGTGCCTGAGGGCTGGCAGCTAGGCTGGCCGGAATGGCTGGGCACAGAGGCCAGGCAGGACGTAGGAACGAGGCATAACAGGCTGAGAGAGGAGGGTGACCTGCCTCTGCCAGGTGGTCAAGGGTGCGCAGGCAGCACAGTACCCGGGACACCTCTCAGTCTGGCTGGTGGGCATGGGGGTCTGTTGCTGAGGGCAGAGCCGAGAGTAGACCTGGTCAGGAGATCAGGGCAGGCGATAGGAACGGGGAGCAAAGGTGAAGTAGTCCTAGCACAGGGCTACTTGTCTTGTACAGACAAGCGGCCTTTTTGGCAGCCGTGTTGCAGGCAACGAGCCGAGGTGTAAGGTCTTGGTCCCACAGCAGCGTGGTAGAGCTAGGGTCTGAACACAGATCCTCCGCCAGCTGTGGCAGGACAGGGCAGCCTGAGCCTGGAGGATAGGCAGGGGAGATAAGGGGCTCCTAACCTGGTTAGGGACAGAGAGACCTGGAGGACAGGCCTTGCAGGGCTAGGGAGATCCAGGGGGCAGACAGGAGCTGGTGTCCTGCTGGGCCCTTCGGAACTTCTGGGAGAAGTGACAGTGTCTTGGGGTCCTCCAATCTCCTTTGTCAGGTGAGGTTCTTCTGTGCTTACTGCCTTAATTAACTGAGCTCATTGGCTGGGTATGATGGCTCCCTGGTTTTTCCTCCTTCCTTTCCTTGCTAGGACCCCATATGTAAACAAAGATGCAATTTGCTTTAAAAAGATAAGGTGATTAAGTTTTTTCTTTCTTTTTTTTTTTTAATCAGACCAGTATTTGGCTGTCCCTGTAACAAAAGGAATTAGGGGAAGGCAGGTGACAGACAGGCCTGTCATGCATGTTCTTCCCAGGCTCTCAAGCGCACACTTGATGGGCTCACGCGCCCCTTTGATTGTGCAGAAGCGGAGGCAGCGGGAGCCCAAACCCCTATTTTGATGTCTTAATGTTGTCTAATTCCTCCTTTAACTTACATTAAGCTTCTTAGCAGCAATGATGAATTCTTCAAAAACAAAAAAGGACCCTTTGCAGAAATATTTCTCCCGCCATGTAAACCGAAATGAGAATGCAGTCAAAGCTTCGGAGATTGGCTGGCGTGGGGAGGGAGAACAGCACATTATGAGGGATGTCTTTTTAAGGCAAACACGAAACCTTTCTCATCTAGGCAGGAAAGGTCTTGGTCTAAAGACTCAGATGGAGGCTTAGTCTTCACGAAAGGAAGTTTGCTGTCCTGAGTTCTGGTTCTCCAGAACTCTTCTCTGGAAGAAGGATCAGCAGAGTCCTGAATGAGTTCTTCCCCATGGGCTCTTGCAGGCTGGCACACCACTCAGGAAGAGTGGACAGAGTACTGCATGGCGGGGGCGAGTGGGCAGTGGATTGCACCTGGACAGAGGCCAGCTACCTCTGTGGGCAGGGTTTTGGGAAGGTGAGTTGGCTGCCTGCTCCCAGGGCTCTTCCTATGGTTCCTGGGCAAGACAGGTCTGACAGTCTCTGGTGGGGGAGGGGCGAGCTGCTGGGTCTCTGCTGTCACTGGCTAGGGCTACCTCTGGTGTTGCCACCACAACCAACTGTCATAGCAACAGCTCACGCAGTGGGGATTACACTAACACCACCTCACACCAGCCTCAGGACATCCCACAAGTTGTTGCACAGGCCAATGGTGTGACAAGGTGCCCGCCTGGCCTTAGCCTGGCATCCTCCTTCTCCAGTAACCGGCAGTGGAGAGGCCAAGGCCACAGGGCGCCTCCCAGGTCAGCACAGCCTGAGCTGGAACAGATGCTGTCGGCCAGGACTTGGATGCTGCTGGTCTCTCCCACACACAGACTGACCCTGAAAGTAGCCTGAACGCAGGGAGGGGTCTGGAGGAGGAAAGACTGTCTCATATGAGGTGGCCTGGCCCTGAGTGACCTACAGATGGGCCAAGCCAGTGCCTTGTGATCAATTAGAGTAAGCCCCAGGGGCAGTCAGAGTGAACGCTCACCATGCCTCGACTGTGCCAGTGCTATCCAAGGTGGGACAGCTGCACCTCAGCTGCACGGCCACCCCTGGGTGTGCACTAATTCTACACCCAGGGACTGAGGCCCAGAGATATTCAGTAACTTGTCCAAGGTCACACAGGGAGGACATGACAGGTCTGAGCTCAAGTTACCCTGCTCAGATTCATCTTCCCACTCTTCTCTACGGTGCTCACAGGTGCCAGCGTGTACCACTGCATGGTGCCCTGGAGATGCACTGTTGCAGGCGTGGCAGCCTCTGAGGCCAGTGGAGGAGGGGGTGTTCCTGGTGGCCTCCCATGGAGCACTGTCCCCCCCACCATGCAGAGAAATGAATTTTAATGCCCCAAATACTCCCTCCCCAAGTGTGTACACTCTTTAACAGCAGTTAATCTTCAATTAAAATACCTAGAGCAGAAACTAAGATAACTGGTTTAAAAGGTAGAGCTATTGACAATAAAAATCTTCTTCATATTGCTTTTCTTTAAAAAATTCCACGTATTAAAAATGTCATTTTTATGACTTGGGGAAGAAAAAAAGCCATCCAGAATAATGAGGGTGAACAAAGGCTCGGGGAGCAGTCATTTTCCAGGGCCCATGTGTGGCATCCTGATTACTGTATCAGCCCTATTTCCAGAGCAGAGGGAGAAGCAGGCGCGGTGACCAGCAGCAGTTGTCCTCTCCAGCTGACAGGCAAAGGGCAGGGATGGCTCAGCATCAAGGGTCCCTATCCATGCTCCCGAAAGCTGCAGACCCCGACAGTTTATCCCCCACTGCCGCGCAACCAGGCACCCTGTGATGGTGCTGATGGCTGTGAGCCGTGCACAGGAGCAGATCCCAGGTTTGGCCTGTGGCTTGGTGGCTGTGACAGTGGTGCGTGTGGACAAGCCCACCTAGAATGTCAGCACCCTTGTCCGGCAGGCATCGTCAGGGAGCATGGCCTGACCTCTGTCCCCAGGAGCCCCTTCCTTCCAGCCTTTGTGCCTATGCTCTACCTGCCTCATGCCCGGGGTCTCACAGCACAATGGGGACACTGGACTGCTGCTGGCCCAGCACCACCCAGCACAGGTACACTTGGACTAGAGCAGCCTTCACCTTGGTGCTATGACATCTTTCTTTGGAAATACCCTCAGTGGTTCTGGCTGGGCTGGGCTTCATCCCCACATGGCTGTAGGTTCTGTCATCCACTGTGGCTGGGGAGTTCACTCACAGCTAGGGGACACTGCCTAACAGTCCTAGAGAACAGGCCTTATCTCTGGAACATTTCCCACCAAGACCTGGACCAGCACTGGGGCCTGCGCTGTATTTGCATGCTTGCTAGCTCATGAGTGCAAGGGCTCCTGTCTAGAAATCTCTAAAAGGAAGCTGTTGTCACAACCCTGGTCTTGGGCCTGGACCTACATGGCCAGGCCAGTGCCACGGGATGGTACCCTGGCTGTGTGGGGATGTGTGTAGCCATGCATCTCAGCCTCTGTGTCTGGGACATTGCCCAATCACCCTACTACTCTGGCAAGGAGGGACCCACAAAGAGGCTGAGAACTGTGCATTATGGGCCCCCGGGCAGGGGCAGGGAGGTCCTGAAAATGAGCTCTGCTCTGAAGACAATATCCCTCTTCTTTGTTTTAAACAGTGTGTGGCAGCCTTAACCTACAAGTGCCTGTGTGCTCATTTGTGGCCATATGTCAGCCACCTGAATGGGCTTCTGCAGGCCTGGAGCAGGAAGGCCTGGCTCTGAAGACCCCGATGGGCCAAGGGAACCTTCGTTAGAAACAGCATCCAGGCAGGGGCCTGGGCGGGGCTGGACCCATTACTCCCTTCTCCCAGCACAGCATCCCACGGAGCTTGTGAGAGCCAGCTGTAAGTCCTACTCATCCTCTATGTGCCAGGCCTCACCCATCGTCCTCCATACCCTGTCAGTCTATGCACAGTGACCACTGTGGTAGGGTTGAGGTGAAACAGACCAGCACAGCAGGGGTCTGGACATCATGCTGAGAGCAAATGTGGATGGGAGGGTAGCCTTCAGCCACTGGGGAGCGAGGACCACAGGGTAGGGGCATGTTGTGTGCTCTTCTAGAATCCTCAGGGACAGAAAAGGGCTACGTCCTGCTCTGGGGTTACCTGACAACACCAACCCGTGTTAGGAGTAATGACTCTGGGTGCCACCTGTCTTGAACTTGAAGCCTTATGCCTTGGCCCACAGGACAGATCCTGTGCAGATAGCAGATGCGTGGAGGGAATGCTCTGAAGGAGCTGAGGCAGCCTGGACTCCCTCACTTAGGATGAGGGATGGTGGTCCTGTCTCCTGAGTGGCCCCTTTGTCCAGGTTCATTCCTGGTGGGCAGTGCTGGGCCTAGCACTGCCTGTAAGTCAGGCAAAGAGGAAGCAGTGAGAGTGGTAGGGCATGAGCCAGGTGGTCCCTCAGAACCACACCTGTTGCACCCACTCCTGTCCTCCCACTGGCCAGCACGCATCCCTTCCTAACGCCCATACCTGGCTCAGTGCTCTGGGAGACTGAGCCAAGGGCTGGGCTCTGGGCAGTAAGAGCTGCCAGCAATAGTGAGCAGGTCCTCTGCCATGGGTGCCTAGCACTGCCCATGTCACTCTTACAAGCTGGGTAAGGAGGCAGCAAAGGACATGCTGCTGCCCCAGAGGCAGTTCATAGAAATCATTGCTGGAGGGTTGGGCATTACAGATTCAACTGCTCTTCCTTTTGGATGTATTCCCTGACTCACCTTCCCGCTGTCCCTGGGCAGGACTCTCTGGGGTCAGACACTAAGTGCTTCCCCTGCAGTGTGGCCACTCAGAACCACACATGGGCCCCACCTCCAGGCGCCTGATGCTGTACAAACTTGCACCGAGCACCTGCTGGGTGTCAGGTACACAGACAACCATGAGCAGGCTTGGTAGATGTGGCCCAGTCCAGTCAGGGAGGCTGGGAGCCTCAGCAGTGACCTGGGTGCTCTCAGCACAGAAACACAGAGATGCATGAGGTCCCACAGGAATGGGTACCAGGAAGTGAGCTTGGAAATGTGCCTTGGAAGGGAGAACCCATCCTGAAGACCATGGGAGACCAGGCTGGGGTTCCATCAATGTCAGCTCTGTCGATGGCCTCTGCCCATGCCTGGCTCCTGCCACGATGAGCAGCCTCTGATGGAGTCCCCCTCAGGAGTCCAACCTCAAGGATCAGAACACAGGGGACACCTGGGTAAGCTACCCTAGCCAAGAAGTGCTGACCCTCCTTCCCTGGTGTGGATGAAGCTAAGCGTCCTGAGAGATACCCACAGCTGGGAGGGAGCTGCCCTGGCCTTCGAGAGGCATAGCACAGCTCCAGCCACCATTGCAGAGGATGAAGCTGGTCTGAGAGCCCAGCACTCACTCAGGGCACATAGTCCACACGTTATTTTAATTAAAATGTGGACTGGCTGGGTGCTCACTTTATGCCATGGGCTGGCATATCCTGGCTAATGCAGGCAAAGGGAACACACACAGCCCAACTACCAGGGCAGAAGCTCTGGTGGGGACAGGTGACACCAAGAAGACCTGTCCTCCAGCAGTTGTTGATGGGTGTGTAGGAGGGGCTCTGCTCCTTCAGATGTAGTCAGGGAGGCCCCAGGGCTATGGAGGCAGAGCAGGGACTGAGGGAGGTGGTGCTAAGAGTAGGGTGGGCAGTACAGGGTGTTCACAGTGCCCATGTGCCTGCGCAGGGCATGTGGCCCCTCAGGATCCACAAAGGGTGCAGCTCTAGGAGTGGAGAGGTGGGGTGGCTGGGGAATCTGTCCAAGCCCTGGGCAGGGCTGAGGCTTGCAAGGAGCAGCACAGTCTGGGACCATCCTGTGCAGCGTGGCTGGGTTTGAAGCCCTGGTTTGTGAAGCCTCCAAACCCCAGGCACAGCCCTCTGCAATGTGCTGTCTCTGGATAGTGAGGGAGGGGTTCCCTTCCTTTGCACCAAGGTGCTAGGTGAGGTCTCTGCATTTGATGAAGGTGTCACCTCTGCTGCAGCACCTCCACCTCCCAAAGCACAGTGGCAAAGCAGCAGAAGACTGGGGCCTGGGTGTCCAAGCAAGCTGCCAGCATGCTCTGGCTCAAATTTCCCTGCCCAAGCCTCTCTCACCTCCTCCTTGGCACCCTGGTTCCTGGGCTCCATCTCCCACCTCCCTCTGCAATCTCTTATACAAATGTCACCTCTAGAGTCCATGCTGGGGCCCAGACTGGCCAATCCAGCTCTGTGATGGGGCGATGAGGCCCCTCAACCAAATGACCCCCCAAGTTCCAAAGAGCAAACTCTGTCTTAACCATGACCTTGATTTGTCAAGAGAAATCAAGACAAATCAAAGGAATAAAAGCCTTGCTATGTTTTCATAAGGCTAAGCACTTTCACAAGACATGGTAAGACAACATAAGGAAAATCCAGAGCTGGTGCCTTCTGTGTTAGAATAAAGTTACTGGGAGCAGTGTACCTCTTATGCTAGGCTTCTCTGCCTCAAGAGAGAGAAGCCCCTTGCTGGTGCCCACATTCAACCAGCCTCGCTGGTGACACAGAAGACGGTGGTCTGGCCACACTGTATGTTCTCTCTCAGCCTGTCACTCTGCCTGTTTTCTCATTGTGAACTGGGCTCAATGAGTCCCTGTTGCCCTCAGCTGATTTAAGGACTAACACAAGATACTGGCGTGCCATGTAGGAGAACTACCACAAGCATCTTCTCTCTACTCTCTATTGCTCTAGCAAAAAAGGCATGTGGTTGTGGAGGAGTGAGTCCTCAGGGGACCCTGAGATCAGAGTGGTGGCAGGGCTTACCACTGACCACAAGACACCTTCACTTGCTGGACACATGGCTCACCTCCCTAAATATATGCCCTGAGTGTGGTATGGCAGGGGCCTGTTGCTTAGCTAGCACACAGGCAGGTGCTGCATAGGTCTGAGCCAGTTACCTCACTGCAGATCCCAAAGGGCGACTCAGCCAGGCTGCACCAGGCCCTAGGGAGGTATGGTATATGGAACCTGCCTTCCCCTCCAGCTGCCAGTGAGGAGGATAGTGCACCTAGTCACGTTGAAGTCACCAGGAGAGCAGGCCCCTCCTGAGGCTGAGCACACCATGCTCCCAGTTGGAGCACATCCATGAAATCACTGTGTCGAATGAAAACCAAAAACTCGCCCAATTTTCCCGTAACTAGACTGTGTTTATGCACTGGGGCTTCCTGTGACCAGGCTGCCAAGCTGCCCAGCAGTGTGGGATCAGGGATGGTTGGGGTTGCTCCCCAGTGCTCAGAATGGACCCCTCCCAGGGGGATGGTCAGAAACCTGGGCTCTGGGCCTGGCTTTGCCGCTGACAGCTATGTGGCCAGGATGGCCACGTGACCTCTCTGGGCTGACTCCTTGCCTGGCAACAGAAGTGGAACAGAGCATGTGTGTCCTTAGTGGCCAAAAGGGTACCAGGGGGACCAGATAGCAAGTGGAACAAGGAGGTTACATGACTCTGTGTTCTAATACCTGCCTGAGTACATCAGGGTCTCTGATGGAGACCCAGGGATGTCTCTGTCTTCCTCCTCTACTGGAACATTAGGTCCTTGGGCAAGTGCTGGCCCCTTAGCCCACAATGCTTTCTAAAGGCTTCTGTCTGCAACCCAGATTCCCACAGCTCCTGGCAGCTGGGTATAGCCAGGGTCTCCTGTGCTCCCTTGCCTACGGCAACCCCCTGTGCCCCTGCACAGCTGACCCATCCTTCAATCAGCAGTCCCTGGCCCTAGGTGGCTCCCAAGGTTCCACCTGAGCTGGCTCATGCTGAGGTACTGGGAGCAGTTCAAGCAGTCTTAGGGTTCCCTACCAGGAAACAGAGAGGCTATCAGGTGGACTGAAGATGGCCCTGAAGAGGCCACAGACCAGCAGCACAGTGACCTTGCACTTACATTCAGCAAACAAGATGGCTGTCTTCATTCATCCACATCCAGACTGAGTCTCACAGATGGCACACTAAATGGCCAGGGTCACAGATGGCAGGTCTGGCCTCACTCTACTCTACTGCCACAACCCATGCAGATTAACCAACAGCTTAGTGTGCAGAGAGGGTTCTGGGCAGGGTGAGCTAGAGGCCCCCAGGCCCTTGATGTGAGCCATCCTGTTCTCCTCTGTGCAGCTTCCTGCCCTCACCTCTGGGTCAGTTCTAGGCTCTGGCCTGGATCCCAAGGGGAACACTCCACCTCTGATCGTGCTCCTGGTGCCCACCTAAGCTGACCCACACCACCCTAACCTCTCCACAAAGCCTTGCAGATTGCCCCTCTGGACATCTGGGAAGACCACTGTCCTCCCTAAGCTAGTGCTGCTTCTGGGTCAGGGTGGGTAAGAGTCTCACCCCTGGGTCAAGAATTATTTAGCACATGTGTACTTAACAGACATCCACTGAGCATGCTGCTAGACTGCAGTGGACATATCCTATTATCCCAGGGTGGAAAGACAAACAGCTAGGACCTCTGGGAGCTAACACAGGCTGGGGATCCACATGCATGTCCTCTCCAAGGACCTGTGCTCACCCAGGAGTGAGGAGGGCCCTGTGAGTAAGGACCACTACCAGCCTAGACATGAAAGAACCAGGGCCTGGGGGGAAAAGCTATGTGCTGAGGACCACAGCTGAGGATGTGGTTGGCAGCTGGAGAACCCAAGGACTCAGCCATTTGGCCAAGTACCTATCAAAAGTTGCAGAGAGTAGTATGCCAGGAGAGACAGAGGCAGGTAAGCTGCTTGCTGAGACATAGGCCAAGGATGGTGTCTGAGGGAAGCTAAGCATGCCGTAGGGAGGAATGAACACAGCAGGGCCTGGCAGAGGGCAAGGTGTGGGATGGAGGAGGCAAATGTGAGGAGAGCAGGGAGCCTAGGAGACCACACAGGCCTTCTTAGATTCTGAATCAACAAGAAACAAGCTGAAGATGAACAGGGACAAGGATCCTGAGGCAAGCTGAGCACTCAATCGTCTCTGGCTATCTCAGCAAAGGCCTCTGTGAGGCACACAGTGAGCAGCCCACAGGAGTAGGCAGCTGTGGTGGGCACGGATGGAGGGCTGCGGCAGCCCAGTGGCCCACCTGGTGCTAAAGCCCCTGGATCCCTGGATGTTGCCTTTGCCCAGCAGTTGGCTCTGGGCTGGCCAGGCCAACTAAGGCAGGCCCAGAGGAGAGCACTTGGGACCTACTGAAACCTGGGAGGTGTGTGGGAGCTAAAAAGCCCAAAAGTGGGAGCAGGGAAAATGTAAAGGAGTACTGCCAAAGTACTGACAAAGGCCCAGGGCTCTGCTCAGTGCCACTTGGGACCTGGGCCACCTATTTCTGATGCTGAGCATAGCAGGCTTGGGGAACGTCCACTTTAATTACTACCTTCTCTGGTTCTGGATGGTTGGGCCCTGGCAGGCCCCACGCATGAGCCTTCCATCTCCCAAGCCCACCTCTTTTCTGCTGTCCCCCAGCTGCTTGGCTGGCACACCTTACTTACTCGTGACCATACTCATGCCACCTCAACCCCTCCACCTGGAAAAAGGTTGCTAAGCTTGCCTTCCAGGAAGTGCTGCAGGCATGGGGAGGCAAAACAGGAGGGGGTGTCAGAGAAGCCCCAGTGCATGGTCAGAAGAAGCAGGGCTCCTGGAGAGAGGCTAGGCCCCACTGCCTCTCATGGGAGGGAGGCTGAGCCCCACGGCCTTTCACTGGCTGTGTGGCCTCAGTGTGCCTGGTCACACGTAGGGCCTTCAGGGCCACATCTGCAAAATGGACAGTCCCACTCTGGGGCCATGGAAGAGTGAATGTAAGAAAGTGCCCAGTGTTCACATGCATGTTCCTTTTCCAGCCCCATTGCAAACTGAGAGGAGGGGTGTGATGTCAGGTGGCAGGCTGGCTCCCATGGCCAGATGCCAGACTGAGCTGATGGGGAGCCTTCCTTTGCCCTCTTCCCAGACTGCTGTGGGGTGAGCTAAGGAGCCAGAGGCCATCTCAAAGTCCAGGCTGGCCTCTGGCTCCTGGGTTGGAAGGACCCACCCCATGACTCACAGACAGCATCTATTTCAGTCACTCTGAAGAGGATTTTTACTTTTCTTTTAAAAGACTGGCTGTGACAGTAAGAATAGCCATGATGAGTGAATGCTCTTTTCAAAGGAAACCTGTGTGTGTTCAAAGTAGGCATGTGACTGCAAGGGACAGGACTGTAGCCCCATTCCTCAGAGGATCCTGCTGTTAAGCCAACCCCTACTCCCAGTGCCTGGGCCCTCATGGCCCCTCATGGCCCTCCTCAGTCCCTTCACCACCCCCATGGGCAGCTCTAGTATTGGTGGAGTTGGCGGGGGGGGGGGTGGTCCATGACAGCAGCTGCTGCTGCCATCCTAAGAGTCCAGTGACAATTCCCAGAGATGGTGTACAGGTGATGCTGGGCTGGGCCTACACAAGTGAGTACCCACAACCCCATCTCAGTGCCCACAGCCTGCAAGCTCTCTGACCTCCTTCAGCCAACTGTGGGGTCATTTGTCACGGCGTGCTCCTCAGCTGATAGCAGGGTCCCAGATGCAGTAGTTCACAGAGCTACGCATGGGGAGCTAGCTATTAAGGAGCCCCGAGGGACTGGAGAGACAAGTGTAGCATGGACAGAGCACTTGTTTCTCAGGAGAAATGGGAACTCTGATGTCTATGTGAAAGCCCCTGAAGTATGTCTGTGGGGCTGGCTTTCCGCTTCCTTGGGTAAATCACAACTACTCCCAGAAAGTCTTCCATTCCCACTTCACCCACCCCCATTCCTGGTGCCCAGGCCTTCTCAGGTCTCCTGTCAGCATCACTATTTCTGCAATATCCACTGCTGCCACCTCCACCATTCACCAGAGAGTTCTCTAAACCAACTTAGCTCATACGTGGCTCATGTGTTGCCGTAAGTGGGAACGTGGCATTCCTTGCCACCAAAAGAGAACCCAGGGCAGCAAACATGCATCATGATGCTCTAGTCCTAGACACAGGACGAGATGGACAGGCCACCTGGACTGCTGCTCACTACCTCCTGGGCTGTCTCTTCTTTGGCCATCCTGCCTGCATTCAGCCTCCTTTCAGAGCCAGGGTTAGGGTCTGGGCTGGGGCTGCAAGAATGGCCTATGGGCCACAGGAGGCTCCTGTGTTTT
This sequence comes from Castor canadensis, assembly GCF_047511655.1. Taxonomy (NCBI): domain Eukaryota; kingdom Metazoa; phylum Chordata; class Mammalia; order Rodentia; family Castoridae; genus Castor; species Castor canadensis. The sequence continues at coordinate 147,910,539 of NC_133395.1, read as the reverse complement.
CTAAGCTGCTAGAAGAGATGGGGAATGGGAGTCACAAGTCCACGAAGTGATGCGTATGACAACCAGCACGTGGCCAGATTGTGTGAACAGCCATGCCTGTGCATAGAATTGATGTATAGTAGGCCAAGTTGTGGGGCACCCCGCACACCATAGCCGCAGGCAGAACTTGGATGCTTGGTGTCTGACTTTGGCCCTTAAAAGGTCTGGCCTGGCCCCTGTATGTGCTTTAGAAACTGTGACTCAATTGTCACCAAGTGTGCCACAATCCCTGTTCTCTGCTGTAGCCCCGAGGCTGGGCTGCTCTCCTGCAATGTATGCCTGGCCTCTGTGGTCCACTCGGTTACACCCTGTCGTGACAACAGCTGCTGGGGTGATGGCCTGGTGGCGCCTCTAGAGAGCCTGCAGGAATCCAGATAGCATGCCACACCTTGGGCAGCCACACTGGTACCCTGGAAGAGGGACAGGGCTGGACAGAGTGCCCCCCTTTCTCTGACTTGTCCTGTGGGGCTAGGAGAAGCATAGTCTGGGGACAGCCTGTCCACACTGCTCCTCTCACAACAGTGTGGGCTGCCAGGAGCTCAGAGGTAGCTGGGGGCAGGAGGCCTGGGACCCTTCACACTAATGCTGTGCTGTACATCTCCTTGGTCAGCCTCGCACCACTGGCCCTCAGCTGTTTCCTCTGTGACACAGGGAAAATGGTCCCTCTTGTCAGGCTGTAGGGAGGAGTCTGTGAGGGAAGCCCCGGGGCACTCAGCCCAGCTGGTACTGAGGGAGGTGAAGCTGTTTCCTAGTGTTGTCCCTCATTTGAGTCTTGACCTTGGGCATGTCCCTTCTTCAGCCTCAGCTGCATTCATGAGCAGGGGCTCTAACTGCCCAGGTCCTGCTTGGGTCTCTGTGTACAGGCACAGTGCCAGGGACAGGGCAGGAATGAGAACAGTGTGAGACCTACACGTTGCCTGTGCCTGGACACTCTCTTACTCCATGCTTACCATCTCTCTCCACGCCTCTTCCATCCTGGTCACCCCATTTTCCTGGAGCCTGGACCCCAAAATCACCTTTGAACCTGGTTCCTCTATGTGGCTCAGGGAGCTTCTGGTTGGCTCCACCAGTCTCCTGGCTAAGGCTCTTCGGTGGCCACAAGGCGTCATCCCCCCCACTCCCACCCAGGGAGGCCCAACCTCTTCAGGGGTTCAGGTGTAGTGCTACCCCTCCTGAGCAGCAGCAAGGCCTTGCCTGAGCAAAGCTATGTTCCCTCTGCCTGAACACCTTCCCTAGCCTGGCTCTCCACCATCCTTCAAGATGGAGCTCAGCACAACTCCCCATAGGAAGCTAGGCTGAGGCTGCTTGTCTGTGCCTGGGCCCCCTTCTGTGGACCCATCACTTTCACTAGGGATGAGAAAGCCAGCCTTAGGTGGAACTCAGCCTGTACTCATTCCTGACATGTTTCAATTACTTGCTACCTTGAAAACCAGGACTCTGGACATACACTTTTAAATTTCTAGCTTGTTTTGAAAGGCCAGAGGCTCCCCATAGTCCCACCTAGCTGTGGCTACTCCTGACTGGCCTATACTGTAGAGTGGGCCACCAGTTATTCTCAGTGTCCACACTCAGCTCCTGTCACCTGCTCACCTGCAAGGGCACCTGAGTCTGAGCCCTCTTGTTCCCTACTGTCCCAGTGCCTCTGGCCATGGGAAGCCACATGGTCAAGAAGGGGGTTGGTGCCTGTCAGGTGGGGCTGATGGCTGCAGTCATCCTGACTCAGTGCCAGCTGGGTGGCCTCACAGGCTCTCTCCCCCAGGGAATCACTTGCAAGAGTCAAGATGCAGGCTCTGCATCCAACTTTAGCCCCTGGCTCGTGATGCTGCACAGCTGCAGTAGCCTCCACTGAGAAAAGGGGACAGCAAGATACCCACTGTATGGGGTTGTGGGCAGGGTGCAGTGAGGTGATCAAAACAGCATCTGCACAAAGCAATTTCCTCTTGTTATCATATCCAACCACACCCAGTGTGGTCCTTACCATGCCCACTCTGCTCTGCTCAGCTCCAGGTGGAGCCCAAGTGCAGCAGTGTGTGTTTCCAAGGGGACACAGTCATCACCAAGAGGTAAAGAGAGAAGAAAGTTTCTGACTGGCAAAGCCAAGAGAGGGAGGTCAGCAGAGGTGGAGAACAATGGTCCTGGGGATGTTCTCTGGGCAGGGTTCTCTAGGAGGCTGTGGAGGCCTTGTAGAACTGAGGCCTCAAAGATGGGAAACTGAGGGGAAGCATGAGGTAGGCCTTCACTGAGGGCCTGGGGGGAGAGGTGGAGTGGGATGGAGGAGCCTGTGTGAACCTCACCATGGCCCTCGTGGAGGCAGCAGGTGGCCCCCAGCATCCCTCCGAGGACACTGCTAGAGCACATCTCCCTCCAGGCCAGGGGGAGCGGGGAAGAAGAGCAGGAGTTGTCTTCTCTCCCCCATTCTCTTCAGCTCCAAGCCTGCAAGGAGCAAGGGCAGGAGTTGAGCAGCAGGGATTTATGAGCGTGGAGGATGGCTGCCTTTGAAGGGTGGGGGAAGGGGCCCCTTTTGCCAAAACAATATTTAATTTTTTTAAGGTGGCTACAAAGCCAGGATTAAGCTCAGGCCCTAAAATGAGCCCATAAAATCGAAAAATATTTATCTGGAAGGGTGGCAAGTCCAATAAAAGTTTTATGAATGTTTTACAACTGCCCTGTCAGGAAGCTGGCCTCTCACTCACCTCCCTCCTGTCAAAGAAACAGCACACACACAAGTGCATACACGCACATGCAGGTGAACGCATATGCAGATGTGGCTGCCTGTGTGAAGTACAGTCCATGAGGCTCCTGTGTGGACAGAAGACATCTCTGCTACAGCTGCTCCAGCTGTCCCAGCTGCTCCAGGCTCTGCCTTAGCTCCTGGTTCCTCCCTCTGCACTGCTGGCTCTGCAAGCAGTGCAACAGCCCTGGCCTCCAACAGGGCAGCCCGGCTGCCAGCCTGTTTCCCTAGGAGTCACTTCCAGGTTAAACTTGAGTTTGCAGGCAGCTTTCTGACTGGGCCTCTGGCTACTCTCCCCTGGGCCTCCAGCCACTCTCTCCTGGGCCCACAGGGCTTCAAGGCAAGGTGTGGGCCTGTATTCTTCACAGCAACCTCAGAAAGAGGGTGTTTTGAACCCCTTTTTAGAGAGGAAGAATGGAGACTGAGGGAGGCTAGGGCCACCTGGGAAGTGGTTTCAGAGACCTATCTTCAGGTCCACCTCTCATGGGTTTCTCCTACACTGAGGTCATGGACAAAGTCCTCCCAGGTCTAGGGGAATTTAGTCCTGCTTCTCTCCTACTGCTTCCCTCAATAGGTCCCCTACCTCTCACCCTCTCCACTGCCTCCGCACAGTCTCCCCTACTGCTTGCCACTGTCCCCGTACCCTAGGCCAAGCCACAGTTCCTTCCCTACTCAGGGCCTTTGCACAGACCTCTCCCTGCCTACCTGGTAAACTGAGTCATGGCCAGGTCTGGCTGGACACTGCTTCCTCAAAAGTGCTTAGTGTTTCCTACAGGCTATCCAGAGTTGCTCTACCTGGTCAGCCCTACCTCTGGAAGCTCGGGTTGTGTGAGGCTGCCTGAGTTTTGCAGGGGTCCCAGAAAGGCAAGTTTGGAGCCATTGCTTTTGCCACTAAGCCCCAGCCTTAGGGGAGGGCCAGGCACTGGAGGTGAAGCACCTGTGACAGCCAACAAGGACCACAGACCTGCAGATGCAGCTTCAGGGCTGGGCCTGCCCTTGACCCAGAGCCCACCTTTGCTTTACAACTCCTCCACTGCCCCGGGGCCACACCTGGTCCTGGGGCCAGTTTCCAAATCTGACTTGATCACTCACTCCATTTAATCATCAGTCATCCTTTTCCACCTACACCTGTGCCCGGCTCATTTCACTCTGCACGTGCTTCCCTTTCTCAAGATGCCCAGCAGGTTCCAGGGCTGAGAAATGACTGCCCAGCGGTTCAGCAGATGGTGCATCCAATGAACCCACAGCTGTCTGTCTGACTCCATTTGCAGAAAAATGGATGCAACAAGCAGGGGCCTGAATACCCAGGCTTCTCTTCACCCCACAGCAACAGCCCATCAGAAGTCCCAGCCAGTTCTGCTCAGGGAAGGCCAAAGGATTCCCTGAAGGGTGGCTGTAGTCCCTTGAGAAGTCAGGCTGAGCACAAGCTGCTTCCCTGCATAACTGGTGTATAAAACTGATCTCTTCGGACGTGGGGCAACTGCAGCAGTCAGGTCAGGTCAATTAGAGCTGCTGACCACAACAGCAGGCTCCAAAATGAAAATGGCAAGTGTTCTGACGATGCTTGTTTCTGTGCACAACCATACCTGGAAAAACCACACTGAGGTTGAGCCTGTTTAAGACAAAAATCTGAAATCCAAAATGCTCTAAAATCTTAAATGCTTTGGGGTGTGACATGATGCTCAAAAGGTTTCAGATTTGGAATATTTCAGATTTTAGATTAGGGAGCTCAACTGGGAAAATCTACCCAAACACCCAAATCCAAATCCTCAGACATCAAAACACTTCTGGGTCCAATCATTTTGGATAAAGGATGGTCAACCTGTACACTGTGGGGAGGGGGATGTTACATGGGCACAGGGCCATCAACTGAGCAGAGTGACAGCTACATCTGAGGGGGGTGGGAGTTCTGGCTTTATCTGTGGCTCTTAAAAAGGACAGCTGGGATGGGTTGGAGGTGTGGCTCTTGCTGTATAGCACCTGCCTAGCAAGTGTGAAGCCCAGAGTTCAAATCCCAAAGACAGTCTAGATGGTGAGAGAGGTTTGAAGCATATGACACAGTTCCCATCTGTCTGGTCTTGCTGCTACAGGGCTGTTTTGGTCTGTGTGGCACATGTCTTTCAGTCAAACACAAAGTTCATCTTTAAAGGAAAACCAAGTCGTCATGAAAAGGAGAGCAGAGCACAGGGTAAACGATGTAAAGTCACCAACTGCTCCTGGGCAGTCCCTGCCTAGCCAGGAGGCAGCAGCTCAGCATCTGTCTCATGGGGTCACAATGCCAGCCTGAGAAAGCTCCCATGAGGTAGCATCTGAGTCCACTGGGGCTGTGAGGTCAGGTCTTGCCTTAGGGTCTCACTACACGAGGCTAACAGTCCTCTAGACTGCTCCCTATACCTCAGTCTCGCCTCAGAGGCCACCCACCAGCAATGGACCAGCAGCAGTGCTGAGCACTTACTACATGCTGACCCTGGGGAGGCAGAAACGGAAAGGTCGGGACGCACTCAGCCACAGGTGGGCCTGTGCAAACTCTTGGTGACAGGTGCTGCGACGGACATCACCTGAGGGAGCTCTGTGGCACCCAAATGGCTTCTTTGGTCCCAGGTGTTCCTTTGGTTTGTGCACTTCTGTCTAAACTAGCCCCAGACCAACGAGCCTCTAACTGCTGCCAGGGAAAGCGCCCTCCCTACCCCCCAGCCCTCGCCAGTCTCTGCTGGGCTCCAGAGCCATGATGGCCACTCTGAGGAGTCTGTAGCTCCACCCCATGTGGACCACGTAGGACCTGCCCAGGGTGAGGCTGGCCAGCAGATGGTTTCTGTCCACTGCTCTGTGTTTATGTTAATTGCAGATATTTTTAACGTATTGTGTTACTCCATCCATCTTTGTGAACAGTCTGTCTTGTAAAATTTTTTTAATTATGTTATTTTTTCTTGCCTATCTTCATCATCTACAATTATTTATAATATTGTCTTTGTTTCAAATGCTAGGTATAAACATTGTTGTAACAGTTCTTCGATGGGGTTCATATAATTTTTACAATTGCTTTGAAATGCTTCAATGGCCAAAGGGGGAGGAGGCTAGCTATTCATTTTGAGGGAAAAAAGACGCCCAGAGTGCTCTCTGCCCTAGCTCCAGGTACTCCTCCGGCAGGCAGGACGGCCTCCAGGAGAGGTTGGCCCTGTGCAGGAAGCTGGCTCAGGTTTCAGAGCTGCCGTCCCCATAGACATCAGGCAAAATCCACAAAGGGCACTGTCGGGGTAAGACGCCGGGAGAAAGATGGATGGTTTGCTTTCATTTTTATAGGGATTTTTTGAAACTTCAACTTTCACCCCTCGCTCCTCTTCAGCTCTTCTCCCAGCCGGTGTTTCCTAGCCTCCCTGTGGGAGCTGGCTCATAGGCAGTTGGGGGTAGAACCCAAGGGAATGAAAACCCTCACCTTGGGGTCACGGGTATCCACACGGCTCCTCATGAAATTGGCTTTGGGCCTCCCTGTAATGCTAGACTGGGATGTGCTGTCTAGGGATAGCCAGCACCTTGAAATCAGTGCATGAGTCTCTCACCCCCACATGCTTTCCCATGCTGGCTGCAGGCTCTCAGGGCTTCCATGGGCAGCTCTCCAGGGCCCCGGACTGCTAGCACCACCATTTGCAAACACCCCACCATCCTGGCCTCCTCTGCCAAATGCCTTCTGTGGCTCCCCACCTGGAGGTGAACCCCAGAGGTGCTCTGGCAGTTGCAGGCCCAAGGAGCGCTGTATGTACCAGCCTAGCTGGGTGCCTGCCTAGGGCTCGAGGCTGCTTCCCCCATCCTCCCAGCTGAACTTCCTTCCTGCAGTGCCTCAGACAGCTTGATCATGTGAGGACAGAAGGAGCTGCTGTGACAGGCCCTGGGTCTGGGCTCTGGGTTCAGGACAAGGCACAAGGCCACAAACCATGAATGTGCAGGCACCATGGCCAAGGGCTACCTTGGTGGTGGTACCTCAGGTGGACACAGAGCTTTGGAGTGATGTGCTTGTATTATAGGGCTCTGCGGGTCAGATACAGGAGATATCCAGCCACCAGGTAGGAACCCCAAAGTGGAAGCTCTGACAAACAGTAATAAGAGTCCAGGAGGTAAGGACACCCTCTTCTGAATCTCTCAAGAATCACAGATGTGGCCAAATGGCCAACTTTACTAGTTACCAGAGAAATGCAAATAAAACCCAGAGCTGCCATTTGCCATGCATCACATCAGCAAGGATGAACAGCCTGGGGCCGGGTGGTGAAAAGCTTGCCTCCATGCAGGGCTGGCAGAAGAGCAAGACGCGCAATACTTTGGGACTCACTGCCAGAAACTCTCAAGAACTTTCAAATGGCTGTGGTCTTTTCTTTGTAAAAATTACAACAGTTCAACTTCTGAGAATCTGTCTTAAGAAAATACCCTACACATTAAAGCAGATTTATAGACAATAGTGTCCTTGCAACACAAGCTACCACAGATGCTGGGATCACCTGGGCCCCACGAGCTGTGTCTCCTGCGGTCCAGCTCAGCGTGAGTGTCTGCTGCTGTGCCCACCCAGAATGAGGGTCCAGTGACAAACACACAGACATCGCTATGGTGCCTGGTGGTGTGCAGACCCGTGCACAATGCTGCACATGCTTTTACATTCTCCTGCATGTTCAGACCTCAGGGCCCCCAGGATCCCACTTCGCAGACAAGAAAACTGAAGCTCAGAGAGACCCAGGCACTCACTGGGGTTATTACCTGGTGAGCAACAGTGCTGAGGTGTGGGCCAGTGCTGGCTGAGGTGTCACTTCAGTCCGTAGAAGACATAGAGTAAAAGAGTAAAAGGACAAAAACTGGGGTAATATTGATTGGAAACAATCAGAACACAAAGATTTGCACGTCCCCATCTAATCTCATTACATAAAAAGGAGCTTTTGAGAGAGAAGACAATGCTCTCCTTGAATGTGCACTGCTATTATTTTTAGGTTACAAAAAAGTTGGGTTGTTTTTTTCAACACCTCTGCAAGAGGCCATGCCCCTGCCAGGACAGGAAGAGGACAGTGGGTGTCCTGGGGCTAGAAGCCCCTTCCCTCTAGTAATGGAGGGGAGTCAGCCCACAGAGCATGGGTTCCCAGACCCACTCTTGCCCAGGCTCTCCTTTTCCCCAGAGATGTATGTGTGAGTCCTTGCCTGCTCTGCCAAGACTTCTCAAATTCTTAGTATCTTACTGTCCAGCTAGAAGGACCCCTTCCCTACATCCCAGTTCAGTGTGACAGGACTGGTGAGAACGCAGGATGCCGCGCTTGCTACTGGATCCAGTCAAGGGAGTGGGAGAAAGGGCTTTAAGTACTGAATGAACATAGGCCTCCACGTCCCAACCTAAGCAATCTGATGGAGCACAGCTCACTTGGGGCCTGTGGCTGCCATGTGACAGTAAGGAAAAGGGCAGGTCCACGTTCACTTCCTGTACAGCCACTGCCACCCTGACTTCTTAGATTCTGCTTCTCAACCAGGGAGAACTGCTCTCCCAGGAAATCTGGCAGTGTTTACAGGTTTCTGTTGTCACAATTTGGGGGTGGCTCAGGCACCCAGCAAGATGAGGCCAAGCAAGGGAGGCTCGTAAGCCCCTGACATTGCCATGGTGCACCAGCCTGCCCTCAACCAAGACCGGTGCAGCCCAACGTCAACAGTGCAAGAAAAAAGAGAGCACAGGCTCAAATTCCTCTATTCCTGCTCTGTCCAAGGCTGGCTTCAGGGTTGCAGGTTAACAACCAGAAGGATCCCAGGGTACACACATGGCTGACTTCCTGTAAGGCCTGTTCTCAGATGGGCAAAGTAAATGAGCTGGATGGCACCCTCAGCTTTCCTGCATATCCAGTTATTCACCCATCTGAAGGCTGAGGACAGCGGGCCTAGAGAGGCTAAAGGACTAGTGAGGCTCCTGTGAGGCAGAAGTGGCAAGTGTGCACAACGCACCCCTGTGGCACCTGGCAGGCAGTAAGTTGGTGTAGTCCTGCCTGGTCTCTGGGTGCCAGACAGAGCCAGGCTGATGATGGGCCTGGCTCTTACCTTGCTGCCCTTCTCACCTCAGGGCCTTGTTTCCAAGGCCCAGTCTCCCTCCCTGTAACCAAATTCAAGGCCTAAAGATAGGTGCAGTCATGCTGCAGTCTTCGGCTTCCCTAGGAAGGCCCTTTGGAAACAGGACATGGCTCTAACCAGTAAGTACGGCAAGCCACCCTGGGAGATGGTGGGGTGTGTGTGAGGTGACACTCAGGGTCAGCAGGAGCAGCATTTCATGCCCCTCAGCTACATGCAGACTGACCTCTGCGTGGTCTAAGGATGTGAAAAGGACGTCGTAGGGGAAGGACGAGCAGCCTGACCTCCCAGGGCAGCAGGGCTCCTACACACCCTCATTCCCTGGAGCCACATTACTCCCCTGAAGCCTTCCCAACCCGACTCAGCTAGGGGCTCTTGTGGCTTTGTGTGCCGTCCCTGCACAGCACGCGTGTGGACAGCAGTTCTCAAGGACTTGGGAGGCTGTCTGCGGGTGCCCACGTCCCAGCTGCTATAGGCTGATTGTGATCTAACCCCCAAGATCTCAGACCGGAACTACGTGTGGAGAAGGGTCTGAAGAGTGATGAAGTTGAAGTAAAGCCGCTAGTGTGGGCTCTAATCAGTACGACTGGTGTCTACGAGAGAATGTATTAGGACAGACAGCCATAGATGGACAACCGCGTGAAGACACAAAGAGTCTTAAGATGGCAAGCCAGGGAAAGGGGCTTCAGGAGACACCAGCCACTTTCTTGATCAGGGTTCTCAGAACCGTGAGCAGCAACTGCCATTGTTTAAGCTGCAGCCTGTGGTGTGGTTGGCCAGCCAAGCTTATGAGGACCCCATCTAAACTGTGAGCTCCATGAACACAGGGTCATGTGGGTTGTGGCCCACTGTGGTCTCTCTAGAACCTGGTACAGGGATGACACATGACGAAGGCTCAGAAGCACTGCTGACTAAATGGTGCTGGCTGTGAACTTCCTGAGGGTCTGGCTGTGTCTTCTTGAGCTGTCTGCCCAGAACCTAGCACTGCACCTGACCCAGAAAAACATCTGCAGCACAGAAAAGCAGGTATCAGGCCTAACAGACAGGATTGGTCATACAGGAAAGACTCCTGATCTCAATAATCAGGGGCTGTCACAGGGCCACTTCCAGTGCTGCTCTTGTTACCCTTGGCTGGCTGCCTGGGGTGGGGGTGGGGGGCTGGAAGGGTTTCTTCCTCTGCAGCAGATGGGTGAGCACAGCCTGGGATCCCTGGGCTGGCCCAGGAAAAGAGCTGGCTGTGCCTTGTTGTCTCCACATTGGGTCTACCTGCTGCTTCCAGCATGGCTGCAGGCCCTAAGCAAAGGGTCACAGGGAGGCAGAGGCATCCATGGCCCTGTGGGCTTTGAGAAGGGGATTTAAATGTTCCACTGGTACCCTTTCCAACCCAGAGTCCCAGAGCCACACAGAGAACAGCAGTGAGTACATGTGAAATCAGTGGACGACAGGCATACATTGTAGAACTCTTCAGTTTTGCTCTGTTTGACAATTTTCACAATACAATGCTGGGGGATAAAAGATCAGGGATCACAGCACAATAATGTGGACCCCCCCCACCGCCAAGTCCCTCTCATGCTGTCTGGAGCTATAGCATTAGTACTGCCTGCAGCCCCGGCCCCTCCCTCTCAGTTCCCCACAACACACTCGCACCAGCCCTCACCAGCCCTCACGACTTTAGTGCCACTCCAGGCCTGTGCGCCCTGTTCTGCTTTCTGTGGAATACTCTTCCTGGGCCTGCCCGAGTCCCTCCCTAGGTCAGGCCTCTGCTGTGTTCTCTACTGGAAACAACACACTCAGTAACTCTACCGTCTGTTCACAGCACACATCGCCACCAAGTGCACAGACATTTAATTATGCTTACTGCCTGTCCCTCCCACAACCACAGTTTCACATCCCAGCACCAGCCAGGCGCAGCTGGCTTCAGTATAGCACGAGCTCAGTTAACGCACACAAGGCCAAAGGAACCTGGGGCTCCATCTCCAGCGTACATCCTACCCAGCGTGCAAAGGGCCCACCAGCCTGGCAGTGGTCCAGCTCAGGTGCTGCTGGGCAAAAGGAGGCAAAAAATCCCACTGCTGGAACCTGAATGTGGCCATATGGTATGGCAGGCCTGGTGTCACCCTTCATAGGGAATTCAAGGGGGTGTCCAAGGTGACCCCAGATAGTAAATGATGGAATGAGAACTCAAACTATGATCTCAACACAGCTCAGATCAAAGCTCAGCTTCATGCCCCAGGCTTCTCCTGGGTTCTAAACTGCTTCCCAGCCAGAGGTCACAATACTGATTGGCATCAGCACAGGCAGGACTGGGGCTCTGTCCCGAGAAGCAGTGGCTTGGACCGTCCTTGCCACCTCTCTATGCAGAAGCCCATGAGCAGGAGAACAGGGCTGCACTTACCGGCAATATGGATCTTGAACTTGCCACTCTGGCCGAAGGCACTGTCGATAACCCCCTGCTCCCCTGTGGACAGGTGCACCTTGAGCCCCACGAAGAGCTGGATGTTAGTCTCCTTTTTGAACAGGGAGCGGCCGATCACGCTGTAGTCATCCATCGCCTGTCCCCACAAAGCCAACCAAAGAGAGAGAAGTCATCAGTAAAGCACTCTGGAGAGCTGGCAGGGGTAGAGCTGGCTGCTGCGCCTGCCTCTCAGTGAAGTGCATGGGAACAGGGTAGCAGTCTGAGCTGCCCACCACCCTGTCACCATCACTCTCTTAACATGGCACACATGTGAACACCTGGCACAAGTGAGCTCCACTTCCTGGCTGAAGACGTGAAGGCATGGCACATCCCAGGTCACAGAGTTCAAGGGGTGGGAGCGGATTCGAACCCCAATCCCCTGCTATACCGCCCCTCACACCTGCCTCCAGGACCCATGGCTCTCTAGAGCCCCCTGGCCCTGGCTCTGGCTTCCCATTGAGAGACCCTGAGAACTGGCTGTATCTCCCATCCTGCCACATGCCACTATGTTGCAACTTGGCCTGGGACTTCACTGTCATGCCACTTCCTCCACAGATTGCTGGCCTCCTCTATGGTGCCAGAACCAGGCAGAACCCTTTGTGGTCCCTTGGCCCATGCTCCCGTGCCAAGCTCCCACTACTTGTGCTGCATCTCCTGCTGGGCACCACTGCCCACACCTCCTAGTGAATGCCAGGATGAGAGGAAAGTCACGTGTGTGTAAAACCATCAGCTGGGCACCGATTCCACGCACCGTTCTCTGCTGGCTACCCTAGCCCACCTGAGCCTCCTCTCCGAAGTCTTAATCTCAGCTAGGAGTGAGACCCTCCCCTTTTGAGCCTGTGTCAGCTCTGGCCCAGGAACTGCCTTTGGGGGCAACACAGCCATGGGGCCTCCCCTGCCTGTCTTCCACAGATGCTGCTGCCAACAGCAAACTCAGGTCCCATGACGTGAAGTGCCCTTTTCTCTGGCAATAGCAACAGAAATTACAAACGCACAGACTGAGCCATCAACTCTACTTTTAGGGATGTGCCCTTCCTATGTGCTTGTCCAGGGGGAAGTGACGCTATACAGACTACTCACTGCAGCAGCTTCCAGAAGCCAAACCCTGGGATGACAAAGAAGTCCAGCCTGAGCATGGTCAAGCAGTGCAGAGCCTCCAGTGACCAGAGAGGGACAGACAGGGGCACTGAGAGGGGCTAATATGAAGGACTCTGGGCATTGTGTGGGTGTTGGAGCCTAGACTGTGGTACAGAGCCTGCTGCCCCAGTGTAATAAGAGGACTGTGAAAGGAATCAGGAGAAAACTGGGAAGTGGCGTGCCGGGGGTGGGGGGGGGTCTTTCACCTTTTCTACCTTTTGACTTTTGAAATGCATGAATGAATTACCTTAGTCAAATAACATAAAAATGTAAACACAACAGGGAAGTACCTGTCTTCTATCACACACCAGGCAAACCTGTTCTCTTCTGATGTCCTGAGAGAGGATGGTGTCCACTGTCTACTTCTGGTCCAACACAGACAATTTTGCACCCCTACTTGGTCAGGCATCCTTTCCTGGTCACGTTTGTTACCCCAGGGAGCTGACACTTAAGCCTCTGCACAATCTCCCACTGTGCTGCCTCCCCTTTCTCTTCCCACTGGTGCCCATCCACCACCTTCCAAAGCCATGTATGCAGCTGGCTCTTTCTGGTCCAGTTGCACCCTGCCTAACCCTCAATGTGCAGGGTGTGCATTGAACATGGCCTTGCCACTGGGAAGTCTTCAGGCTAGAGTAAGTCTGACTTTTCTCCATGAATGAAAACATGGAGACTTGTCCTCCCATCTGCAAACATCTGAGCTCTACAAGGAATGGTGCAGGATACACTGGCAGCAGCATGGCTCCACAGCTGGAATGCTTGGTTTAAACCTAGCAGCTGCACCACCATTGTAGGCAAGGTGGTCAACCTGTGTCTCAGTTTCTCCAAAAGGAGGTGTGAAGATTATAAGGGAAAAAGCGCAGGGCAATTCTGGCATCCAGTCTTGGGACCTTTCCTTCTGAGTCCCCAGGCTATCTTTGACCAAGCAGCCAGAGTGCTGTAAGCAGAAGTGGATGCTAGGCCACAGGGTCCTTCCTCAGCTACAGTATCAGAGGTCTTGAGGTGGTGGCATGGGCTCCTTGAGGGGGAATGCTCTGGGGAAAGCCCTGATTTCAGGCAGCAAACAGGTATGCTCCAGGGTCCCAGGAGGTCCCACAGCATGGGGACTGTGAGGGCACAGAAACAGAACAGTAGGGAAGCCAGGTGGCATGGCTGCTTGGTCTTCTAGATATGCCCACTGAGGATCCTGGATCTCGTACAGGTAGGGGAGGCACCAGGGCCTTCTGTAGAAGAGTGATGGTTGGGTGTGAGGTCTACACTACTCTGGCCACCTATGGAGAGCAGCTATGGGGACAGCACAGATGCAGGGGTGAGAGCCCTGGGGAAAGTGCAGATGCGGGAGGAAGTCCAGATGGCTGTGCAAGGGAGGGTCCATCTAGCTTCCTCCAAGCCCATAATAGTGCCCCAAGTGGAAGATGACCCCTGCTACTCAGGTTTTCAGATGGCCAGGCCACACCAGCCAGGTCGCCAGGATGGCCTTCCAGTTACAGGGCTGACAACTGCTCGGCCTGGCCCTCAGGTGGCTGCAACACCCAGTACTGGAGGAAGTGTACAGGTGAGGGCTGACTAGACAATCCAGGAGGAGGAATAGCTGCAGGACAGATGAAACTGGGGCCCAGGCCTACACTACCACCACTCTCAGATGAGGGTCTTTGTGGCCAAGTGGCACTCCCACCTCTCTACCTCCCCAAATTCCAGGCCTTGGAATAAGTGCATGTGGCCTGGACTCCTTAGGCAGACTCAAAACTCCCACGTATTTCTTGTGAGAGGAAAATCCCATGACTACTAAAAAAGGAAGCCAGTTGCTACTTGCTACAGTCAGCAGTAACCAGCAGAAACTCAACTGGAACAAAACCTAGCATGCAAGTCTTGTCCCTTTTGTTCACTGCTGCTTCCCACCAACAGCCCTATGCATGTCAGCTGATACAACTGTGAATTGGGGACAGGAGGGACTGGCCTCTAGGGAAGGGGTGGCACATGAGACAGGGCTCCTTTCCTGATGCCCCAGAAGGCCTGGCAGAGATTCTGCCTGGGACTCATGTCTGTTCCCCTGCTGGGCCCATCGTTCCCACACAAAGGCCAGAACAAAATTGGTGCTGGCTCACTGGTACTGGAGGCTCCAGGGGGACTGGCCCCAGAGACAACCATGACACTCTGCCTGCTCTCCTGCACCCACCTGTGTCCCTGTGCAAGTGGTCTGGGGCGTCCTAAGAGACAGCAGCAAATGTATGGGGGAGCAGTGGTAGCCAGCCTCCCTGAGGGGTAGACCCTGCACCCCATGAGCTAGGTTCGCCAAAATCTCAGAAACATCTCACTGCTATTCAAGACACCAGGACTTGGCCATGGACCTCAGATGGATTGTTGTGAAAAGTAGAAACTGTCTCATATACCCTAAAACCTTTTGGAAAAACATACCCTATTCTGTTTGATTCATAGCACCAGATAAAAGGTAGTTGCATTCCTCCTCTCTCTGGTGACTGATGAATTGGATACAAATAATGATAAGAATAATAATTTCCACCTGCACAACTCTGTAACTTCTTCCCCACACACACACTCCTTGCCGTTCAGGATGCAGCAACCCCAGGCCTGAAAATGCCCCTTTTGGGCTGGGTCCCTGGGCCTCTCCCCCACCTCCCTCCAGCATCTAGGACAATGTGTTGAGCAGACTAAGGAGGTGATATGTGGCTGCCCAGGAAGGATACCCTAATCCCAAAAGATGCCGGGGGCGGAGGGGGGGTGGCGCCACTTCTCTCCCAGAGGAGCAGGAGCTCCCAGGATCTTGCAGGCCCCTGTTCTGATAGCCATAGAGTGGCCTGTGTGGAGCTGGGCTCCCAGCCAAGTTGGACATTCAGCTGAACCAACCCAATGGTTCTGGAGTAATGAGTCCATGTCCCTATGACTGAAGGTGCTCCAGCTGCCTCAGTGCCTCTTGTGGAGAGGGAGCACCTCACACAGTCCCTGTGGCCTGGCCCTGAGGTCTCCGCACCCTCCCATCACCCCCACCTACTCAAGAGGGTGCAGCTGAAACTCAAGATGAGATCTGAGTGGGCTGCATCACTCAAAGATAGGCAGCATGGGAAATTCCAGCCAAGTAGGCAAGGCCTGTGTGGAGCCCGTGCTGAAGCACCAATGAGCAGCAAGAGTGCTGCTGGGTCCACTCCAGGCCCAAGCAGCAGCCAGGCCCCAGTGTTGCCCAGGACATCCTGGGCCCTTGGGGACAGATGTGACTGAGCCTCACTCCTTGACCTTCATCCCATCTGTCTTCAGATCACCACCTGACATATATTGCACCTGTACCTATCTACTTGTTTGCTGCTCCAGCCAGGGCATGAACTCCAGAGGCAGAAAATATCCCCTCCTCCCAGCAGCACTCCCTGCCTGTACCAGTGCTCACTGTCTGCTCTCAATGTGTGAGACAAGTAAGTGACTGTTGGTCAGCTTGCACGGCCCACTCATGCTGTGATGCTTTGTTTACTGACAGCTTCATTGTCACATAACTGATATGCAAATAACATGCACTTATCGAAGGTAACTAATTTACCAGTTTAGCCAGATGTATACACTTGTGAAATCTTCACCACCGACATGCTAATAAACCACCCCTCGAGTCTCCTTCAGCCCTTCTGCCATGTCTCTTTCTCCCACCTGTGGTTCCCCTGGGGACTCCACTGGACTATTCCAAGTTCCACTCTGACACATCCTGCTTCAGGCAGCCTCCAACCCCCAATGTGGAGCCTGAGCCCCAACCCTGTTCAGAGGCAGGACACCATCTTTCCCTGACATCTGGCCTGTCTGTCCTTTTCACTGGGTTGGGACTTCATCAAGAGAAGGGGCAGTCTGCATGCCACATCTCACACAGTCCTGATTGACTACAGTTGTAGCACGTGTGCACTCAGTCAGAGAAGACAGGGCGAGCACATCTGTCCAGGAAGGAAACCACAGGAGAAGAAGAGATGGAAGCAAAGGTGGCTCTTGGCTCATTGAGGGCAAAACACAATCACTAATGTATCCTCCTGATGTATCCAGTGGGACAGGGCTCATATGGGAGGGAGCCAACTACCATCCCTGGACCTAGATCTTTGGTGTCGCCTGGAAGAGCACACAGAAGTTCTAGGCTCAGATGCCAACTGTATCCTCTGCCATAGCACAGTGAACTGGCACTCAGTGCCCCATGGGTCCAGCTCTGAGCAGGGGCTGAGGGCACGCTATCTATTAGCTATCTATTAGTAAAAGGCTTTCCAGGAGACTTACTTTATCTTCCTGCCCCTTCCTCTCTTTTGATTATAAAATATCAACTTAAATAAGCCAAATGCTACAAAGACAGCAGAGAATCCATCTTTCCCTAAGCCAGAGTCTTGCAGTGAGGGCAGACTAATTTTATTAACTTCAGGGAAACTTCAAAAAGCTTCAGGCCTTTCATGCTAGATAGATACAGCCCCAAAGTTAGTTTTAGTGCTACACAAACAGAGGATGAGGGCTGGGGAGGCTGAGGGCTCCCACGTGCTATGTTCTCGTGTGGCTGAGCAAGCGGGGGACAGCGTGCGGGCAGCCAATCCATGCAGTCCCGCTGGTGTGTGGTGTACCCTATTCACTGACCTACATTACTACAGTACTTTTTTAAGCATCCAGGACAGGGTGAGGAGCAAGTGGGTTTTCCTGTGACCTTCTCAGGAAGAGCTTAAGGGCTTCCTTTTGCTGGGTAGTCTCCCAGCCTTGCTGAGGCTGGAGTGGCAGTTCACAAAGAAGCTCAGGTTCCAAGGGAGCATCTTCCTCACTGCAGTTCTCTCATTTTATGGCTTAGCCAGAAGACACAATAGCACTGAGTGAGTGGGATGTCCCCTTCCACT
Source organism: Castor canadensis (assembly GCF_047511655.1). Taxonomy (NCBI): domain Eukaryota; kingdom Metazoa; phylum Chordata; class Mammalia; order Rodentia; family Castoridae; genus Castor; species Castor canadensis. Next base: position 147,893,252 of record NC_133395.1, on the reverse strand, counting down.
GACTTCTGTGTATTCATCTACATCTGTGACTCAGGCACCATGAGGGAGCAGGGCTATAGCTAGGAACCCTGGGTGGTCCCTGCCCACTGGCCCCTGCCTGTTCCCAGCCCTACAATGTCACCTTACAGTAGCCAAGTGTATCTTTGTGTTGTGTCAGCCTTGCATAGAAGACTAAGGGAGACATGGGGTGGCACTATAGGTGTGGCCTCCCTGGGTGGAGGCTGAGGAGCAGAGTGGCCGGCAGACAAACCTGTCCCCCTCAGCCCCTACTCTCCCACTCCTTGCCTGAGGCAGAGGAAAGAGCAATGCATGCCAATTATGGCATGGTTGGGCACCCCTTACAGTCTTGTACAATCTTCAGAAAAGGCCTACCAGGGACTGGAGACTCAGCAGTTACATCACATAGTCAGCAAGTGGCCATGCCCTCCCACACAGTGGGTCAGGTTGCTGCTGCTCCTGGTGTGTGGGCGGGAAGCACAGCAGGGGAGGCTCCTCTGAGCCAGGTCATGACTAGCTAGACATAGTGGGCCTGGAAGTCCAGCCCAGGGGCACCAAGCAGCCCCGCTCAGGAAAACCCCAGGTCACTGGTGGAGACGGGGTTCAGGGATCCCAGTCTCTACAGGCTGTCTACCGAAGCAGGAGGGAGCGAAGAAGGGTGAGGTCTGACCAACAGGTGTAGGAATCGCAGTGGGGTGGAGCTTGGCGCCATTGCAGGCAACATCTCTGTCCAGCTGCCTGTGGTGCCAAGAGGAAGGGCTGAGCCACAGTGAAGCCACTGCAGCTCAGATGCCAACCCAGATATAGGATGCATCAAAGGAACCCGTGGCCATTTGACCCAGGGTCTCCTCAGTTTCCTCGTCACTAAATGAGACTGGGAGGAGGCTGCCTGCCTTAACTGGGTTATAGGGCCCTGGAGGGAAGTTACTATTCTGCTGAGTTCCAGCCCAATCCTCCATGTCTAGGAAAAGTGGGCACATGGGATAGAGAAGAAATGAAAAGGGAGCTAGAGGGTGGGGCTCCTAACTCCCAGAGGTAAGGCTGAGAACACTCTTGTAGGGCATCTAGCACGGCTCTCAGAGGTTCTGTACATTGACACAGACTACTGGTGAAGAGTGTGAGTTCAGTTTGCAGGGTTCAGAAAGTGGGGCAGCTCTGGAGCCAGACTATCAGGGGTCAAATGCCAAATCTGGTGCTAGGGGCTCTGGCCAGTGACCTAACCTCTGTGGGCCAGCTTCCCCATCTGTCCTATGGGGGATACAGAGGAGCACCTGTTGGCCTGGCCCCTGCCTGCCTCTCTCCCTCCCCTGAGATCTCCTAGCTATACCCCACACAGGGCCATGCCCCTAGCCTCTCTAGCCCCTTCCCACAGATCTGAGTGAACCCTGCTGACTGATGGCAGCTCTCTTCCCACAGCCTGCCAGCCTTGAACTCAGGCAGAGAGCTATATAATGAGCTGGTTGCTAAGATGAGGTCTGTGTGTCAGTCTCCCAGGGCTTCTCTAGACCAGCCTCCCAGCTAAGCAGGCAGCAGGTGGTGGTGGAGGGGAGGAGCTGGCTCAGCACACCTATGTGTTCCCAAACCCACACCTCTAGGAATCACCAGTGGGTGGGTGGAGGTTCGGCACAGATCTACTACACAAAATCTCACTAAGTATAAGGAAGTTGTGTTCAAAAGAGAGGGGACTGGCCTCCCATGGAAGACAGCAAGGCTCCATCTCTACAGTGCTCAGGGAAGACAGGGGTCACCAGTCCTAGGTGTCAGTATGTGAGGACTGGAGGAGATGGCTTTGGCTTTGGCTTTGGCTTTGGCTTTGGCTTTGTTTTGCTCTGTCCTACCCACTGCTGGAGTGAGTGACTGTGTGTGCGTGAGAGAGAGAGAGAGATGGATGAGTGTATTCTTTTCCAAACTACAGACTCTTCCAGCTAGAAAGACCTCAGAGCCAGCCACCAGCACATCCAGCAAGGGTGCCCTTCCCACAACAGTGGGAGGGTTTTCATTTGAAATCAATCACGGTGCTGTCAAACTGAAAGCGATGTATGTAGGATTTGCTGGTGGCCCAGTTCCTGGGGACAATGCTGACTCAGGTCAGTGGGTCACAACAATAGCTCCAAGTGAGGACTTTCACTGCTCACATGAATAGCTTGCTGCATTTACTGGCCTTTGGTCACGGAGGGACTGAGTTCCAAGAGTGGTTGGTAATTGGCTGCCCATGGAGTCCCAGGCTCTCACTTACATGCCAGGAGCATGCCCTTGTCTCCAGCCTCAGTGAGTGGAGACTTGGCTGCTGGTCCATAATTATGTCGTTACATGTGTGTCTCTGTCTCCTTCAGAGCCTGCTCCCATGATAAAGCTTGGGAATGACCCAAGCTCTGAAGCAACTATTCTAATTCAAATTGGAGAAGTGGCACTAGGGAAGGCAGGCAAGTCAGCTTGTGAAAAGAAGCTCTGAGCCAGGTCCAGTCTACTGTGAGGATGGTCCAAGCTCCAAGGAGAGCAGCTGAGAAGACCCAAGTTCTGCCTCCGTGTCTCAGCCCTACAGCCTCTGAACCTCAGGCTTGGCCTCTGAAAAAGGTTGCTGGTAGGATTAAGGTGTTGATGCTGGTCAGACACCAAGACTAGATAGATGCACAATGGCCACGAGAGGGAAGAATCTCATTAGTGGATGCCAAACTGTGAGAGGCACTGACGTGGAGAATGGAGATGCTGGAGATCTTGGGACAGGAGATCTTCCAAAACATCGAGAAAGCACAAGATGCAATAGTGTGATCAGCTGGGGAATAAGAAGGACAGGACACAAACACACTCACAATGACTGTGTACCAAGTGTGGCCACTGTTCTCTGCCTCTCCCTAACTCCTGAGTGGAGTCCTCTTGGACAGAAAGCAGCAGCCCTGAGACCACGTGAGTAGCAAATGCAGACAGGAAAAGCAAGGCTGCCTGTGTCAAGGATGAGCCCTTACTAGTGAGTGTCTCCTCTTCAAGGCCATGTGAAAAAGTCACCAGGACTGAACAATGGGATGACAATGATGCTCTAGTGTCACTGGAGTCCTTCCCCCTCCTTAGGGCAGGGCTATGGCCTGGTGTGGTGGAAAAGCAGAGGCCCTGGAGGAGAGCACAGGATGGGGCTGGCTCTTGGGCTCTCCCATGTGGTACCTGGGCAAGCTGGTGCCTTATTGAGGTCTCAGTATCCTCTTCTGTAAAACAAGACAAACCAATCTGTTTCCCAAAGTCGCTGTGAGAACAAGACAAGATTTCTAGCAGAAAGCCTGTGAGCAATGATCAACTTTACTGTAAGCCCCCAGTGTAAACCCAGGAAAGGAACCAACCTCATTTGTCTCATTCCAGTTCCAGAGGCCTAGGACCTGGAGGCCTGGGGTGGGCTGGCTAAGTGTGACAAAGGAGTCCTACTCTGGGGTGACTCTGCCCTGTGCCTCTGCCCCTCCACAAGCTCCCACAATACTGGGCCTCCCCATCTCACTCATTCCTCAAGCCTCCCTTTGCTTCAGTTCTGTGTGCAGCCCTCACCCATGTAAAGTGCCTGGTACCAGAGATATCTTCCATGGCAGTGGCCTTTGTGTGGAGAAAAGGAGACAATGTTTCATGGAGCAACTAATGCATCCCGGCCCTGTCCTGCCATTTTCACATGTGACCGCACAAATTCCCCACCATAGCCGCTCCTAAAGAAGAAACAGGCTTGGGGAGAGTGAGTTGTGCCCAGCTTTGCTCCAGAGTCCACTCTCTCCATGCCAAGCTGCCTGACCTTGCATCTATACATGGACAGAGAAGCAATTTTCAAAGGGAGGTGGGCACTGGTTGTCAGACTCTAACCTTGGAAGCCAGGAGAGAGGCTGGACCAGGACACTAGGGCAGGCATTTAATCTTCTCCCTAGGGAGACCTTCTTTACCTATGCTTCTGGGGACCTGTTCTCTCCTGAGGCCTGGAGCTGACACAGCTTCCTGCCTGCAGGCCAGGAGCCTGGGGAAACAAGGGGCAGCAGAACAGGCCAAATGGCTAGCAAGTGGCTTCCTGCAGGGGATGAGGGTACAGCAGCTGGCCCGCCTGGGGCCTGCCAAGCCTGCAGACCGTCCTGCTCAGGAAGGAGGGCAAAGAGCCCAAATTCTGTTGGGGCAGGGGCAGGTCACAGGCCGCTTGTGCCTGAGGCTACTGTGCATACTGGAGCCCAGTGTAGGTCTAACAGGACCTCAGCAGTGGAGCAGCAGATCCAGGAGCCGGGAGGCAGTGCTGTGCCAGACTTCAAAGCCAGCAGTGCTCCTGGTGGCGTCTGTGTGTTTACACTTGATTGGGCTGGCCGCAGGCTCCTACAGCTCAGCCCGGAGGCCTTCTCAGCTGGCGCCAGTGGGGGGACAGACCTACAGTAGCCAGCATACCTGGCCTGACCCCCCAAGGCAGGGGGTGGCAATCTTGCCACCAACCAGCTAGGACCCAGGCACTGGGGCCATGAAGAAGGCAACATAAACACTCATGATGAGCCCATTGCTTAACCAAGGCCTATGCTGTCACAGGTGGGGCACCCATACTTCCCATGCATGGCTCCTCTTCCTTCTTCCACCCAGCATCTGCCTGCCCCATCTGCCATGCCTGGGGCCCAGCATCAGCCTGTGTGCAGGACGGCCAGTTAGTGTGTAGGGTATGGTAAGTGCCACTCATGCTCAGTGGTGGTGTAGTGGGTTAACTTTCTCTTGGACAATGGTTTGGGTGGTGTTGTGCAAGCCGCCAAGGCAGGAAGAATTGTGGTGAGCAGGGGGAAAAGGTGTGGTGGGGGAAGGGGATGAGGTCCCAGGATACAGACAGTCAGGATGTTCAGGCAAACTCAGCCTACCAGGCACTTACTGTCCTGGTCCCAAAGTCCTTAATGGCACTACCTCTTGTCCTCTTGATCATCACAACAATTCCAAGGAAGGCATGATTGCTATGGATAGAGAAACACGACTCCACAGAGCAAGTGCCTGACAGATCAGAGAACTCTGGCTCACCAAACCAGGAAGCTAGGGTGAGGCTGGGGACAGGGACACAGTGGAGTAGGTGAGAAAGGTGAGGCTTCTCTGCAGGTCCCTGCTCTAGGTATGTGTCCATGCAGGTAAAGTGGAGCTGCCCTCATCTCCCAGCCTAGGCCACTCCCCTGCTTGGATGGTTGGCCCTGCCCTTGCCCCCAGCTGCTGCTGTCCTTCCCAGTGAGTCAGGGCCAGGCACTGCGTGGCCTCTGTGCTTCACTTCTTCTTGGCCCTGGGACACCTTTCCCACTCTCCTGGTCCTCTGCCCCTCAGTGTCTGACCAGTGGCCCTTCAGCTGTTGAAGGAACCATTCAAAGAATACCACCTCTTTGTGCTGTTCTCTCTGGTTGGGAGCCCACTTTCTACACCCTTGGCAGAGTTCCCTGTCCCTTATCCCAGACCCCAGACATGGCCTGTGTCTCTGTCAGCTACCAAGAAGACTGTTTTGTGGCCCTTGGATCACTAAAGCAGGACCAGTTTTTGGGAATCTGCATGTGGTTGAGAACCCTAGTGGCTTCCTGGGGACATGTCCCAGTGGCCCTACCTAAGCTCTTATATATCCATTACACCTCATCATTTCTGCCAGATTTTATAAATCTGTACTATCATTTACCTAATACTTTCTTTACATGGCACCCTAAAGAGGAAGCAAGAAAACTAGCCACAGATACAGGAAGTTAATGGTAGGAGTACATAAAAAAAGACATCCAAAAACCTGAATCCTAGTTATATGCTGTTGCTCTTGGAAGGCTCTGACTCGGTCCTGCTATTTGTTAAAAAGCAGGTCGGAGTATTAACACTACTTCCATCAAAGGATGGAAAGAAACCACTCCCTATTAATTTCCAAGCAGAGAATAAATTAAAAAAAAGAAAGAATAAATAAATATGCACATAATATCTGTAGTGGTAGCTATGTCTATATATCTACCCATCTATCTAGCTCTATATGATTGGGAGGATTGTGGTTCAAGCCAGCATGGGCAAAAATGTTATCAAGATCCCATCTCGGCCAACAAGGTGGGCATGGTGGAGTACACCTGCAATTCTGATTAACTTGGGAGGCACAGGTAGAAGGGTTGTGTGTATATATATATATATATATATATATATATATATATATATATATATAAACCCTACCTCATTCTTGAGGTCATTATAAGGATTAAAAATAATACATGCAGCTAGTAGAGGCATACAGTGGGTACTTTAAATAAAGTGGGGAAGGGGTAGAGTGAGGCAGCTGATTCCTGTCCCTGGGCCCAGAAGGCTGTTGTATGGCACAGAGGCCAGCCCCTGGCGTCAGGCAGGTGCCTCTGGCCTGGGCTAGAATCTTAGGGGCTGGGAGCAGGGAAACTGGCCCCAGTCAGGGGAGCCCATGCCCCTTTCCTCCTTGCTCCCACAGCCTGGATTCACAGGGCCTCTGCACACAACCATAGTCACACGAAGCTGCCCATGGCTGGAGAAACCTGTGCTTGTTCCGTGTTAGCTATGTGGGATCTGGAATTCTGGTTCTGCTGGCCTCTCAGGCTCCTCTGGTCGCCTTGGGGCGTCCCAGATTGGAGGCAGAACCCAGGTCAACAGGTCTCCTGGCCAAGGTGGCCTCTGCACTACCACTGCTGAGCCTAAGGGGAACAGTGAGACCCAGAGCCACACAGAGGGACATACTCTGATAGATACTTTACTGAAGAATAATTATACTCCATAATGCTGTAAATAAATCAAGCTGGATGGATAAGTGACATGCATCTTCATCTATCACCTTCATCTGCAATCAGCATCTTGACTGCACTGAGGTGACCCTGAGCAGGCCACAGTCTCACCATCCAGGTCCCAAGTCCTGGACCTGGGGTAGGCACAGGAGAGGAAGGGGACAGGACCTGAGCACCAGGAAGCCTTCTGGTGGAACGCTAGGGAGGGGGAGGTTCAGAGAGGTGCAGAGAGTAGCGCGGGTCTGGGATAAGTGACACCAGCATGCCCAAGCACATCCTCTTACAGCTGGACACAGAACTGGTGGCTCTGTCTAGACCAGAAGAAGGCACACTATCATGCAAACCGAGAGGAACTACAGCTTGGCCAAGAGCCTCAGGCAGACCCTGAAGGAAGCCTGGCTCAATTCCTCAGCATCCTGTCACATCCCAGGACCAGCCATGGCTGTCTTGATCCACTTGAGATGTATCCAGGTGGCCAGCCACAGGTGACATGGATGCACCCTTTGTTGGAGGCTGGGCAGGCCTAGACTCCCACTCAAAGTGCATGGACAGCCACTGGGGGCAAATGACCATGAGGGAAGGCTATCACATTATGTCCAATACAATGACAGGCCACACACTAGACCTGCATCCAGTAATTGTGACCCTGAGGCACCTCAGGCAGCCAGCAACTGCACCCCCATTGTGGAACTTCCTACATCTTTCCTCTTTTGCTCCTTGGCATCTCTGCCGCCATTGGCCCCTCCCCTGCCCTGCAGGTGAGGTAGCCTGGCCTGTGCCTTGGGCAATGCTCTCTCTGATACCAATGGCTAGGGTAGGCATGACAGCTACCTAGCCCAATAGAGCCCAGGGTCCAGTAAGGAAAGTCTGGGGCCTGGTCAGGGTGCCTGATGCTGACCTGACACTGGCTGTGGGAGAGGACAGGCTGTAGGGATCCAGAGGGGCTGCATTCACCATGTAGGTAAACATAGGGTAGGGGTGGCTGGGTGGGGCTGGTGCAACTGGGTCCCTGCCTGGGTGCGAGACTGACTTTGGGACATCCTGGGGGAGGAATGCAGGCAGCCTGACACCTGGCCTAAGCCATCCCAGCCTGAACCACCCTGGACCAGCCTGGACAGTGGGGATCCTGCCCCCACGAGGAAAGGAAGGACCAGGGACGGCTGTGCTTACCCGCTCAACGAGGCCATGCTTGTGCTTCAGCTTGTACACCTTCAGAGTGGGCAAGAAGCTTTCCGTGTAGTTCTTGTCCTCCAGACCATGGAGCAGGATGCCGTGGAAGGCCAGGCGGCATGTGTTGGTATGAATGTCCGCATCCAGCCTGGAGCCAATCACTAGGCACAGCCGAGGGCAGGTGACAGGCTTCTCAAACTCCACAAGGGCCCACTGCTGCCGAGGGTAGTGACCCTCTGGGGCCTGGCCTGCTTTGTGGGTCTTGTCACTGTCTGTTATTGCTGGTGCCATGTCCTTGCATAGGTACTGCTCCTGGAAGAGGTATTCTTGGGAGAAGTCGAAGGAGTCCAGAAGAGGCTCCTGGTCAAAGCTGTCAGAGGCAGGGCTGAAGAAAAGCAAGCGGCCCATAACTGTATCGTGGCCCACTGTGATGTGGAATTTGGACTTGGTCTGCAGGGGCCCCCGGAAGTATGGGATCTTCTCCACGGAGATGATGGCCGCATGCACAGTGTACAGGGTGTCAGGTGCACATACTAGCCCACGCTCTAGCAGCTTGGGGTCAAACTGGGTGACACAGATGCCCAGCCGATCTCCCTGCATGGCTGAGGTGACAGGCGTGTGGAACATCTGCATGGACTTCACCTTCTTCACCACCTGCTCAGGAGAAGAGGGAGAACACTTGAGACCAGCAAGCTTCAAGGTCAGGCTGGGGAAATGCCCTCCCTGTGCTCACTAGCACCCACCTGGCCCTGGTCCTTGTGAAGACACAGACAGACTAGCCAACGGGAGGCTGGGGCTCAGCCAGACTCTACTTGGGCAGAGCCAGCAGCATCCAGGTGAGGAAGAGCCAGGCTCACTCCCCAAGTCTCAGGCCTGTCCCAGGAGGGAAGCAGCAGTCACCTTAGCAACCTGTTCTCTCTCTGGTCCCTGTTCCACCCACGCACCAGTCCCTCCTGCTTCTTTCTCCCTTTTCACCAGCCATTCTGGCACTTTCTAGCCTACCATATAGGCTTGCAGCCCAGCCTCAGACTCCCCACTCAGCACCTGCCCGCCTGCCCTTTAAAGCCTAAGTCAGGCATCACAGTTCTGCAGTCTGCACAGACCCAGGGGCAGAACTTACCCCCTGGCTCCTGGGCACCCTGTCCACCCCTTAAAATCATAGGGCCTGCAGTTCTGCCATGACCTAGTCTGTACCTATCACCTCCCTGATAGCCAGGCCTTCCCTGGGGCAGCACCCTTCTCCAGTCTCTCCACACAGTCTGAGTGCCTACTGCATCCCAGGTTCTGTTCCAGGGGAAGGAAGAGAGCAAGCCATTTGAGTTTAGTATCAAGAAACACAAGATGATCTCTATAGGAAAATTACATATATTAATTTGTGTAAGCAAAGGTAATACATAAAATTATGGGTCTATATGTGTAACAACCTAATTCTGTAACACACACACAGCACACACCATGTATATACATACACATAGCAAACATGACAGGGTGGGTGGCAGTGAGGGCCTGGGGTGGGTGGGCTCTGGCTGTGGCATCAGTGGGCAGCATCTCGCAGAGGCCATTTCTGAGCTGAGACCTGGGCACAAGAAGTAGCCAGTGTGTAAAGATTGGAACAAGATAGTTCAAAGTGAAGGCACCAGGAAGGGCAAGGCCTGGAGAGGGAAGACTCTAGTGAGGTTGAGAAATAAACAAAGAGGCAGGAGGGCTGCCTGCGTGTGGAGCGGGGGGTCAAGGCCTGGGCTCCGTGTGGACCATGCTGGGCCGCCCGGAAGTCACCCAGGAGCTTAAGCAAAGGGTAACCTGATCTTATCTCAGCTTCTGAAAGGCAACACCGACTACAACTCAGGCAGGCAGAGCAGGCAGTGTTCTGCTTCACCATTTGCAAATCAGGAACAGACCCGGAAAAGTCCACAGCAAATATGCCTGAGCCAAACGCCATCCGTTCTGTGCTCATCTCTGAGTTGAGGTGAAATGCACTGTTACAGGTTCTGTTTAGTGAAGAAGAGAACGTGTGTCACATTCCAGAAAATCTCCCATCAAAAATGTGAACTGGAGAGAACTGGACCTTTTGGTCCCAAGCATCCCAGCCTTGGAGGTGCCACACAAGTCTTTTCTCCTGGTGCTCACCACACTTCTGTGATCACACTCAAGTGTTTGTTTAGAGATCATTAACCACCCAGCCCAAGGTCAGGGGCAAAGAAAGTGAGAAGCATGGTGTCAAAAGTCACAGCCAAGGTCAATCAAAATAAAACATAAGACACTCTGAGATGGTCTGTGCAGCAACGGGCAAAGGAGACTCTTAGGAATGTGCTGCTGAGGAGCACAGCATATTGCCTTATAAGAAGGCATCATGTAAGATAGGCCGGTGGCTCTGCCCTGCAGACTACCTGCCCTCCCTGGTCCTCTCCTAGGGGAAGCTCTGGTACCTGATGAGGTAATCCTCTGCTACCCACTTCCACCTGGGCTCCATCTTCTACCTCATGATTTTCACACCTTTTGGTCACAGCTCTTGGGAACGGGAAGACCCTTTGGTCAACTGACGTTCTGTGAGGACCACCTTTAGACAGGTAGGGGCTGCTGCATTCCCAGTACCCCCTCTGTACTTGCAAGGGACTCTGCAGAAGGCCTTCTCTATCCCATGTGTTCACCACCCCTTTAAGCCACAAGGAACTCTTGAATAAGTGCCTTACACACAGTGTGGCTCTCATTGTCTCTGTGCTTTGCACAAGAGCCCCCTCCTCCCTGGGGTTTCTTCCTCTTGGCAAATTCATAGCTATGCCTAACCCCAGTTCCCAGGACACCTCTGGGAAGGGCAAGTAGGTACTCTGAACCTGATGTTCAGTTGCCACTGCTTTACAGGGCATTCCCAGCCTCTGTGCATAGCAGACTTGAATAGCAATGTAACAAACACCATGTACCCACCACCCACCCCAGAACCCCAACATCAGCAAGTCCCTGACCCTGGCTGTGTGTTCCTCCCACAGAGCCCAGCTGCCTGTCCAGGCGCAAAAGGCCCAAGTGGATTTGGTGTGTAGCGTTTCTTTTCTTTCTGCACATGCACACGTGTGTGACTGTGTAGTACACATGCCTGGCTGATACTTTTATCATATGTGTGGCTTTTTGAAAGGAGTGCCACAGTCGTTTTGACACTGAAAAGCCACACACATGGAGTGAGGGCCTGCTAATGTGCTGCCTACCACACAGCATCCTGTCTGATGGCTTGTGCAAGGACAGGCCCTGCCACAGGATTGCAGGGTCATGGGGAGTGAGTGTTCGATTTTGCTAGACAAATAAATAAACTTTTATCATCAGGGCAAAAGACACCCAATCACTGCATGTCATCTCCAACACCTGTCATTGTCAGATTTTTTAATCTTTGCCAATCACATTTGTGCCTTCATTTCTAAACCCAAACACAGGGACTGTGCTGTACCTCCTGCTGCACCCTTACTGCCCAACACAGGGCTCTGAGAACTCATAATAGCCCATAGGACCTCATGACACTGTCACACCTGGTGAGGCACTGCACTGAGATTCCAGACTTGTCTGGCCCCAGTGAGAGCATTCCTGCCAGAGCACAGCCCACACCCACCTCAGAGCGCGAGCTGAGCCAGGCAGCTGTGTTCACAGCATGTCCCTTTCATCGGAGCTGTGTTCTCAGGACTGAAATGATAACAAACACCTTACAGGGGCATGTGAAGAGCAGAAAGGCAAATAACTGCAAATCAAGATTTCAAGGGCCTAGACAGGAAATTGTGCAGCAGATAAAGACGGGACAGTGTGGCGTGGCACCAGCAAGCCAACACTGCACTGGGGGTCACTGAGAACATTAGACCGGATCAGAAGAGTGGATTGCTTTGCCTACCTGAGAATGGGAAAAACAGGCTTCCTTTCTATTGTTTATTTCTTGGCCGACTTTGAGAGACTGTCAACAGCTCTCCTGTCCAACACTTGCTCGTGTCCATGTGACAGTGAACACACACCACCTTGTATGTACTCTCATAGTCCTCTCAAGGCCTAGGCTACCATGCAAGACATCAGTGGGTATTTCCTAAGAATAGGGAAATTCTTTATTCATTTTTGTTGGTTTTCTAAGACAGAAAATGTAACCCAGGTTGGCCTGTAACTCACCATCCTCCTGTCTCTGCCTCAGGTGTGCACGGCCATACCTGGTTAGCTTGCATTTTTAAAAGATTACTTTGCCTACACAGTATGGAAAATGTATGGAGGGAAATCACAAAGGACGGAAATGATAAAGGAAGGCACTTAAGAGATCAAGACATTTTTGTTATGACAGATAGGACAAGGGAGAGGTGGCAGGAGGACAACTCCCAGGTTTTCTGTGGAGGACCTGCCTCCTGCTCAGGTGGAGACCAGAGGGGCAGCCTTCAGGGCCAGGGCTGGGGGCTCTGAGCACAGAAGTCTGTCTTGGCAGAAGTGACCAATGAGCAGAAGCTGAGTCCCGGGAAGGTGGAGCCACATTTGAGGTGCCCTCACTCCTACCACCTCCTCGGATACCTAAAGCTTCTTCAGACCTTGCCAGGAAATATGGGGGCTCCAAGTTTCCAGAAATTCAGGTAAAATAAGTTCCCACCACACCACCACCAGAAGCGGCAGTGGACTTTGCTTTCCAAGCAGGCCTGCGCTGGTCCTTCCCCATACCTCTGCCCCACCTGTCCACAGCCTCCAGCAGGCTTGGACTGTCACCACCCCCTGCAGTCTGCTCTCCACTGAGGACAGCGTGGTACTGCGTTTACCCCTGACTCTCCGCTGGCCTCGGCCTCTCACCTTACTCTGTCTAAGCTTAAGTCCTGCCCTGTGTGGTGGCCATGCCTATGTGACCCAAGTCCTGAGGAGGCAGAGGATCGAGAATTTTCAGCCAGCCTGGGCTCCACAACGAGATCCTGTCCCATAAAAACTCACGCCAAACCAAAAACTCAAACAACAAACAAAACCCAAAAAGCTGAGGTCCTCACCATGACTGACAGAGCCCGCCATCTAGCCTCTGTCATTCCTCTGACGTTACCTGCTATGGTTGCCTACTGCAGCCATCCCTCAGCCCCCTTCAATCATATGGCCTTCGTGTTTCTGGTTCCCTAGACATGCCAGACATTCCTGCCTCAAGGCCTTTGTTCTTGCCAACTCCTCTCACCTCAAAGATCTTCCCCAGACACCCACGCATCCCTCTTCCTTGTTTCCTTCATGCTCCTGCTGGAATGTCACCTTATCACCCAATAAAAGAGCGCCCCCACACCATTGCTGTCTACCTAAGTGCCTTGTTTCAGTCTTTCTTCATAGCACTCACCACCACTTAACGTTTCTATGCTTGTTTACTGACTGCCTCCACACTGCACTGCAACCTCCATGAGCAAGACCTTGTTGTTCTCTTTCTCTTTTCCATTTCTTTTGCCCATGCTCTGCACATAGGAGACCTCCATACACAGGTGTGGAGTAAATGAAAGGAGTCATAAATGAAGGCTGCACCAGGTCAGGGTTGGGAGCTCCCCACTCACTAAGGCCTACAGAGACACACAGAAGGCCCTGGCTGGCAGAACTGCCCATGGTCCCAGACAACCTCAAGTTGAATAGGGCTGAGGCCTGCTGGCAGGGCCCTGGTTCCTAAAGCTGAGCAGTCAGAGGGCAGGAGAGGGCTGGAAGGCAGGGCAGAGGCACTGCTGCTGTGTTCTGAGTCAGACCAACAGGTAAGCTTGCTCCCTAAGCTCAGCTGCCTCCATCCTCTCATCTCTGCAGCACTGAGCACTTATGGGGAAAGAAAGAGCAGACACAGAAAGTGAGGGAGAGAGGAATACATCAAGCAAGCAAACAATTCTTTCAATATTCCAGTTGGCGCTTGCTAAGCAGTTCGGTCCTTTCTGATTAACAAAGAACCTTCACCAACAGCTGGGTCAGTTATTCTTCATAAAACCCTATGAGCAGGTCGGTATTTTTACATTCAATTTTATGGATGAAGAAACAGAGATATGTGATGTCTCCAAGGTCACAAAGCAAACAGGCAGAGAGTTGGGACAATAAATGCTGGGACTGCTAGGTAGGCCAGACTTTTGCAGTCCTATCTCCAGATCAGCTAAGCAGAAACCACACCCCGGCCACTGCAGCCAGACACACACTGCCTAACCCACCAGGCTGCTATCGGGCACTGGTCTACAAGTGGCTCGTCAGACAGCGTGATGCCCAAGTAGTATGAGCCACAAAAGTAGACTGCAGACAGGGGGCTCCATACCACCACTGTGACTTCTCCATTAACGCCAAGGGCACATGGATGAGGGCCTTTGTGGGTGAGGAAGTGAAACTGAGAAGGCAACCCCTGTCTGGAGAGCAGTGTGGCCCAGGAGGATGTAGCCAGGTCTGCCTCATTCTGCCGCCCAGGCCCTCTTCTGCCCTGGGCTACCACGGTACCTGCCCCGGCATAGGCCAGTACAAACCGTCCACTGGTTAAGCCTGCAGACAGTGTGTCTGGCCTGACTTTCAGCTGCATCGCACTGCCTATGTCCTCAGGACCCTCATTTCTGTTCTTGGGTAGCACAGCACATGCAGGTTGCTGACTGCGTGTGAGAGAGGTCCACACAGCCCAACGGCTCCAAGGCCTGCCACGCACACTCAGACACACCTTCCAGTCTCCCGAGGGTCTGCAGTTTAGTTCTGTGGTACTCTGAGAACTCTGCAAGATGGCTGTATCAGATGATCTGGTCTCCGCCCATGTGTGCTTTCTGAGGCCACTAAAACCTGCAGTGAGTGTGGCTGGGGGTAGGACATCTCTGTCCCTTTTTCTCTGCTTTCCAGGGCACCTGGATGAGACTGCAAGCAGTCACATGGCCTTCCAGGAAATTGCATGATTTTCTCGTGGGGCCACTTTGGAAGACTGATGTCTGCTGGTGTGTATGATGGAGGAGCTGTGCAGACATGATTACATGCATTCACACTGCACCCTTCCAGGTGGCTAGCAATGGTCTCATCTCACAGACCAAGGAACTGAGGCCCACAGAGGTTCACCCTTCACCACAGCATCCCAACTTGTCTGGCATTATGCACAGGCTCTTTTACTTACCGCATGTAAAAGCACACCTAACTCCCCAACGGAAGCCCAGGGTAAAGCACAATTTGGTACAGCTAGCTCATGAGCGTGCTTTAGGTGAGAAATGCATGTCCACTGCCATCACAGTGCTCTGTAGAGGAACAGCAGTGCTGGGGCCTCTAACAGCTACAGGATCAACGCACGCTTGCGGGAAGTGGGCAACAGTCCTGTGCCTAGCAGAGCTTTTGGTAATAATGGCACTGGCTGTAATGAGATTGGATCGCTATTACCTGTTTTCATTCCATTAATGAGCCTGGAAGCTCCTGGCTGTGCCAACGGCTCAGTTGGTACCTTGCAACTTCATCATTACTTAATAAAATGTAAATCGGAGAGGAAAAGAGACACACAGGTTTGACAGTAATAAGCTTACAGCAGGATCAGTTACTTCAATTCAAAGAGGGTCAGACTGGAGGGGGAAAAATAAAATAAGCTTTTAAAGATCAGTCTAGGTTTGGTCCGTCAGACCTAACCAATTTTGTCTAATAAGGTTTCAATTTAGCTGCTCTTATTTCTCCCTCGTCTTCGAGGTAGGCTGTGTAGAGATAAGACATTTTCTGCCGCCTAATGCATTTAATCGCATCTCACACACAAAAAGTCAAACCCAGGGCTCTGTGCGAGAACAGCACACAGGCCCCTTGGAGCTGTCAGTGCTCCCCCTGCTGGGTCAGACTTTAGGCTCCCCAGAACTGAAATGCAGGTCAGTGTTGGGGACTCAATTCCACCACCTTATTTTTAGAGAAATTAAAGCCATTCAGAAAGGTACATAGAACCAAGTGACATAATAATTACCTGTTTTCCCACCATATGGAATTGAACACTAAATTTTGTCGCTCATATTTCAAGTTTTGACATCAAGCTGGAGACCCCAAGTTCTACTTTTTTCCTTCAACTACCTTGGAGTAATTACCTTCATGAATTCTTTGCACATTTATACCCACATGTGTATCTATAAATAGTGTTAGTGTAGATAATGGTATCAAATTATTGTTTAATTCTACTACTTTCCTTCCTTTCTCCATGTTCAGATACATGCCAACATACATATGTGTACACACACATACATACATGCTATTTTTTACTGCTGTGTAGTATTTTTTTTTTATTTTGGGGGTACTGGAGTTCAAACCTTTGAACTCAGGGACTTCTTGTGCTTGCTAGCCAGGCACTCTACCATTGTGTAGCGTTTCTTGAAAACTCTACCTCCCATGTCTTATCAACAGACATGAGGGCTGTTAGTTTCTGCTATCATAAAAAATACTGCTGTGACCACGACAATATGCCTCAACTTGCACATACACGCAGCTTTGCTGACGTGGTGGGCATGTTTTTAGTCTTACTAGGTCCAATTTGTTGCTCGGCAGTGGGCAGGTACACCCTGACAATAATGCAAGCCCTCACCTGGGGCTGCAGGCTTGTTAATCTCTGCCAGTCTGGTAGGTAAGTGTGCTGGCCACTGCTGTCTTAGTGTGTCACCCCCTCACAGAAGGCCTTGCTTGGGTCTCAGAGGCTTCCAATTTGTCCTGGGGCAAAAAGCACATGTGCCTTACCCACCATGACTGGAGTGCTCAGCCCACTGGGCTCTTGGAAAGGGAAGGGGAAGAGAGAGAAGTAGAGTGTTGTCAAAGCCCAGCACCGATCACATGTCCTACATCTCCCCTACACCACACAATGCACACAGCTCTCCACCCAGAGAAGCCTCTGCAGAGGGCACTGCAGGCCTCTGGCCACCTGGCTGGCTCCTGGCCCTTGCATCACTGCCCCTAGCACCCACGCCTATGACTTCAACACCCATGGTGTCTCCCAGCCCTGTGCCCCTCTCTCCTCTTAGCCACCACCCTTGTCCTTCAGGCCTCCCAGCAACTCAAAGGCTACACTGCTGCCCACCTCAGCCCTCCTACAATGGAGTCACTCGACCCTGCAATGGAGGGGCAATAAAACTGTGCTGGGATATATTCACACCAGTCTGAGTTGTTACTGTTGGGCCACCTGAAACCCAGATCAACCCATTTTGTGGCCAAATCCCAGGCCTGGGACTGCTGTGAAAGGGGATTCAAGGGTCTCGGATAATTTCAAATTCAGTCTCCTATATGGGCAGGTAACCCTAGTCTAGAGCCTGAGCCATGCCTGGTCCTTGCGGAAACCTGCTGGGTTCTAGGCATCCTGGAGCTCACTGACAGGCCTGACAGGTACTCAGTCCTGGCCTTCAGCCTTCCTTACAGTCAGCACCGCCTGCATCTACACAGGATTTCATGGGCTCTGGGGGGCTGGATCCTTTCCTACAAACAGTCCCTGTGCTGTTTGTGTATCTACACAGAATGCCCTCTTGCTCCTACTACACAGTGGGGAGTCTCAAGGCACATTGCCTGCCATTGCCCTCACCATCCTGGGGCTCAATTCAGCAGCTGGCCCCTGGGTCATGGCAAAACCACGGACCTTGCACCCTCACCAGGGAGGCAGACATGCAGAGTGTAGGAGTGGCATGCAGAATGCTATGCAGGAGCCTGGGCCAGTGGAAAGGAAGCAATGTCTGAAATGAGCTGTGAAGCACGGTACCTCTAAGTAGAATCTGGAGGAGACAACCTGGCACAGGGAAGCTCCTGTTCCTTGTGAATCTCGACCTGGGCTCAGAAATGGACCTATATTCCCAGAAGACAAGGTCAGGTCTTCCACTGCTTGATACTTCCCAGGGAGAGCCCACGTAGGCAGGAACAAGGATGGTCAGTGCACCCAAAGAGGTCTAATGACAAAGACTAAGCAGCATCATGGGCTTATCAGTGGGACAGGGCAATGTGCCAAGCCCACATGATTGGCAGGTTGGCGGTTTGGCATATCATGACGAGCTGAGGTCTTTGGGATAACCTGCTCCCAGCCCAGACCAAAAGAGGGCCAGCACTGCCTACCACGATGTCACACACTTACAAACCAAGGCTGTGCATTCTTATGGGCGTAAAGAAAATGGTTTGCAAGGATAAACTCTGAAGAATCAGCAGGGTCTCCTTCAGACAGGAGGCCCAATGGGCTAGGATGCAATGGGTTTCCCTAACTGAAATGTTTTACTTTTGTTAGTAGAAAATATTCAGGAATTAGTTGCACAACTAAAAATTACTTCTTTGAAAAGACAGAGGTCCTGCCAATGAGATTTAATACAATCAGATTCTAATCAACTTAATCACTGGGCGGAGCCAGACTGTGAGAGGCCCTGTTGAGAGAAGTGGACAGTAGAAGTGGGTGGCGGGTGGCTGGGAAGAAGAAAAGTCTTTCTAGTTTCCCAGCAGTGCTGGTCTCCACTGTGGACTGGAGTCTCACCTTCCCCAGAAGCACCTGGAAGCCATCAGCACAGGAAACCCACCCGGGAGGAAGGCCAAGGTGTCCACTGAAGCAGTGGGCACACGATATGTACTTTTGCTCCTCTGAGCCTACACAAACACTGGTGCCACCTGCCAAGATAGGGAGGACAAAAGAGATGGTACTGGTTGAGTTCACTATGAAATAAAGGGCACAGCAGCCAAGGTGAAGGACAAGCCAGGTTCCATGCAGTGCCAGCCAGCAGATGGGGCAGCCCCAGGCCAGGCCCAGGAGCGGGACACTCTGAAGACTCCAAAATGTTTTGTTCTGAACTTGAGCAGACCAAGTAGCTCCACCAATGTGCCCAGGGGCAAGAAGGCATCCCTCACCGCAGACGCCTGGACACAGACAAATGCCCAGCTTTACCAACTCACCCCATTAGAGATCACACTAGTCTCGCCTTTCTGCAATGTTCCCATGTCTCCATTTTGGATCACTAAGTATTTATTTCACCAATATTTATGGCAGCCAAAGACGGAAACAACAGGGCTGCTGAACAAGAGATAAGGCTAAACGAAATATGAAGTAAAATGTCGAATAAAACACACAAGGCAACTTCATCAGCAGACACATAACTATGGTACACAAATGTATTTTGAGTATAATGTTCACTATTAGTTGCTCCTGGTTAATAGGCTATTTGTGAGGGGTTTTCCCCCCAGTTTCTGTTTTTTTTTGGTGGTACTGGGTTTGAACTCAAGACCTCACAGTTGCTAAACACGCATTCTATCACTCAAGTCATATCCCAGTGGCTTTTCCAGTTTCTTTATACTTCATAAAAGTTTCTAACATAATTATGTATTGCTTTGACAAAGACTTAAATAATGTCTAAATTAAAAGAAAAATAAAGTTCAGCCCACCAGGCTGCAGAACTGTGCTGTCCCTGGAAGCCCAAGGCTGCAGTAAGATCCCTAAGAATCCTTCCTCTGTTGAAGGCCCTTCCAGGGAGCCCATCATGGGCCAGGCATTCTGCCTGGCACCTGGTGTCGTGCTCTAACCCTCACACTGGCCAGAAGGTGGGGGCCTCGCCATCCCTGAGAGAAGAGAAACCTGAAAGTCAGTTCTGCCCAAGGCCACTCAGGGTGTTGGCCTATATGGATGCAAATCCAGTGACACCCAGCTGCAAAGCTGGGGCTCTCTCCTTGCAGTGCTGGCTATGCTGGAGGCACAGAGTCTGGGCTATAAGGCTGGGCACAGTGAGCAAGCTGTCACAAGACACAGCATGGATGTCAGTAGCAGGCACGCAATGTCTGCCCTCTTCTTTCCCCAGGAATGACAGTCCACTGAGTCTGCAGGCTGTGTGGCAGTGGTTCAGGCAGACAGTAGGTCACTGCGGGACTGAAAGAGTCCTACCTCCAGGCAGAGCATGGGGCCTGCAAGGAGCAGTTCTTGTTTCCATTTGGGGCATCTCTCCAAAGGTACAGGCAGAGCTCGGGGCTGGCAGTGTTTTCCTGGTGATCTGGAGACTTATCTGGTGTGAACTGTTCCCAAGTGAACACAGGCTATAGAACTAAAGGGAGCCCCTTCCAAAAGCTGCCAAGAACTCTTTAGTCAAACCCCAAAAGTAGGCTGGTCTATCAATATTAAACATCACCTCAAAAGCTTGACAGTTGTAGTTGGTGGAATTTATTTCAAATGTACTAAGCAAGTAGTCTGAAGGAAAAAACACCAGGAAATAATCTTCCCAGGTAGAGTGGAAGTGCAGCCCCCACCAGCCTGAAATTAAGAGGACCCTGTCCAACGAGGCAGCAGCAGATGGCAGCCAGTACAGAGGGACTGAGGGCCAGCTCGGGCAAAGGTGGAAGTGAGGCAGTGGCAAGGCCCAGTGTGGGTCTGAGCTCTCCATGGCTTCCACTGCCCTGCAGGAGGGGACCAACCCGTGTGGTCCACTCAGAGTCTCTGGTCCTTCAGTGTGACTGCTGTTCTCTGCATTGGAGCAGCTTGTGATCTGTACATGTCTGGTCACACATTAATCAGTAAGGCCAGTGCCCAAGGTGGCATTAGGTTTCCAAGCCCAAGAATACAACCTGGGCACCTGCCAGACTGTGAGCCTTGCTTTCTCTGCAGGCAGTTGGTGATGATGACACAAAGATGTCAGTAGCAACAACAGCAGCAGCTACTAATACCAGGTGAGCACTTACCTCTGCCTGGCACTGTGCTCAGAAGCTCCCACACAGGAGCTGATGGGGGTGGACACAGCCACTCTGGCCTCCAACACGTGCCTACCATCACCCAGCCAGTAGATGGCAGAGCTGGAATTTGAACCTGAGCCAACTATGGTAGCAGCAGCCAGGGTTCTGAACAGGTCAGAGGGATGCAGGCTGGACCCCTGACACACTGCTCCAAGCTGGGCAGCATCCCAGCTGGGGACAGGCAAGGTACACAAGAACACCAGGACTAAGCTGGGGGAAGAGCAAGGAGACAGGCCTGGAGCCAGCATGAACAGGTGTGCTCACCCACACCTCTACATGTGCAGTCCCACACCCCCTGCTTCTGTCCTACACTGTGGATCTGGACGTCCTCTGCTCTCAGCTACCTGCCTCAGGAGCTTCCCTACCGCTCCTACAAGCCAACCCTCAGCGAACCAACTAGCAGGATCCATTCACAATCTTCCCATTTACGGCATCTCTCAGCACTTGAGTCACAGGGGCCTGTGCAACGTCTGTGTCCTGTATGCAGTACACATTCCAGGACTGTGGGAGCACCAATGCAGGCTGCAGGCAGCAGTGCCAGCACCTACCAGGTACTGGAGCAAAGGTTGCTGGGAGGGCAGTCAGCAAAGCAGAGGAGCAGGGAGGAGAGGCCAGCAGTGGGGGATGTGAGGAGACAAGCAGCGTGGTGTGTTGCCACCTGCACAGGCAGAATGAGTTCAGGGTGAGCTACCCAAGACTGTCCTGGTGGTAAACAAGAGGGCAGAAGCCTGTAAGGGCAGGTAGCAGGGATAGGGGCTGTCTACTGACTGCCTGTTCATGGATGCTGAGCCTGGCCATATCTGAGGCAGCTCTGCCTCCCTCCCAGAGAACACAAGTGAGCTGAGCCCACTAGAAATGGCAGGGTGGGGCCACTCTTGAGTCAACTCTGCCAGGACACCAGTGTGATCCTGGTCCAGTCCTGGCAAGCACAGGGCCCTCTCCTCACGGCTTCCCACCATTCTGCCTCTGGGAAGCCTTCCAAGACTACCTGGTGCTCCCAAGGGCTCTAGTGCCCATTCATGTCATCACGCTCACTGCCAACACTACTTCCTGCCCACCATTGCTGACATCAGCAAAAGGCAGTGTTCTAACAAGCTCACGTACTCCGACCTATTTATCCTCATAAAAAATTCTAACTGGTAGGCCTTATTATGTCCACACTGTACAGGGAAGAGAAAAGGGTCCAGAGAGGTTGGATGAATGGCCCAAGGATGCAGAGCTCAGCAGGGTGGGACTGAGGCATGAGCCCCAGGATCTGGCTCCAGATGCTGCACCAGGGGTCCTGGGCCAAGCCACCTCTGTCACTCAAGGGGGAGGAAAAGTGGTGCTGCCTCACTTGCTCATTGCACCAGGACCCCGCTAGAAAGAATGGTCACTTTCGTTCATCTCTTCCTATCTGCCACACCCAGAAGGGGGCCTGATACATTCTTGGTGCTAGCAGTGGTTTGATATGAGCAAACAGATGGATGACAATGGCCTATTCTTCTGAAGCAGCAGTCAGGAAACAGAACCCAGAGTCAGCCTCCTGTGTTCCAGGGTTGCCTGGGTTAGGCTGTGTGACCTTGGGCAAGGGAGTTTCCCTTTCTGTTTCCTTAGATGGAAAATGTACTACTGGTCATTGGTGAGATTACATTAAGATAATCCATGTGAAATGATTGCATGGCATTTTAGAAGCAGAAATTGTCCAATAAGGATTTATAATTAAGAATACCACTATTAATTAGGGCTGGGTGTGTGGCTCAGCGGGAGAACAGTGCTTGCTTATCTACCATGTGCATGGACCTGAAGTCGATGCCTAGTATGGCCAAAAAAAAACCCCACTATCATGAATATCTCATTATCAATAAAGTGGAGATGAGCATCCTATCCCAATTTAGACTGTGATGACCATGAAGTCAGAGATACGATGCGTGCTGCAGCCAGCACACCTGCCAGCAGGGATGGACTTGAGTGGGCAGCACAAATGAACTGCTCTGCCCCCACGCCCTCCAAGTTACAGACAGGGTGACAAATATATGCAAAAGTCAACAGCAAATAGTTTAGGCACTGCGAGGCCACACAGCCTCTGGCAACACTCTGCTTGTTAGGCTTTATTTTTAAGAGCAGGTGCAGGCTGGGGTTTGCTGACTCTGCTATGCACTGAGGCCCTGGAACACACATTGTGGAGACCAGACATGCCTCAGTCTGACCCACCAGCAGGGTGGCCTGCACTGCCAACCCTGGGTCAGTGCAGAGTTGATGCAGCTGCAGAGCAGGGCCACAGGATGGGTGAGACACCGATCCTGCAGTCAAGGGATACCCGCCCAGTGGGGAAGACAGTGCATAAATTGGTCATGGCGTGGAATTCAGATTCAGTCTCCTCATCTGTAACCTGAACACATTAGACCCAGGTCCTAAAAAGCAGAAAGAAGAGTGCAGGGACAACCCTGGCTGGTTGCCAGTGTGGTTATTATTCCAGCCATCTCCTCAGAGCAGAGCAGAGGGGCAATCCACTTGAGATGACTCTCAGAAGCTTAAGGGCATAAGCTCTGTGCGCAGTCTGTTTGGGGTAGGACATGTAGCACACAGGCCAACGTGAGTCATGTTATATCGCAAATAAAAATCGGCCCATGAATATACATAATCCCCAGGTAATTCTCCCAACCTCACACGGGTAATGGAGCTCCCCTCGCCCACTGAGGCATGAATATTTACCGTCCTCTGGCTTTGCTGCTCTCGATCTGGGTTCAATTTCGCAAATTAAAATGAGGGTTGTGTGGATAGAGAGATTACAGGGGAGCCTCTGAAGGCCGTTGTCCCCGGAGAGGCACAGGCAAGGTGGCTGGCTCTTGCACTAGTCTGGTCCTTATCTTGAGGGGCAGGGGGCACAGAAAGTGGGATGGGGGCTTGAAGGAGTCAGGACTTGGGAAACACAGAGGGACTAGGGCAGTACTCAACTGGAGACATGGGGCAGGTGGAAAGGTAGGAACATCCCCAAGGCTTCCTTTCCTGGTAACAGAGAACAGTTTCCAAGTAGCAAAAAGAGCAGGGACCAGGTTCAAACTCTATCCAGGACTGAGTCTGAGGCATGTCACTTCAATTCTTGGCCTCAGTTTCATCATCCATAAAGCGAGGATAAACACAGCCCTCCTCTCCTGGTCAGAGTGAGAATCCAGGAGGTGCCATCTACACAGGTGCCTGACCCAGGGCACTCACCCCTCAACTGCTTCTCATCCATACACCTGACACCTGTGGTCAGTTGTTAACACACCATTGGGGAGGCTGGGAGACAGTGTCCTCACAGGCAAGGACCAGATGGCTTGGTAAAAGCAACAATGCTAGCCACAGTTAACAGTGATGGCAGAAAGGAAGCAGCCCTGGGATGGAAGCCAATAGGTTGGCTGAACCTACTGGATGCCTAAGGTGAGGCCAAGGAAGGACTAGCATTTCTGACTGGACCCTGCAGGGAGAAGGGTCCAAAATGGTGTTCTGCTTCTCCTGCTGTGCTGGCAAGAGGGAGAGGGAAGGAGCTACTCTGATAGGGAGCTAAGGAGAGCTGCTGGCCTCCAGCAGACCCAGGATATCTTCGGAACCCAGCTCCCTAGAGAAGATGAGCCAGAGGAGAAAAAGAGACACTTAATCTGCTGCAGCTACCACCACCCGGGACAAAGTCAATGGGAAATCTGCTCCAGTTAACCTTTGCGAAGGGTAGCAGTTGCCGCTTATTGCACAGTGACTCTGTTCCCAGCATGGCTGAGGCCCTCACTAGCAGCCTAATGCAGAAGCCCCTTGTGGGAGTCTCCACACAGGCTTCACAGCTGACCAGCTTGAGGTCAGTCACATGACTGGCAATTGCTGGGGCTAGGCTAGGTACCTGACCGGGTTTTCTTATCCTGCCAGGTGGCCTCCAGTGCAAGGAACCTGCTGTGTGCCCTGCACTGTGCCATGTCTAAGAGGATGAAGGGACCCACCTCA
Source organism: Castor canadensis (assembly GCF_047511655.1). Lineage (NCBI taxonomy): Eukaryota > Metazoa > Chordata > Mammalia > Rodentia > Castoridae > Castor > Castor canadensis. Next base: position 147,868,776 of record NC_133395.1, on the reverse strand, counting down.
TCCCTGCTGGGAGGTTCCAGCTACTAACAAGCTCCCACTGGTAGAGAATGTAGAGGAGGAAAGCCCAGAGGAGAGGCACCGTCTGTGCTATGATAAGAAGGTGCCCCAGGCTGAAGGTGGAGGGGGCCCATGCTGGGCATAGGTGTGCTGGAACTGGCAGGGTAAGGCCGTAAAGGCCAGGCACCAGAGCAGGAGTTGACCACGATGGGCAGCCATGAGACCCCACTCAGGGGTGAGCTGTAATGATGAGCAAAAGCCAGAGCAACCTCAGTGGGGGCCTGTGTGAAGGAAGAGCTGCAGGGAAAAATGATTCTGGCAAGCAGAGCAGAGGAGAAAAGTGCAATGGCAGGCTGAATGCCAGCCCCGGAGGGCAGGGACTTGTGCTCTTCCCCATCTGCTCCAGAGCACACAGCAGGCACTGCAGACACTGAGGGACAGACTGTGGGCCTGATGACAGCAGCAGAGTAGAGAAAAAGCCTGAGGATGCAGCTGCACATGGACACCCAGTGTGCCTGAGAGAAAGAGGTGCACACCTTCTCTATGTCTGGCAACAGGAAGCCACAAGCAACTTCCGGGGTGGCCGGCATTGTCCCCAAGCCCTGCACCACTTCTACAGGGTCCACACTGTGCTCAGGAGGCCCGGTACCAAAGGGTTACTGGCTGTGCTCAGAAACCCTAACCCCCAGCCTGACGGAACAGCTTCTATTTTTCTTTCTGCTTTCTTTAAGACCCCAGATGTGTTCTTGCACATCAAACGAGAACAACTTATAAAGTTAAACTAAATCAAGGGCTTTTGTTCTGAGGCTTCGTTGCTGAACTAATTATTCCTGTATGTTGTTTAATGAAATAGTGGTGCCATATATTAAGCCAGTTAACAGGATGAGCACATGAGTTACAAGGAAGGTCGAGGATGGGATTATAAATTTAACTTTTTCTTAAGGAGAGATGAAACAAACCACTCAACTCCCCGCTGTCGTATGTCATGGGAGGGGGAAATGATGGCACTGAGCAGCGCTGAGGGAGGGCTGTGCCCCAGTGCAGGATGCTGGCGGCACAAGTGCTGGGGGCCCCTGGCTGCTGGCTTCTAGCCTGGTTCCTCTGTGCTAACCCCCAGTAGGCTCCATTGGGCTCCTCAGGCCCATGTGTCCTGGGTCCCCAGATTTGCAGGCCCACGTGACAGCCTTCCAGAAAGCCAGAGACAGCCCCAAACTAGTACACAGAGAAATGTGAGTGTGGATCACAAGAGTGAGATGACTGTGCAAGCACCCTCCTGAAGGGCCAGGCCCTGCAGCATGAGAGAAGCTAAGCCTTCATTTCCTGAATGTAAAAAGGTGCGAGCGCATGCGTCCATGTGCAAAGGGTCCACAAGAAAGCCAAGCACAGCAAGCTGTGTGCTAGAGGCAACTGAGTAAGAACGTATGGTTGCACTAGTGGGTGCTATACAAGTTTGTCAGGATACACAGCAGACCCCAACCTCCTCAGCTCAGGGAGAGTAACTTGAAGAAACTTCAACCTTTAACTCTAGGTGACAGTGGGTCAATTTTTCACAAGAGGCAATAAAGAAGTATCAGACAAATAAAACAAACAGCAATCTGTGCCAGAGACTAGAAGAAAGAAGGTGATCGGAAAGGATGTGACCTTTCCTGGCAATGCACTAAGCACCACAATAAAATATATTCTATGTGTTACTTGTATAATTAAAATTAAATTAGGAAATCTTAATAAAGAAAACAATATGACAGCAAAGTACTATCATGCAAACAATAAAATGACAACTAGCTAAGAGCTATCAAAGACACGAGGACACATGACACAGTGGTGCTCGAGTGCATAAGAACAGAGATCCAATGTGAAGTAAAGACTAGGGACGCAACACAGAGAATCGAAGGTAAGTGGCGCAAGTGATCACTACAATTGTGACCAGTATTTTCCTTATACTCCCCAATGTTTTCCCTGCTAGGCCGCTGCTTTTATAAACAGGGAAAAAGGTACCATCACCTTAGAAAAAAAGACTGAGGAAGGGTATCCAGGTAGGCCACAGCTCCGGGTCTCTGCCAGTGGCAAGGGGGAATGGAAGTCCAGGCTGACCCTGCCAGGCCCCTGGAGGGCGTGCAGGTTTCAGAAGGTAGAGCCTCACTGCACACCACCAACAGTAGGGCCTGGGAGATGAGGCCTCCGACAGTGATTAATTGACTACAACCCACCGTACCAACCGCAGACTCCCTCCCTCCCTCCCTTTCCCAAGCCCTCCCAGGAGCCTGGCCTGTCTGCTGGATGTGCAAAGACAGAGGCTGTGAGGCCTGAGCATGGCCCTCATGTTCACATTCCATTCTCTACAACAAGAGTCCTGTGGCCTCCAGGTAAGAGTCTCATTCTCTAAGTCTCCTTTCCCCAAATGTATAAAGGACAAGGATCCCTACTGCATATGACCATAGTCAAATTTAACTATGGCCAAGTCAAAGCTCTCCCTGGGGAGGGCTCGGTAGTCATCTTGTTTTTCAGCTGCTGGTGGGTGACATCTGCCACTCACAAAGCACATTGTTCCTGGCCCTGTACAAGAACTTTACATGTGCTAGCTCAGTACCCCATGGCCAGGGAGGGAGATATTATTTCCCCACTTTATAGCCAAGAAAAATGAGTCCCCAAAGAGGCATCTTCCCTCAAGTCACACAGCTAGGAAGTGGTAGCATCCAAAAGTCTGGCTTCACAGTCATCCACTGTAGAGCATACCACACTGATATAAGTGTGGGTCGTGTGTGTGTGTGTGTGTGTGTGTGTGTGTGTGTATGTATGTGTGCACGCGCGCGTGCGCTGCACCATGTGTGTGAGGGATAGATGCAAGTCTCCAAAAGATACACTAGGAAGCAGACCCTGAAGAGCAAGCGGTGTGGGTATTGATGGCTCTTTGTACCCCCAACCACTGCCTTCCCACCATCAGCTTGCTATGACAAAACTCCAGAGCTGAGAACGTGCACTAGCTCTTCCAAATCTTCCCAAGCAGCAGTTCTCCATTTGGATGATCCCAAACCCAGGAATATCTGGGCACATTCTTGGTTGTCACAATGGAGGATGAGGAGTGAGGGGGTTACTGACACCTTCTGGGTATAGACAGAGATGCTTCTCAATATCCTACAATGCACAAGACAGCCCTCACAACAGTTATCAGGTCTAAAATGTGACAGTGTTGAGCCTGAGAAACCTCCCTTAGAGGGAAAAAGAAAGAGCTTCTCGTTTGCTGGGCATTTTCTAGATAACTCCTCCCAAAACTACCATTGTGGACCTTGAGCCACGGAAACCTCAGAGCAGACAGAACAGTACCATCAGACAGAGCAAGAGAGTAAGCAAGAGTGAGTAAGCAATATGTCCTCGTGGTAGATCCCCGTGAAAGGCTACAAGAAGCAAGATGTCTCTGTACACAGGTACGGCATAACCTCAAATGTAGTCTGGAGGGTGATAAAAGCAGGGCTGAGATACAGGGCAGGGCCTGTGGTGGGAAGGGGTAGACAGCAGGTGCTCAGAGTACAGACTGCCTCTGGGAGGGTGGAACAGGATCCAAGGAAAAGGTGTCAAGGAAACTCCAATCACTCCATAAACTTAGATATCTTTTGTATGTTGAGCCATGTATCTTTTCAAAACAAAAGTGCACGACATTCATGAATGCCAATGCAGGGTTTTTCACACACATGGCCTCATGCCAGCCTGGCAACAATGCAGCCCTGAGAGGCTTGCTTGCCAGAGCCCCATTACCAGAAAGTGGCAAAGTCAGCTTTCCATAGCAGATCTTCAGCATCGAGTCCTGGGTGGGCCATAGACTCTGGGAGTGGGCTATGTCCCTGCCAGAGCTGGCCTGCTGACAAGCTAGCTCAAGTGAGAGGGATGCAGGCTCTGAGCTCACAGCTGAGTCACTAACATCCAATTTGCTAACACTGGCTCCAAGGTGGTGATGTGCATGGAGCCCAGGGCTGAATTCTGCAGCACCATCCAGAAGCACAACCGCAACCCTACTGCCAGGAGAACAAACACTTCACTGATCTCCATTCTGCCCATACCTCCACTTTCACAAATGGTCACCTGGAAGAGCAACGACCTCAGACTGCCTTGTACCCAATATGGCGGGGGGGGGGGGTGACAGGAGTCCACCAACTCCTTTGGCAGGGCAGGAGCACCCTCATCTGGCTGGCATGAACCAGGGTGCAGCCTTTCCAAGAGCTGGCAGAGGAGGAAAGATGACTTTTACCAAGGTTCTGTGAGGTGCCAAGCACTTACTGCGAGAGTCCTCACACGATGCTGGGACAAGGCAGTAAGTTGCAGGCAAGGCAGTGAAGACCTACAGTGGTTACCTGACTTGACCCAACTTATATAAACAAGAAATGGCAACCATGAGATTTCAACCAAGTACTGTACCAGCCCAGAGCTAAATGTTCACTCCCAAACCAGGACATCTTCCTGCAAAATGATTTCTTGGTATAGAGATTTAGAATTTTACTACATGGGATAACTTAGTGCAGGAAAACCATCTCCTGAGTATTCGTTTACAAAATGACAAAGCTAAGTGGTTAAGCAAGAGAAGAGGAAAACCTAGGAGGGCCTCCCTTGTTTCTCAGTCTGGCCTGTTGGGCCTCACCTGCAACGCTTCCTGTCATCTGCACCTCCACAAGCAGGTCACGACACAGGCCTATGCAAGGATGGTGGCCCACTCATCTCTCAACTGCTTCTCATTAGCTGGAACATTCCACTTCTCAATAACCAAGGATGCCTCTGTCCTTCCCTACAGGGCAAGGGCAGGCACTCTTCTGAGCACTGAAACTCTGATTGCTGGTGGATGGTGATGCCAGACAATGGCCCCCACCCCCGCTCAGTCTGGTGACACAAGGCAGCAGAACCCTCTGCTCCACCCTATGCGTGTGGAAGTGGCCAGAACTCCCACCCACTGCAGATTCCTTCCTGAGAGAGAGGCCACACAGATGCAGCATTGTACCAATGTGGTGACACATAGTGGACTACAGTCCCTTGAAGGCAGGCTGGGCAGCAGAGCCAGGGTGTCCTCCAGCCTGAGCTTCCCAGCAGGCTTTCATACTGGGAGCTGGCGATTCAGCAACAAACCAATTGTTTTTGTTTTCAGGTGAAACAGAACAGAACAGAAAGGAGTAAAATGCAACAAAAAAGTCTGGAGGCCCCCATGTTGCTGCAACATGTTATTCCACTTTTTTCACTGGAGCTCTCTGAGCAATGGGGTATAAGAACAGCCCTGCTGTGGATGAAGGGAAAGGATGGGAAGCAAAGCTCTGTTGTGCACCTCCAAAGGAGGCAGCCACCCCTCCCTCTGGGCCTCCCTTTGCGCTGGGGGCTGGGAGCAGAAGATGGCTATGAGGCAGACTGGCTCTGACCTGCACAAGATGGGAACTCTGGAGAAGTCAAACTGCAAGGGTGAGGGAGCCATAGCCCCAGGGCCAAGAATGCAGGCCCAGGGCCCTCTCAGAGGCCCAAGCAGTCTCACACAGCCAAGCATAGGAGGGCTTGGAGCTGGGAAATGCAGGAGGTAGCTTGACCCAGTCCCTGCTTATAGTGTACCAGGAAAAAAGCCTGTGCCTTTCTCTCCAGCTTTAATTAAACACACAACTATGGTAAGTTCTAATTTCCTAACCTTGCAAGAGGCTCATCACGCACTGAACCACAGGAATATTCTCAGCTGCATTTCAGATGGTCTCAGAATGCTGTGGCCAAAGGGCCCCCAGGTAACAATGGTGATACCTGCTTTCTTCCTGGGAAACACAGACACATCTTTGGTCCCATGATGGCTTCATTAAGCTGCACAAGGTGTATGCAACTGGGAAGACAACTACTTCCTTGTGCTGCTTTTCCATCTCCTCCTCCAAATGGATCTGTGGATTTTAAAGCCAGGAACAGAAGGCATATGAACAGGGTCACAGGATGCAGGGCCAGCACCCTGGCAGGTCAAGCCAGGCCATGTCGGGGATCAGACAGGTATAAGGCCACAGGGAGGTGCCAGGGTCCTTCCCAAAAGATTCACTCACCTGTACACAGGACTTTCCAGAGGTGCCACACCTTAGGGACGTGGCACTCTTCTGGCTGAGAATGACAGTGGTGATTCTGATTCGAACTTCACTCCTTAGGCAACTTGCCAGTCTAGATTTTTTCCAATCTCTGCCATGGACCCTTTCAGTGTCTAATTTGAATCTTCAGCGCTAAGATCGCAGTGACTTATGGCCAGTGGCTCTGAGAATCCAGATTTGAATCTGGGCTCTGCCGTCCATGAGTTTCATGATCCTGAGCACGTTTCTTCTCTGAACTTCAGTTTCCCATATGAGAAATGGGACCTGAGGGTCTGCTCAATGGTCATCTGCATGGGCCCAGTGAGCTGAAGACATGCATGGGTCTCCCCCGCCCCTTCCCCCCGTCCTTTTCCTGACCTTGCTGCCACTGTCTCTGGATCCTTCTTTTAACTCTAAGCTCCCACTTTTCGTGCCGTGCCCTCACCCTTGCTGCTCCATCCCTACAGTGCTTCAGCTGACTCCCTGTCGGCTTTTCCTTTCCATGCCTGGATTCAGGTTTTCTCCATGACTTGGGCCGGGACACCCCGATAGTAAGTGATAAGCTACTGTGTCTTCCCGTGACCAGGCCCCCATCCATCCTTGGTAAATGTTTGGGAAGGAATCACTGGGTAAATAAACAAATGTTCACTTTCACACGGGCTCATGGGCAAAGGCAGAATACCCCCCAAGATCAGGGGTGCAAACCCCCAACTGACTGTCTGACACACAGTATGTTCACAGCTAGGACAACCTGGGACCATGCCTCCATAGGGCCTGGCGCCCAGAAACTCCACTTCCATACTGGACTCTAGGGAGCTGGTGCTGTCAGGCAATCTGGGGTTGACACATCACTCATCTGCACCTCAACCAAACCAGACTAGCTCCAGTTCTACAGGTTGTATTTGAGGGGAGTCCACATACAGTTCTGTTTGACATTCAATGTCTGAAAATTGTTGAACATGGCTGAAACTTAGGCATTAGGCAGGCTGGTCCCACTGGTTCTGATGCCCAGTAGTTGGGCGGTTATGTGACACTTGGCTTCAGTTTCTCCATTTGTAAAAAAGAGTAAGAATCCCAACTTTTGAAGATTCTTGTGAAGATTCAAGAATAAAACATGGAGAGCCTAGCTCAGCAGATGGTACCTAGTAGGCACTTAAGAACAGCTGTCTTCTCCCAATGCAGCTCCACCTCCCCCAGCACACCCAAGGCAGCCTGGCACACAAACAGAACCCAGAGTAAAGGCTGGCCCAGGAGAAGTGAGGCCACAGCTTGTCTCCTGAGGATGGCCTGGCTCTTCCAGACCTGGGCCCCTGGGTGTCCTTATGAGCTTGCATTGGCCTTTTCTCACTGCTCTACTCCTCCACTGCTCTCATCTGCAGCCATGGAGCATGCTTGCAAATTGCTAC